>NC_092401.1:25751523-26081835 GCF_030028105.1 Mobula birostris | reverse complement strand
CTAAGTTGGCAGGGAGATGGGAACTGGAGCCATAGGGCTGAGGATGGGTAGTTAGTATATAAGTCGATGCAGTGCGCAGTGAGACTGCAAGGGACAGCTTTCTTATGATCTCATGGTCTTAAAATCCCAGGAGATCTGCAGTTTCTGAGATACTCAAACCACCCCGTCTGGCACCAACAATCATTCTATGGTCAAAGTCAGTTAGATCATATTTCTTCCCCTTTCTGATTTTTGGTCTGAGCAACAACCATGTCTTGACCATGTCTGCCTGCTTCTTGGCATTGGGTTGCTGCCATATGATTGGCTAATTAGTTATTTGTATCAATGAGCACGTGTTCAGCTGCACCTAATAAAGTGGCCACTGAATGAACACACTGAATTACTTCTCGAGGTTGGGCCTCGTGTGTGTGTAAGTCTCCCTCTTTTCAACTGCGCACATTTTCATCTCAGTAGATCCCGTTCCCTGTAAATTGCCCGGCATGTACAGTGGCTAACATGAAACAGTAAAAACTTCTAATCCTACTACTCCATTGTCGTCCTTGCTCCGCAGGTAACAGGTACAATAATAAAATAGATGGACAGGTACAGTACATGGATAGGAAAGGTTTAGGAGGTTATTGACCAAATGCTGGCAAATGGGACTGGTAGGATGGAGCCTCTTGGTTGGCATGGATCAGATGGGCTGAAGGGCCTGCTTTCATACCCTACTCCAAATGTGTTGGAGCAGACGATTATTCCAAATGCAGCCAGTAAAAACCAATGTCAACACTGTACAGTTCAACCATAATGAAGACTTACAGTTTGGATGATGTTTTCCTGAATTACGACCAACAAAATGTTGTTACTTCAGGCAAGGATATTTTCCTGTCCAAATGAATGTTCCCAATGAGAGATGATTCAATTTACTGCTGATCTTAAGAACGAGGAGTTTGATCTCAGCAGATGGGAGGGCAAGAACGGGATGAAACAAATATCAGCGTATGGTTACCTTCAGCATAACGCTGCCATTTACTTGATTTACATAAAAAAGCATGCCAGTTGTGGGTGGATGCTCTGGCAGCCACTTTAAGGGTTGTTTGGTTTTGATGGGCTTCCAGATTCCAGGTATCAACTCGGTTACGTTCTTGAAAAACTGTACGAACCAGGCAGCAAGGGACTTACTTTCCATGCCAGATTTTTCTCTGCTTCATCCAACTGGACTAGTTCCTGGCCAGGATAGAGTCTTGCGGATGTCGGTCCAACCCATGGCATCAGATCCTATAGATTATTGGAAACACACCTCATCCTTGGCAGGGCTCACAGCCGCCACAGATAATTCTGATTGGCCTTGTTGTCCCATGCCACCGGTGAATAATGATCAGTCCAGTAAGTTCAAATCTCACTCAGTCATGTTCATACAGCACATCTTTCCATGCTAACCGTGTTGCCTAGCAAGCTGATCTCATCTGCCTGTATTAGCCTCATAGCCCTCTAAACCTCTCCTACCCATGTGCTATCTGGATTGCTTTTAAACGTTGCTAATGTGTCCTCCTTAACCAAATGTAACTCATTCCAAATACACACCACCATTTGAATGAAAAGGCTGCCTCTGACATCCCTTTTAAACCTCCTGCCTTTAAAGCTACAATACACCCTTGTGCTTTCATAACCCCTCAGTGAGGGTAAAAGACTATGGTCTGTTATCCTGTCTATACCTCTCATGATTTCTATACCTGTACCGGGTCTATAAGCAGACACAGCTATTTGGTCTGGCACTTTAGGAAGGGAGATATTTTCAATTATTTTTAGTTCCCTCCTTTTTGATCAGAAACGAATTTTCCAGCTCTGTTAGTCCCGGTGTCCAGTACTGGTGAAAGACCATGAATCTATTCTGGAAGGAAGATATTCTGTATGTGATCTGCTATGTGTTTGAATCATTTTTCTTCTCCCCCTCCCCCTCACATCAAGCAGAAGATACCAAAGCCTGAAAGCGTGAGCCACCAAGTTCAAAGACAGCTTCTCCCTCGCTGTTGTAAGACTATTGGATGGACCCCTAGTACAATAAGATTGACGTTTGACCTCACAATCTAACTAGCCCAGATGAAGGGTCTCAACTCAAAATGTCAATATTTATTCCCACTATTCCACTGATGCTGCCCAACCTGCTGAGTTCCTCCAGTGTGTTGTGAGTGTTAATATTTATTCCCCTCCCGAAATCTTTTTAAAGCATCTTTTTTTATTTATTTATTTATTAGTTTTTATCTGAAACATTGAAACGCAGTGAAATGGGTTCAGCATTAAATCATATCCGTGAGGATTTTGCTGAGCGAGTTCCAGCACCAACGTGACACGCCAACAGTTCACTAACCTTAACCATACGCCATTTTTCAAATGTGAGAGGAAACCCACACAGTCACGGGGAATGCATACAAACTCCTTTCAGACAGCAGCAGGTATCGAACACTAATCGAAGCTTGCGGGCATTGTGCTAACCGCTATGTTGGCATACTGCCGCTGCTAAGCTCCCCCCTGCAGTGCATGCTGCTTTGCACCGTTTTGTGTGCCTGCACTGAACTTTCTCTGTAACTGTTGTACATTACTTCTCTCTTGTTTTACCAACGTGTGATGAGATGATCTCTATTGCTAGCATGCAAAACAAAGGTTTTCACTGTACCTTTGTATACGTGACGATAAGAAACTAATCAATTAACCATCCAACCAATTTACCATAAGATTAATTTCTGCATTAATTGGTGTTTTAATTATAACCGTAATGGTTCCCATCGGACTGATGAAAAGATAAATGACCATCAATGTACCTTATGTGTTTCTAATTGGAACACCCCCACCTGGAGGTTCCCCTCCATGTCACACACCACCCCAGGTGCTTTGCACATTAGCCATAATTACTCTGGGCATTGAGTATAGACCGTGAGACCACATTGACAACATGGACTGTGAAATCACTTTCACCACAGCGACTTTGAGCCCACCCTCACCACATACCAACACCACACAGACTATGGGACCACCCTTACCACACAGATTGTGGGACCACCCACACTACACAGACGGTGGGATTACCGTCACCACACAGACTGTGGGACCACCCACACCACAGAGACTGCGGGACACCGTCACCACACGGACTGTGGGACCACCTTCATCAGATAGACTGTGAGACCACCTTCACCAAACAGCCTGGGACCATTGTCAACACACAGACAGTGGGATCAATTAAAGTTGGAGAGGCTCCAGAGGACACTCACAAAAGTGATCCTGGAAATGTAAGGGTTAACATATTAGGAGTGTTCGACTGCTCTAGGCCTGTACTCACTTGAGTTTAGAAGGATGAGAGGGGGATCTCGTTGAAACCTACTGAATATTGAAAGGCCTAGGTAGATTGGACATTGAGAGGATGTTTTCTATAGTGGAGGAGTCTAAGAACGTTCAGCGATTAATGGGGGTGTCAAAAGTTATGGGGAGAGGGCAGACAAATGGATTGAGAGGGAAAATAAATTAGCGATAATGGAATGGCAGAACCGATCAGATGGGCCAAATGGCCTAATTCTACTCCTATATCTTATGGTCTTACGGTCTATTTTATAAACAAACTTTAAAGGTAACGTCCTCCAATTTTGATTTCTACTGCTTTTCCAATCAGGCAGATTTTTCCGTTAATCTTTTCTCCGCCAGGGAATATAATCTCGGTTTAATTTACCTTTCATTCTAAGTCGTTTTTGTCCAGTTAATTTGGAACTGGAGTTTGTCCAAGAACAATACATCTTTCCTCAGGGACTTGCCTGCCACTGAATACAACACAATTCCAAATTCAGTTGAATTAATATATTGAGCTTCTGGGTAACATATGAGAAAAATCATGTAATAGAATAATTGTCAAGTCAAGTTGAATTTATCCCCTTGAATACAATTTCAGTGAGGTACAGCTACAATGAAAAACTTGCAGCACCATCATAGATACGTAGGTACAGACAACACAGAGAATATAAATTATTTTTAATTATACACAAAACCTATAAACGGTATAATTTGGAAGGTTGAATTTGAAGGCAGAATGCAGGGTTATTGGAAGGATTCTTAGCAGGGCAGAGGAACAGAGGGATTTATTTAGCAACATAGTGTGGAACAGAACCTTCTGGCCAACAAGATACACTGCCCAGCAACTCACCTATTTAACACTAGCTTAATCACAGGACAATTTGCAATGATCAATTAGCTGTTTATAGGTTTTGTGTATAACTAAAAATAATTTATATTCTCTGTGTTGCCTACTAACTGTGTTGCCTACTACTTCTCTCACTCTCCTTTTTCTCCCTCTGTCCCTCTCACTATACTCTTTGCCCATCCTCTGGGTTCTTCCCCCCCCCCTTGTTTTTCTCCCCGGATCTCCTGTCCCATGATCCTCTCATATCCCCTTTGCCAATCACCTGTCCAGCTCTTGGCTCCATCCCTCCCCCTCCTGTCTTCTCCTATCATTTCGGATTCCCCCCCCCCCCACCACTTTCAAATCTCTTACTAACTCTTCCTTCAGTTAGTCCTGACGAAGGGTCTCGGCCTGAAACGTCGACTGTACCTCTTCCTAGAGATGCTGCCTGGCCTGCTGCGTTCACCAGCAACTTTGATGTGTGTTGCTTGAATTTCCAGCATCTGCAGAATTCCTGTTGTTTGCCTACTATCTGGGATGTCTTTGGAATGTGGGAGGACACTGGATCACCCAGAGGAAACCCACACAGTCACTGGGAGAACGTACCAACTCCTTACAGACGGTGCCTGAATTCTGATGCCCTGAGCTATAATAGCATCACGTCAACTACCAAACAACCATGATCTTAGAGAACATGTTCATAGATCCCTCAACTAGCATACAACCATGATCTTGGAGAACATGTCCATTGATTCTTCAACTACTACACAACCGTAATCTTGGAGAACATGTCCACTGACCCCTCAAATTTGCCATGATGGATAGATAATTTATTGATCTCAAAGGAAATTACAGTGTCACAGTAGCACGACAAGTGCACAGATATATAAATATTAGAAGAGAAGTAGAAAGAATAAAAAGTAAGTTACCTCAAACAGTCTAACGGGAGGGGGGTCATCATTTCCCCAACTATAGGTTGACTCATTATAGAGACTGATGGCTGAGGGTAAGAATGACCTCATATTGTGCTCTTTGGAGCAGAACAATTGCCTTAGTCTATTACTAAAAGTGCTCCTTTGTTCAGCCAAGGTGGCATGCAGAGGGTAAGAAACATCGTCCAGAATTGCCAGGATTTTCCGTCGGGTCCATTGTTCTACCACAGCCTCCAGTGTGAAGACATTTGGTGTGTTGGGCATTGTTAGTCATGGATTGAGTTCAAAAGCTACGAGATAATGTTGCATAAACACGAGGAATTCTGCAGATGCTGGAAATTCAAGCAACACACGTCAAAGTTGCTGGTGAACACAGCAGGCCAGGCAGCATCTCTAGTAAGAGGTACAGTCGACGTTTCGGGTCCTGACGAAGGGTCTCGACCTGAAACGTCGACTGTACCTCTCCTTAGAGATGCTGCCTGGCCTGCTGAGTTCACCAGCAACTTCGATGTGTGTTGCTTGAGATAATGTTGCAGTTCTATACAACTCTGGTTAGACCACACTTGGAATGTTCTGTTCATTTCTTGTGGCCTCATTAAGGAAATTATTTGGAGGATTTAGAGAGAAAGCAGAGGAGATTTACCAGCATACTGCCTGGATTAGGGAGCATGGCTTATGACAACAACTCGAGCAAGCTAGGGCTTTTCTCTCTGGAGCGAAGGAGGATGATACATGACTTAATAGAAGTGTACAAGGTGATAAAAGGCTAGCCAGTGGTGTAGTGACACCAGCATCAGACTTTAAGTAAAGTGGCCCTGGGTTCGAAGCCAGCCAGCTCATTGCACGCTTTCCATCAGTGCTGGATTGAGTGGCAAACTAGCAACTCAGCCTCATAAAAAACAGGTAAATCATTAAAGAAACGGCAAGGTTGTGCCAGATGCATCTCAAAGCACGGAGAGGAATTCCATACCGTTCCACACGATGGTAAAAAGAGTAGATCAAGTGAATTATAGATCAAGCAGACACCTTTTCCCAGAGTGGAAATGGCTAATACATGGAGTCATAATTTTGAGGTGACTGAGGAAGAGTATAGGGGGATGCCAAAGGTAAGTTTTTCACATAGAGTGGTGGTAGATGCAGATATATTAGGGGCATTTAAGAAACTCTTTGAAAGGCACATGGACAATAGAAAAATGGAGGGCCATGAAGGAGGGAAGGGTTAGATTGATCTTAGAGTAGGTTAAAGTTTGACACAACATCGTACTGTTCTGTAATATATGTAGTGTGAAAGAAAAGACAGCACAAAAGCAAGCAGTGATATTGGTATTGATTTATTATTCTCACCTGTATCGAGCTACAGTGAAAACTTGTCTTGCATACTGTTCATACAGAGCAAATGATTACAACACTGCATCGGGGTAGAACAAGGTAAAGCAATAACAATGCAGAATGAAGTTGAACAGCTGCAGGGAAAATGCAATGCAGATTAATAATAAGATGAAGATTATCACAAGGTAGATTGTGAGGTCAACAGCCTGATTTATCATACTAGGGAATAATTTAATAGTCTTATAACAGCAGGATAGAAGCTGTCCTTGAGCCTGGTGGTACGTGCTTTCAGGTTTTTGTACCTTCTGCCCGATGGGAGAGAAGAGAATGCTCAAAGGAAAAGATACATTTGAAAGCAATCCATGGTCGTGCAAGAGGTGGTCTGTAGCTGAGGTAGGGTTAGGGCTGTGCAGGGTGATGGTTGTGGGAAAGTAGCTGTTCCTGAAACGTGTGGTGTGGGACTTCAGCTTCTACATCTGTCTAGGATGTAGGGGATCCTTAATAAGAACCTTGGATGGCGTGGATTGTTTGGGATGACATTCGCTCCTGCAACTGTTCATGCACGCCCTCTGCATTTTCTGACTGTAATGACACAAAGTCATTAGTGTCTTCCTGAAAAATCCTCTCCACTTTGTACACCAGAACACAAAATGGGAGAAGGCCACTCAGCCCCTCAAATTGGCCCGGCTGCAGGTCACGTGACATCTGTGAAGAGGGGGAAAAGAGTCAACAGATCAGGTCAAGGTCCTGTCCCCCCTTGGAATTAGCTGAAAAGCCTTCCAACTTTTCAAAATCAAGGTAAACTTACTATCAAAGTAAGAATATGTCACTGTATACAGCCCCGGGATACATTTTCTTGCAGGCATTCACAGCAGAACAGAAAAAATACAATAGAATCAATGAAAAACTACACACAAAGACTGACAAACATCCAATGTGCAAAAGGACAAACCGTGCAAATAAACAAATAAATAAATGCATAGATAAATAGACAAAGAAATAAATATGTTGATTAGGAGGCAGAGAAATAGGTAAATAAATAGGTAATACTGACAACTTGAGTTGTAGAGTCTTTGAAAGTGAATCCATAGGTTGTGGAATCAGTTCAGAGTTGCAGTGAGTGAAACTCACTCACCTCAATCGTTAACCATTAACTCCAGTTTCCCTCTCCACGGAGAACGCCTGACCTGCTGAATGTTTTCAACATTCAGCTTTTCTCAACATTTATGCATCGACAAAACAGGAATGTGAGACACATCAAGCTTTCCCACTCCTTGGAACACTAATTATAGCCGGTAAGTATTGATTTGTTGTGAATAATTAGTTCTTGACAGAAGGATCGTACGAGTTTTCCGAAACAAATTAGCCAAACGCTGGTGCCCTCCGGCACACTGTCTGCTTCTGTGAATCCAGTTTGACAGCAATTCACAATTTGCGATAAAGGACAGAAAATTTTCCCTGCTTGCCTTTGTCATTTCCCTGATTGGCTGCGAACATTTCGAACATAAGGAGAGAAAATCTATGTGCAGTACAAGGCCATTCTGCCCATTCAAATGCTCTCCCTTCCAAAAAGATCATGCTGATGTGTTAATCTGTATTATTATATCCTTTAATTCCCTTAAAAACCTATTAATCTCCATTCCCCATTCTGGTTTCCCTCTTAGCCCTTTTCTTCTCCTCATCTCATCACCTCTGTCTGGTTCTCCTCTCTCTTCCCTGACTCCCATGGTCCCCCATCCACATCCATCAGCCACCTTCACCTTCAGTCCTTTACTTATCATCTCCCAGCTTCTCACTTCATCCTCTCTCCCCCATCCACCCACCAACTCCGTCACCTATCACTCCTTCCCCTTTCCCCGCATTCCTATTCTGGCCCCTTCCTCCTTCCACTCCAGCCCTGATAAAGGATCTCGGCCAAAAACACCAACTGTTTATTCCCTTCATAGATGCTGCCTGACCTTATGAGTTGCTCCAGCATCTTGTGTGTGTTGCTCTGAATGAATCAATGTGTCTTTGAGGCTAACACCTAATATTATAAAAGTAGCTTGTTTTCTTAAAGAAAGAAGCTGATGATGATTAAACTGGCTTGGCGTGAGAAATCTGGTCACACCCTACTAAAGAGATGAATGTACTTATTGTCAGGCGAGTAAAGCTACAACTGTCCTTGGCAAGAGATGAAAACACAAATTACTACAAACGCTGGGGGATCTCAGCGATTTATAACTCCTGGGTTTATCATGTGGTATGTGAAAACAGAATTCTTTACTCCATATCCTGGGCCCAGCACTAGGAACTGTGCAATGAACCAAATCAACTTCTACAATAAACCAAAAATAATTTACTGGAAACATAACATTGCATGTGAGCCCATATCCATTCACAATTGTACAGTTTCCAATGGAAGTTATGTTCACAGCACAAGATTTGATTTCAATTCCTTCACCTAAAATGGTTGCCAAGATGTGCAAAATACTCATTTTCTTGGCTCTTTGCTAAGAAAACCCGTTTATACCTTTCTGATTAATGGAACAAGAATTCGGAAATGTTCCAGTTAGTCATTGCAGGGAACGAGCTAATCTTGGCTCTCTTGACAGTGTTCTGAATCAGTAGGTTATGGGTCCACACCCAACACTTGACTTCTGAACACGTGTACTGCAGAGGGACAATGTGATTCTATGACCTACAAACTCACTTTCAACTCATGTTCTCAGCATTATTTTTATTTGCATAGTTTGTCTTTATTTTTTGTATATTGCTTGTTTGTCAGTTTTTGTTCTCATGAAACTCTGTTGTATTTTTTTCCAGTAAATTTCTGTAAGAAAATGAATCTCTGAGTCATAAAATTGGCATAGTTTGATAATACACTTTGAACTTTTGAACATGAAAACCTAAGCACACAGCTTCAATAGCAATGAGAGTACTCTTTCTGATATTTATTTTTATGCTTTATCTTTTATTTTTATTTAGAGATACAGCATGGTAAGAGGCTATTCTCACCCAATGAATCTGCACTGCTGAATTACACCCATGTGAATAATTAACTTACTAATCTGTACATCTTCGAACCATGAGAAGAAACCGGAGCACCTGGAGGAAATCCCCATGGTTACAGGGAGAACATACAAACTCCTCGCAGAGAGCAGAAGAGTTGAACCCGAGACGCTGGCATTGTAATGTGGTGGCAACCGTTAGTCTCGTGAGACCATGGATCTGGGCCTGGAAAGTCTTGCTTCAGATTGTGTCAGAGCAGCGTTTGCTGTGGCTGTAGAGTCCCACACGGGAGTGACAGTCTCGGCTGCGCGACTGCATTTGAAGGCACAGTCCTCCAGTGTTATCTTGGTGCTGTTTTTCTGATGAGTGCACTTTTCTTCAGCAGCAAGCCTCAGCTTCTCTTCTCCTCTTTTTAGACCTCTGTGTAGTTCCAGCCTCCAGTGAGAGCGCTCACTTGCGATGTCCTCCCACCTCTCGACGTTCGTTTTCAGTGACTTCATGTCTCTCTTGCAAACGTCTTTGTGTTACCCTAACTGCTACACTACCATGACACCCAGAGGGTATCCACTTAATCTGAGTTGAAGAAAGTTTAGGGGAGATGTCAGAGGTAGGTTGGTGTCTGGAATGCACTGCAAGGGGTGGTGGTAGAGTTAATACAATAGGGATATTTAAGAGACTCTTAGAAAGACACATGTGTGTAAGTAAAGTGGAGGGCTATGGGAAGGGTTAGATTGATCATGGAGCAGGCTTATATAGATTGGTACAACATTGTGAGCCAAATGGCATATATAGTGCTATACTATTCTATGTTTGACCAGCACCAGAAATTCTGTTAGAAACTTTGTGGCCATTGAATGGATCTTGCACATTGACTGCTCCATTTTCCCTCAATACAACAGCACCATGATTCAGCTGGAGCTGTAGGAGGTACCAATGTCAAGTAAAATGGAGGAATAAATCTGTTTTCCTTTAAAACGGACCTTCAGAATTAGTGAAACTGATCTAAAATGGCTGCCGGTAGTTGTCTGACCTAATCTAAAATGGCTGCCAGCTGCAGTCTAACCTGACCAATAATGTCCGCCAACCACAGCCTAACCTGAAGTAAAACAAAACAGATGCACTTACAGTATTCTGGAGCAGCTGGCATACATCAGTCCATGCAGCACAGCAGTCTGGAGACAGTAAGATCAGTCATACACTTCCTGCTGTATCTTTACTCAGATGAAATTCTAAAAGGCCTGGTGCTTCCAGTAAAATCCAGATATGCCAGCAATAGCACTGTGACACACAACAAGAAAACTCTTCTCCGTGCCAAAAGGGTATAATTATCGAAGCACTCATCAAGACGTTGGACTGCACCCTACCGACTGAGGAATTCAACCTCATGGAATTTCTGAAGCATGCCTCTTGACTCCTGTAATCTCTAAAACCCTGCTTCCGCTGACTGGGAATACAACATGTACTTGCTTTTAGATTTCAAGAAAGTATGCAGCACAACAATTAAATTATGAGTGTTGAAATATAGGCCTTGGGTTACAGCTCCAAAGCGTGAGTTACAGGGTCAGAGAGTCACACAAGAGGGAAGCAGGCCCTTCAGCCCATCTAGTCCATACTGAACTCTGAGTCTGCCTCGTCCCATCGACCAGCACCCAGACCGTAGCTCCATACCCTTCTATCCATGTAATTAACCAAACTTCTCTTAATGTTAAAATCAAACCCCTATCCTCCACTTCCGCTGGCAGGTCATTCCACGTTCACACCACACTCGGTGTGAAGAAGTTCTTCCTCATGTTTACCTTAAACAATTCACTTCTAACCCTTAACCTATGACCTTTAGTTCTAGTCTCACTCAACCTTAGTGGAAATAGCGTGCTTGCAGTTGCCCGCTCTAGACGCATCATGTGTGCACAGGTTCAATGAAAAACGTACCTGCAGCAGCATCACAGGCACTTAACATCAGGTAAGTGGTATTCACAAGAAAAGCATAAATTGATCAAATTAGTGGCACATTGTAAATACTCAGCAGTTTATGCAGTGTAAGCAAAGGGGGAGAGAGTTGGGATTTCAGTTCCATGCTCTTTCCTGAAATTCTGATGATCTGAGTCACAATCTGTTTCTCTCTCCATGGGCACATAGCACGAGAGACACAACATTCACAAAAAAAACATAAATTATACAAAGTCATACAAGAAAAATACAATTAGGATAAAAAACATATTTTATTGCTAAAAGTCAATATAATATTGCCGGAGTGAGGTAGTGATTAGGGTTGTGCCGGGTGATCAGGAACTGAGTGGTTGAATGGAAATAGCTGTTCCCGAACCTGGCGGTGAGGGACTTTAGGCTTCTGTCCTTCCTGCCTGATGGAAGCTGTGAGAAGATAGTGTGGCAGAGATTTTGGAGACTTTCGATAACAAACGTTGCCTTCATGTAGATACAACTCGGTCCCATTGAGCTGAAGTCCCCAATGATGAGATAATTGAATGGTTTTGATGGAATTGGATTAAAATCCTAGTATAAGTAATAGTGATCATAGAATCACAAGATTGATAGTTAACAGCTTGTTAGAGGTTTATTAACAATACTAAGGAAGGGAAATGGGTGTATTTAATCCACACAGTGGCCACTTTAATAGCTATACCTGTACACCTGCTCGTTAATGCAAATATCTAATTAGCCAATCATGTGGCAACACAATGCATAAAGCATGCAGACATGACCAAGAAATTCAGTTGTTGTTCAGACCAAACACCAGAATGGGGAAGAAATGCGATTGAAATGACTTAGACTGTGGAATTATTGTTGGTGCCAGACTGGGTAGTTTGACTATCTCAGAAACTGCTAATCTCCTGGGATTTTAACGCACAACAGTCACTAGAGTTCACAGAGAATGATGCAGAAAACAAAAAAAGACCATAGTGAATGGCAGTTCTGTGGGTGAAAGTGCCTTGTTAATGAGAGAGTTCAGAGGAGAATGGTCAGGCTGACAGTAAGCTGAAAATAATTCAAATAGCTGAATGTTGCAACAGCAGTGTGCAGAAGAGCATCTCTGAACACACAGTATTTTCAACCTTGGAACAGATGGGCTACAGCTGCAGAAGACCACAAACATAAACACTGTGGCTTTTTTATTAGTTACAGATCTGGAAACTTTACCTCTGCTTCTCTCCCCTCAGACGATTTACTTCAGACTACGTGACAATCTTTGCCCCGTTCCGTTGTCTTGTGCCCCGTGCTTTATTTATTGTTGAACTTATCATTACCATCAACACTGTTTAGTCAGCTACACACAAACAAGGAATTTAAAAGATAAAGATTAGCTTTATTCTCTGCACACATCAAAATGTGGAAACATAAAGTGAAATGTGTTATTTTGCATCATTGACTGACACAGTCTGAGGATGTTATCACATTCCAGCAGCAACATAGCACGCCCACCACTGACTAACCCGAACCAATAATTATTTGGAATATGGGCGGAAACTGGAGCACCCAGAGGGAATGCATATGGTGATGAGGAGAACGTACAAACTCCTATGGACAGTGGTGGGAATTGAACCCGAATCACGAGTGCTGTAAAGTCTTGAGCTAACCACCACACAATCACGCTGCCCCTGAATTTCCTGGTGCACGCGGCAATAAATTAATGTAATGTAGTTCTCCATTGATAGTTGTGAGCCCGACTGCAAAAGGAAGCGGATTTGAAGTGTTCATACCAACAGAAGCTCCAAAGGCATCATCCCTCAGAGAGGAAGAATATTCGAAGGTGGGCGACACCTGGGAACAACTTGAGAGAGTGGCCCAGGATAGAGGACTCTGGTGAGCTGCTGTTGGTAGCCTATGCCCCAGTAGGGCTGATGGGTTTCAGTAAATAATTTAGTCCAGAGCTGATGTACACTCATTGGGCTGAATGACAATTATCCACATAAGAAGAATCTTCCTTTCTGCAGACGTCCGTAGGAAGTTCAGTGGAGACCCCTGGCATCAGCTGCCAAGCCATGCAGATACCCCATGAACCCCCCCAAACCTCACCATTAGGTTCGGGGTGGGGGTTTTACCAACCCAGCCTGCCTTGATGCCACTTTACAATCTGGAGCTTCGGTGACCATGGATTGATTCACAGTGAACGTTCCAGATGAAATTTGTCTTTACCAGAACAGAAGACAAGAGAAGTGTGAAATGATCCACTTTGGGAGATGGCATTTGAAGGCAGACTACGGGGTTAATGGCAGGATTCTTAGCAGTGTGGGGGAATAGAGAGATCTTGGAGTCCACGTCCATAGGTCCCTCACAGTTGCCGGGCAAGTTGATAGGGTGGTTAAGAAGGCAAATGGTGTCTTGGCCTTCATTAGTGGGGGGGATTGAGTTCAAGAACCGTGAGGTAATGTTACTGCCAACTGTCGAGTCGGAGAATCTCGGAATAAAAAGCAACATGGCAGACTGTAATATCGCAGCAGCGACCGTCAATCTCCCTTTCACTCTGAAGACGGGTGTCTATCCTTGTTAGTGAGAGAGAGAGAGAACTGTGGCATATCAAGCTGTTGGGTACACAACAGCTTTTGTTGACCGTACTCTCTTTGGGGTTTTGCTGTTGCTTGGTGGGTGGTGGGCACTCTGCTTTTTGCTGAAACAGGCAGGGGGAGGAGGTTGATGCTCAGTACTGCTTGCGCAGGGGAGGGAGGAGAGGGGGGCTTTGGGGTTCTAACATTTTTCTGTCGTTCATCCTTTTGGGTTCTGGTTTTCGTGGATGTCTGCGAGGACAAGTATTTCAAGTTGTATACTGTATACATTCTTGCTAATAAGCGGAAACATTTGAATATTGTGTTCAGTTCTGGTACTCTCATTACAGGAAGGATTTGGAAGTTTTGGAGAGGATACAGAGGAGATTTACCAGGATGCTGCCTGGACGAGGGAGCATGTCCTATGAGGAAATTTTGAGTGAGCTAGGGCTAAGTGATTAATCTAAGTGATTACTACAGCGTTTGTAGAAGAGAGAGCTGCACAAACAGATAAATGGGGAATATAACCAGTGTGGAGGAACAGCGGGATCTTGGGATCACCGTCCATCGATCCCTCTAAATTGGCGTGCAAGTTGATCCGGTTGTTCAGAAGGTGAAGAAGCATGAGAAGTTACTCGATAGATGTGTATAAGATGATAAGAGGTATTGATAGAGTGATTAGCCAGAGGCTTTTATCCAGGGCATAAATGGCCAATACCAAGGGGCATAATTTTAAGGCAATTGGAGGAAAGTATGGGGGGGGAGGAATGTCAGAGGTAAGTTTTTTTTACACAACACAGAGTGGTAGGTGCACGGAAAACACTGCCAGTGCTGGTGGTAGACGTAGATACATACGGAACATTTAAGACATTTTGTGCATGTTCCCTTCCCTATTTCTTGTATTCTTACATTATTGCAAACATAATTTCAAACAAAACACAAGTACCTACAAGGGCCACAGGAGATTCTATAGTTGCTGAAAATCCAGAGCAACGTCCACAAAATGCTGGAAGAACTCATCAGGACTGGAAAGGAAGGAACAGAAGCTGGAATAATGAAGGGAAGGCTTGGGAGACCAGGTGAAACGGGTAGGGGAAACAAGGGGGATAAAGTGAGAAGGTGGGAGGGGGTAGCTAGAAGAGGTAGAGGGCTGAAGAAAGGGATGCTTTCCACCTTATTGAAGTTTGTGTTTCCAGAATGATGTTTCATTTGTGAGATAGCTCTCTGCAGAAAGTTGCCGACCTCTGGTGACGCTCCAGTGATGGTGATTATTGAGTCAGGTTCAAGCAGGTTTGCCTTCAGGTGGCAGACGTGGTCATGAGGTCCCATCTAATGGTGGAAGCATGCAACTGCAGACATTTCATTCTTACAGCATTATAATGACAAGCAGAAAAATACTGTACTACAAAGCAGATCGGGCCACGGAGATCAAGGTAAAAGAGATGGAGAATTCCTCGAAGAGATCGGGGAAGCATCTGTAGATGGGTAAGCACACTCGGCTTTTCAGTTGATGAAGGGGCAAAAGAGATTTCAGCTGAAGACCTTAAGTCACTACAGAGTTGAGGGCACAGCTCAGCACATCATGCAAACCAGCCTCCCGTCCATGGACTCCCTCTACATAAACATAGAAACATAGAAAATAGGTGCAGGAGTAGGCCATTCGGCCCTTCGAGCCTGCACCGCCATTCAGTATGATCATGGCTGATCATCCAACTCAGAACCCTGTACCAGCCTTCCCTCCATACCCCCTGATCCCTTTAGCCACAAGGGCCATATCTAACTCCCTCTTAAATATAGCCAATGAACTGGCCTCAACTGTTTCCTGTGGCAGAGAATTCCACAGATTCACTACTCTCTGTGTGAAGAAGTTTTTCCTCATCTCGGTCCTAAAAGGCTTCCCCTTTATCCTCAAACTGTGACCCCTCGTTCTGGACTTCCCCAACATCGGGAACAATCTTCCTGCATCTAGCCTGTCCAATCCCTTTAGAATTTTATATGTTTCAATAAGATCACTCCTCAATCTTCTAAATTCCAGCGAGTATAAGCCCAGTCGATCCAGTCTTTCATCATATGAAAGTCCTGCCATCCCAGGAATCAATCTGGTGAACCTTCTTTGTACTCCCTCTATGGCAAGAATATCTTTCCTCAGATTAGGGGACCAAAACTGCACACAATACTCCAGGTGTGGTCTCACCAAGGCCTTGTACAACTGCAGTAGTACCTCCCTGCTCCTGTACTCGAATCCTCTTGCTATGAATGCCAGCATACCATTCACCTTTTTCACCGCCTGCTGTACCTGCATGCCCACTTTCAATGACTGGTGTACAATGACACCCAGGTCTCATTGCACCTCCCCTTTTCCTAATCGGCCATCATTCAGATAATAATCTGTTTTCCCGTTCTTGCCACCAAAGTGGATAACTTCACATTTATCCACATTAAGTTGCATCTGCCATGAATTTGCCCACTCACCTAATCTATCCAAGTCACCCTGCATCCTCTTAGCATCCTCCTCACAGCTAACACTGCCACCCAGCTTCGTGTCATCTGCAAACTTGGAGATGCTGCATTTAATTCCCTCATCTAAGTTTTTAAAATATATTGTAAGCAACTGGGGTCCCAGCACTGAGCCTTGCGGTACCCCACTAGTCACTGCCTGCCATTCTGAAAAGGTCCCGTTTATTCCCACTCTTTGCCTCCTGTCTGCCAACCAATTCTCTATCCACATCAATACCATGTGCTTTAAGTTTGCACACTAATCTCCTGTGTGGGACCTTGTCAAAAGCCTTTTGAAAATCCAAATATACCACATCCACTGGTTCTCCCCTATCCACTCTACTCGTTACATCCTCAAAGAATTCTACGAGATTCGTCAGACATGATTTTCCTTTCACAAATCAATGCTGACTTTGTCCGATGATTTCACCACTTTCCAAATGTGCTGTTATCACATCTTTGAAAACTGACTCTAGCAATTTCCCCACCACTGATGTCAGGCTAACCGGTCTATAATTCCCCGGTTTCTCTCTCCCTCCTTTTTTAAAAAGCAGGGTTACATTAGCCACCCTCCAATCCTCAGCAACTAATCCAGAATCTAAAGAGTTTTGAAAAATTATCACTAATGCATCCACTATTTCTTGGGCTACTTCCTTAAGCACTCTGGGATGCAGACCATCTGGCCCTGGGGATTTATCTGCCTTTAATCCCTTCAATTTACCTAACACCACTTCCCTACTAACATGTATTTCCCTCAGTTCCTCCATCTCACTAGACCCTCGGTCCCCTACTATTTCCGGAAGATTATTTATGTCCTCCTTAGTGAAGACTCTCATTGCCTCAGTAAAACAACCAACATAATTAAAGACCCCACCCATCCTGGACATCCTTTCTTCTCCCCTCTCCCATAAGTCAGAAGATACAAAGGCCTGAAAGCACTTACCGTCAGGCTCAAGGGCTTTAAGACTATTGAATGGTCCCCTACCTAGTCCAATAAAATGGACTCTTGGCCTCACAATCTGCCTCATTATGATCTTGCACATTATTGTCTGTTTGCACCGAACTTTCTCTGTAGCTGTTAACACCATGTTCTGCATTCTGATATAGCCTTTCCCTTCTTCTACCTCAGTGTACTTATGGGGTGAAACGATCTGTATGGATTGCATGCAAAAACGGAGTTTTCCACTGTACCTCAGCACACCTCACTAAACTATCTACCACCACATATAACTTGCACACGTGCAAAATAAACAACAAAAGAAAGCCAATGACACAAGTGCAAAACCGAGAAGGAGAAAAACAAAATGGAGAAAAAATTGGAGGGACTGATGAGTTTAATCTTGGAGAAACATCTTCAATAATCAAGTACTTTATTACTGGAAAAGATAGGTCCCAACAAAATGCTGTTGCTTCCCTCCCTTGCCTTGGTGTGAAACGTGAAATCCCGTTAACTTTCTTTGAACAACAGACAGTATGTTTCATACATGAGCTGCCAGAGGAAGGTGTGGAGGTGGGTAGACGGGCGGTGTGGTTAGCCTGATGCTTTGCAGCTCCAGCAAACTGGGCTCAAATCCCACCACTGTGTGTGAGGAGCCTCTGCACTCTCCTGTGACCGCATGGGTTTCCTCCGGGTGCTTCAGGGCTTCCTCCCACAACCCAAGCACACATCGGTTTGTCATGGTCACATGCATGTGTTTACAATGTGCATACCTACTGGGCTGGAAGGGCCTGTTACTGTGCTGTATCTCTACATAAAGGATAAATTAATTACAAAGTTTGAGAGATAGCTGGATAAATACATGGATAAGAGGTCAAAGGGCCTGTTTCCATTAACAATTGGTGAAAACATTAATCTGTGCTCCCAAACAAACATGGAGAATTGCTTCAGAGGAAGGAATTACAAAGAGAGCTATCTAAATGTGACTTCAACTGTGTACATTCAACTGTCCCACAGAAATCATTTCCCCAGTTATATCCATGTGACATACAGGACGTACAGATCTTTTCTCTTGACAGAGGAAGTCTGAGCAACCAGATATTTTAAAATTATGAGTGGGCACAATGTGAATGTGGAAGGACTAACATTCCTAAGGCCGGACCTTTTCCTTTAGCTTAGGTTTTCCAATAGCAGTAACTACATCAGGCTGTTGTTTATCGACCATACCTCAGCATTCAACACCGTCACTACTGATCAACAAGCTCCAAAACCTGGGCCTCTCTACCACCCTCTGCATCTGGATCCCCAACTTCCTCATCAGGAAACCACAGCCTGTCCGGATCAGAAATAATATCTCCTCCTCACTGACAATGAACACTACCGCACACCAAGGACGTGTGCTTAGCCCAATGCTCTACTCTCTCTATACCCAATACTGTCTGACTGTAGATAGCTATCTGCTTTACAAAAATATTATACAGAAACAAAGACTAATACACAACCAATGTGCCAAAAAAGACAAACTGTGCAGATAAAAATTACACTGAGAACATGAGTTGTAAAGCGTTCTTCTAAGTGAGTCTGTAGGTTGTGGAATCAGTTCAGAGTTGAGGTGAGTGAAGTTATCCACACCAGTTCAGGAGCCTGATTGTTGAACTGTAATAACAGTTTCTGAACCTGGTGGTATGGGACCTAGGGCTCCTGAACTTCCTGCCCAATGGCTGTAGCGAGAAGAGAGCCTAGCCTGGATGTCCTCCCTATCACCACCCAGGTCTCCTCACATATGAAGCGTCAATAGCATTATACTGTTTACATTTTAACTTCTGTCATAAATGCACCTTGTGGTAAATGTCAGTCTTCTGGAATATATTTTATTATTTGTTCATTTATTTGCGGCATTATTACTTTATGTGTTGTGTGTGAGATTGAACTTGGATGTTAGGGTCTTGGATGATGGATGCAGCTTCCCTGTGACAGTGCTCCGTTGGATTTCAATGTTTCAATCTAAGGTTCTTTTAGAAGTCAGGAAAGAGGCACAAAACTTTCTGCTTCATAATCGTTTTATTAAGTGTGGATAGAACAAAGGAAAGAAGAGCAGAAGGCTGAAAGACAGGAGGCTAAGATGCTAAGTTTAAGAAGATGGCACTGCTTTGTGTTTAGTTATTTATACTACACAGATAAGGAAAAATTCCATTCAAATTTGTAGATAAGAGTTAACCAATGAGAAAGCTGTTATTTGAATATTGCAGTACCAAGTTAACCATTGAGAAAGCACTTATTCAAGTAATGCAAAACAAAGAAGCTTCCAAAACTTTCCAGAATTATACTTTGTATAACCACTGGAGGCATATTAAACTTAGTTATATGCATGTAAGAACTACTTAAATTACAAGCAGATTATTAATTGTTAAACTGCAAAGAAAATAACAGTCTAATCTAAGAATTAAACAGTTCTATGTAAACATACTCAGTGATGCAGAGGACTTTGCCTGTGATTGATCATGTTAAAGTCTCATTTGAAAACACAAGGTTGTTTGACCTGAGAAGTTAACTCTGGTTTTCTCTCTCCACAAATGCAGCCTGTGGTACTGAATATTTCTAGCATTTCTGTTTTAATTTCAGATTTCGTTTTCAGATCTACTTTTTTTTTAAACTTCTATTAATTCCAGGGTGACATCTTGAATCTTTGAAATAAGAGCAGAAGTAAGCCATTCAGCCCTTCTATCTCAGGTCTCTTGCTTTCCCTCATACTTCTTCATACCTAGAGTTTCTAACAAAGGTGACAAATTCTCACAATGGAGCAGAGTTCAAACCACCAATGCTCTTCAATACAAAGTTCCAAGGGAGAGACAAGGGCTGGCAGGTACAAGAACCTAGAGCAAAGCAAAGATAATCTGCTGGAGGAACTCGACGGGTTAGATAGCATCTGTGGAGTGACATGAACAGTGTTTCAGGTCACGTACAGAAGAAGAGTTTTGACCTGAATTGTCGACTGTTCACTTCCCTCCACAGATGCTGCCTGATACTGCTGAGTTCCTCCAGCAGCTGGTTTGGTTTTTTTTGCACAACGATCTAAATATTATCAATAAAACTGAAAATCTTGCTGGAACATCAAAAAGAGGGAGCAGGTTATTTGTTTCCCTGTTAGTTCCCAATTTCAATAATAGATTAATGTGAACTTTGACTAATACTGCAAATAAAGAAGTCTGATTTGGAATGAAGAGCTTTAAAGACATACATTACATAACGAGTTGAACATATTATATTCACGATTGACTGTAACAGTGTCTCAGATACTTCATTGTGACGACTATAATTAATACAATTCTCCACATTAACGACAGCGACTGTAATGGTAACTGTAAGAGGGACCATACTTCAATAGCAACTATAACAGTAACGATAATAGTGACTACAATAGTACTTACAATAATGGTAATGATATGTCATAGAGACCACATCACACTTCAAGGTGCTTTGCAACAGCCCAAGTTAATAAACTCAAGTTAATAGACCCAGGACTGATCTTCTGAAATAGTAACACAGACGAATTTAAAGTTACTGACCTTCCACTTCTGATACCCTGACGAGGACTGGCTCATGGACCGCTGGCTTCCTTCTCCTGTAGTCAATAATCAAATCTTTGATTTTTCTGAAATTGTTTTTCTGGCTCCATTCAGCCAGGTTTTCAATCTCCTGCCTACATGCTGATTCACCACCACCTTTGATTTGATTACAACACTCAGCAAACTTAAATATGATATTGGAGCTGTGCTTATCCTCGCAGTCATAATATTTTATTACTTCTGCATACAGTTGGTGCAATATTACTTTATGTGTTGTGTGTGAGTTATACGTACTGTGTTGTGCACCTTGGTCCAGAGGAACGTTGTTTCATTTGGCGATATACAACACAGCTGAATGACAATAAACCTGAACTTAAACTTGATTAAATCAAAATTCCCCCATTTTATTTCCAAACAAAGAAGCTATTGTTCTTGGTTGTGAGTTTGACTCCAGTTACAATAGTCTATGTTCTATTGGGGGGATGCCAGAGGTAAATTCCTTGGACAGAGTGTGGTGGGTGTGTGAACAGGCTGCCAAGAGTGGTGGTAGAGGCAGATACTTTAGGGGAATTCAAGATAGGTGTGTGGATAATAGGAAAATGGAGGGCTATGTGAGAAGGAAGGGTTAGATTGATCTTAGAGTAGGTTAAAAGGTCAGCACAACTTCCTGAGCCGAAAGGTCTGTATGCTGCTGTACCGTGGTTGCTGGAAATACGGAGCAACACATATAAAATGCCAGAGGAAATAAGCAGGTCAGGCAGCCTCTAAGGAGAGAAATAAAGAAGGGTCTTGGCCCAAAATGTCAACTCTCAATTGCTTTCCATAGATGCTACCTGGCTTTCTGAGATCCTCCAGCATTTTGTGTGTGTTGTTGTGCTGTAATGTTCTATGTTCAATGTACTCTGACTGGATGCAAAGTAACAAGTTGAACAATTGGCTCAGTGGGTCTCTCTGGCTTGGTCATGGGGCCCATCTTCAGTCCAGGGAGTTGAGCCCATCCAGACGGAGCCTTCAGTGGAATACTGAAGAGCCTAGCTAGTAGCTTGTACTCCACACTGGCAGAGAGGGTAGAGTCGCAAGATTCTGGTGCCAGTGACAAGTACTTAGATTCAGATTTATTTATCACATGTACATTAAAACATACAGTGAAATGCATTGTTTGTGCTAACAACCAGCACACCTAGGGATGTGCTGGGGTAGTCACAAGTGTCATCACACATTCCACTGCCAACATAACATACCCACAACGCTCAGAAGAACAACACAGAACACAACAAACAATGAAACAAACCCCTCTCCTCCCTCCCACCCTCATGGACAGTCCTCCAACTCCTCTTCAGGCCTCCAGTATCCAGGTTTCGGCCTGTTGGGCTTCAGCTTCAGATTAATTGAAGTCCCATTCATAACTTGTCAAAGTAGTCGGCATAAAACATTCCAGAGGCATCAGGGATGGGCAGTAATTTATAGTATATCCACAACAGCATTGCATATTCATATAGATGTGGGAACAAAGAATACGTAGTATCAATCATGATAGGATGCATGAAGTGAGACCAGAGAGCACTCCAACAGAACTGACTCAATGGATTGAATGGTGGCCTCTTCCCAAACAACATTCGTTTGGCAGATCATTAATGGGAATTTTTTTGAAAAAACTTTTTAAGAGGACTCTTAAGATTCAATTCTATGAATTCAAAGCTTCAGAGAGTTTTAAATGAAGGGTTCAATTCTTCTCAAGTCACTTGTCGTCTCTGAAAAACTTGCGATTCCCCGGTGACAAACTTCACCTCGGCATTCCTGGAGCCACTGGTAAAGGTGCCGTCTCTGACCCGTTGCTTAAACATGAATGGGAATGCTTTTCTGAAGGATCTCCTGAAATTCTCGCCCATGAATGTGTAGATGATTGGATTGATGGAAGAGTTGGCATAAGACATGCAGTTGGCCCATGTTTTGATTTTGTAGGTCTCAAGGTTGACCTGGAAGCCAGTGTAGAAGCCTTGAAAAAGGACGAAGACCTGGATGGGGCCCCAACACACAGTGAACAAGAGCACAATCACCACCACCATCTTGGTGACTTTCGCCCTCATGGCCATTGACCTCTCCGACAAATGATGTACTTTCTGGAAGAGAATATATGGGAGAGAATTACAACAGTGTTCACTCGTACTGCGTCAGGAAAGCAGCCAACATAATCAGGAGTAATGTGCACAAAATGCTGGAGGAACTCAGCAGATCAGGCAGTGTCTATGGAGAGGGATAAGTAGTCAATGTTTTAAACCGAGACCCTGCATCAGGACTGGGCCTAAAACATCAACTGTTTATTCCCCTCCACAGAAGCTGCCTAACTTGCTGTGTTCCTCCAGCATTTTTGTGCATTGCTCTGGATCTCCAGAATCTCCAGAATCCCTTCTGCTTATAGCACGATCAAGAACCCCTCCCATCCTGGTCATTCTCTCTCTTCTCCTCTCTCGGTGAGCAGAATACACTAAAATCTGAAAGTACCAACCACCAGGTTCTAGCGCAGCTTCTATCCTGCTGTCATTAGACTCTTAAAGGACTTTTCATCACCAACAATGACCCTTGATCTCTCAACTTAACTCATTGTGGCACTTGTACTTAATTTGTACTGCACTTCGTAACACTTCATTCTGCATGAACACAAGAGATTCTGCAGGTTAGACGTCCAGAGCAACTCACACAAAATGCTTTGAACTCAGCAGGCCGGGCAACATCAATGGAGGGAAATAAACAACTGACATTTCAGACCGAGACCCTTCATCACGACTGAACAAGAAAGAGGAAGAACCCGGAATAAGGAGGAGGGGAAGGAGTGCAAGCTGGCAGGTGATAGTGAGACTAGATGAGGAGGAAGGTGTGTGGATGGGGAAGGGGAGGACGAAGAGAGAAATTGGGAGAGGATAGGTGGAAGAGGTAAAGGGCTGAAGAAGGAATCTGATTGGAGAAGACAGTAGAGCAAGGGAAGAGGTGAACAGAAAAACAGGGAAGCGGGATGAGGGAGGGGTGAGAGAAATTACCAGAAGTTAGAGAAATCGATGTTCAAGCCATCAGGTCGGCAGCTGCCCAGATGGAATATGAGGTGTTGCTCCTCCAACTTGTGTTTGATCTCATCGCAGCAGTAGAAGAGGCCATGGACCAACATGTAGAATGGAATGGGAAGTCGAATTGAATTGAAATGGGTGGCTTGACCCTCTATGGTGGACAGAGCAAAGGTGGTGCATTCTGTTTTTCTTTCTACTGCCTCAACGTACTTATATATGGAATGATCTATCTGAATGGCACACAAAATAAAATCTTCTCATTCTATCTCAGTAACTCTCACAATCGTTGCTGTGTGGCTAAGCACAGCTCCAATGGCATATTGAAGTTTAATGATGAGGCCACTGTTGTTGGCCAAATCGAAGGTGGTGATGAATCAGCCTATAGGAGGGAGATTGAAAATCTGGCTGAGCGGTGCCACAACAACCTCTCACAATGTCAGCAAGACCAAGAAGCTGATTATTGACTTCAGGAGGAGGAAATTGGAGGTCCGTGAGCCAGTCCTCATCAGGAAATCAGAGGTAGCGAGGGTCAGCAACTTTAAGTTCCTTGGTGTTACCATTTCAGAGGATGTACCCTGGGTCCAGCACATAAATGCTATTATGAAGAAAGGATGGCAGTGTCTCTACTTTCTTAGAAGTTTGCAAAGAATTGGCATGACATCAAAAACATCGACAAACTTCTATAGGTGTCTGGTGGAGAGTGTGTTAATGAGTCCTGTACAATTTTACCAGGTTACAACCGGCTTTTAAAAGTAGCAAACACTGTACGTGGGGGCTCTGAACACCGCGTCCTGTAATGGACCTTTGTACACTTTCTTTTAAATATGTTTTTAAAACATTCAATGTTCAGGCTTGTCTCTGGGCATTACACAGTTTTGCTCTGAGAACGTTTCCTTACAGATGGGGAAATGAGGATCTTTATTATCTTTATTTTAAAAAGGACTTTATAAAAAAGTAAATTTATTCTCAAAATACATATATGTCACCACATACAACCCTGAGATTCATTTTCTTGCAGGCATTCAGAGTGAATACAAGAAACACAATAGAATCAATGAACGACCACACCCAACAGGACAGACAACCAACCAATGTGCAAAAAAAACCGATTATGAAAATACAAAAAGAAAGAAAAAATGATAATACTAAATAAATAAGCAATAAACGTGTTGAACATGACGAGTCCATTGGTTGTGGGAACAGTTCAATGATGGTGTGAGCGAAGTTAGCCCCTCTGGTTCTACAGCCTGACAAGTGAGGGGTAGTAACTGTTCCTGAACCTGGTGATGTGCGTCCTGAGGCTCCTGTACCTTCATCCTGATGGCAGAAGTGAAAAGAGAACATGACCTGGGTGATGGGGTCCCTAGTGATAGATGCCGCAGAAGGCAACTAAAAAGGGGGCGGGGGGAACGTGAAATATGAAGGTAAGCTAACCAATAATATCAAAAATGATATCAAAAGCTTTTTCAGATATATAAAGAGTAAAAGAGCGGGGAGAGTAAATATGAGGCTGGTGGAAAATAATGATGAGGAGATAGTAGCGGAGGACAAGAAAATGGCAGGCGAACTGAACAAGTATCTTGCATCAGTTTTCACTGTGGAAGAGACCAGTAGTATGCTGGAAGTTTGAGGGTGTGAAGGGTAGAAGTGAGTGCAGTTGCTATTACTAGGGAGATGGTGCTTGGGAGTCTGAAAGATCTCAAGTTAGATAAGTCACTTGGACCTAATGGACTGCACCCCAGCATTCCAAAAGAGGAAGCTGAAGAGATTGTGGAGGCAACAATAGATTCTGCCATAGTTGCAGAGGACTGGAAAGTTGCAAATTCTTCAAAATGGAGGGAGGTAAAAGGAAGGAAATTATAGGCCTGATGAAGGATCTCGGCCCGAAACGTCGACCGTACCTCTTCCTAGAGATGCTGCCTGGCCTGCTGTGCCCACCAGCAACTTTGATGTGTGTCGCTTGAAATTCCAGCATCTGCAGAATTCCTCGTGTTTGCGAAATTATAGGCCTGTTAGCTGACCTCATTGGTTAGGAAGACGATGGAGATGATTGTTTAGGACGTGGCTTCGGGGTACTTGGAGGCACATGATAAAGTAGGCCAAAGTCAGCATGGTTTCCTTAAGGGAACATATTGCCCGACAAATTTGTTAGAATTCTTTGGAGAAATAACAATCAGGATAGACAAAGGAGAATTGGTGGATGTTGTGTATCTGGATTTTCAGAAGGCCTTTGACAAGGTGCCGCACATGAGGCTGCTTAGCAAGATAAGAACCCATGGCATTATGGGAAAGACACCATCATCGATACAGCATTGGCTGGTTGGCAGGAGGCAAAGAGTGGGATTAAAGAGGTACTTTTCAGATGAGCTGCCGGTAGCTAGTGGTGTTCTGTTTTGGGCCTGCTTCTTTTTATGTTGTATGTCAATGATTTGGATGATGGAATTGATGGCTTTGTGGTCAAGTTTGTGGACAATACAAAGACAGACGGAGAGGCAGGTAGTGTTGAGGAAGCATAGAGGCTACAGAAGCACTTGGACAGATTAGGAGAATGGGTAAAGAAGTAGCAGATGAAAACAGCATCAGGATGTGTCTGGTCTTGCACTTTGGTAAAAGAAATAAAAGCATAGACTATTTACTAAACGGAGTGAAAATTCAAAACTCCGAGCTGCAAAAAGATTTGGAAATGCTCGTGCAGGATTCCCTAAGGGTTAATTTACAGATTGAGTCGGCGGTGAGGAAGGAAAATGTAATATTAGCAATCATTTCAAGAGGCTTAGAATATAAAAACAAGGGTGTAATGCTGAGGCTGTGTAAAGCACTGGTGAGGCCTCACTTGGAATATTGTGAGCAATTTTGGGCCCTTATTTCAGAAGTGATGTGCTGAAATTGGAGAAGGTTCAGAGGAGGTTCATGAGAATGATTCTGGGAATGAAACGGTTATCGTATCCTCAGTGATTGAGCTCTGGGCCTGTACTCATTGGAATTTAGATGAAAGAGGAGAGATTTCATTGACACCTATCGAATGTTGAAAGGCCTAGATAAAGTGGATGTGAAGAGAATGCTTCCTTTGGTGGGGACGTCTAGGACTAGAGGGCACAGCTCAAAACAGAGGGACAGAGATGAGGAGGAATTTCTTCAGCCAGAGGGTTGTGAAATTCATTGCCACCGGCGGCTGTGCAGGCCATTCCACCAGGTGCATTTAAAGCAGAGGTTAATAGGTTCTCGATTAGTCAGGGCCTGAAAGGTTATGGGAAGAAGGCAGGAGAATGGAGTTGAGAGGGAAATGGATCCACCATGATGAAACAGCTCCAATGTCTTATGGACGTATTGCATTCCAGCCTCACGAAAGTCAATTTATTATAAAAATACCCGTATTTCACTGTTATTACCAAAGTACATATATGTCACCATATAGTACCCTGAGGTTCATTTTCTTGCGGGCATTCCCAGTAAATATAAAGAAACATACAAGAATCAATGAAAAACTACAGACACAGTCAAACACTCAATGTGCAAAAGACAACAAATTGTTCCAATACAAAAAGAAAGACAAATATTATTAATAATAAATAGTATTTGCAAATATGAGTTGTAGAGTGTTTGTAAGCGAGTCCGTAGGTTGTTGAGGTGAGTAAGTTAACCACACTGGTTCTGGAGCCTGATGGTTGAGGGGTAACGACTGTGCTATAGGACCTAAGGCTCCTGTTCCAGTCAGAAAAGAGTCTGGCCTGGGTGACAGGGAGGAGCGGGGTTCACTTGAAAGCTGCCATACAAATACAAACTCTCACACGGTACCTGATAATTGCCGTCGACGGGTCTGACAACTGGGCGGCCCACCCGCTGTAGCATGACGGTGTAGCACACGCAGATGGTGCCCAGAGGCAGGAGGTAGGCAGCAAGGAAGGTGTAGACGATGAAGGCTTTCTGCTGGGACTCTGTGGGGAATGCCTCGACGCAGTATGTCTGTAGACCATACCAATAGCCCTTTGCTATCCTGTGGTACAGAGCCATGGGGACAGCCAGAACGAAGGAACCTCAAAATGATTAAAAAAGGAAGAGTACAACAGGAAAAGAAGGGTTAAGTGATGTAGTGCACCCGGTGGTAAAATTCCATCTTCCCCAGGACATACAGGTGCAATTCTACACTGCCTTCATAGAGAGCATCCTCACATCAGCCTCTAGCTGTCTGGTCTGGTGCAGCATCCTCCCACAACATACAAAAACTACAGCAAATTATCAGGTCAGCAGATACGGTCATTGGCCGTAGTCCCCCATCACTGCAGGACTTGTATGTGTCCGGGACAAAGAAACAGGCAGGAAATCATTGTGGCCACTACCCACCCTTCAAAATGTCTTTTCCAAAAGCTCTCTCCTGGAAAGTGCTACAGGGCTATTAAAACAAAAACTTCACACCATCTTAAAAGTTTCATCCAGCAATCAGTTAATCATCGACCATTCTAGTTCTGCCCCTCTATCTATTACACCCACCACTGCACTGTAAACACTTTAAAACACTTTTTACAATCACCATATGCTAACTATGTATATTTCTAGTTCCAGGAATCCAGAGATTTGAACCTAAGATCCCTCTTTACATCATAAAAATAAAGATTAGCTTTATTTGTCACGTGTACATTGAATCATGGACTGAAACATGTTGTTTGCACAATAACCAGTACTACTGAAGGGCATGCTGGAAGCAGCTCGCAAATGCTGCCTTGCTTCTGGTGCCAACATAGCAGCCCACAATTCACTAACCCTAACCCGTATAGATTTGAAATGTGGGAGGAACCTGTCAGAAATCCATGTGATCACATGGAAGACATACAAACTCCTCACAAAAACAGTGGGAGCTGAACCCCTATCACTGGAGGTGTAAACCATTGCTCTAACTTCCATGCTTTCCCCCTGCAAGCGACCTCCATCTCTCCTGGCTCTGGCAAGAGCTCCCAGCCCAGAATGGGATCTCACCTGCAGACTCACGGCTCACGGCCCACGGCCCTCCCCACACCGCACACCTGTCCGTCCAACTCACCGATCCAGATCACCACGCTTACCACCATCGCCAGCCGGGGGGTGCGGTGGCGCAGTGACTGAAGTGGGTAGGCCGTGGCGTAGCAGCGATCCAAGCTCATGGCCATTAGTGTTATACAGGTGGCCTGGACAGTGACCTGGAGTGAAGAGGGGAAGGAGAAGGAGAGAGGGAGTGGGAGGGACAGAGATAGAGAGGGAGAGAGGGAGAGAGCGGTGGAGGTGGAAGACCAGAGCAGTTAGTGCAATCACTTTACAGTGCCATTGATCACCGGTTGGGGTTCAATTCCCACTACTGTCTGTAGGTAATTTGTCTGTTCTTCCCATGACCGCATGGGTTTCCTCCGGGTTCTCCAGCTCCCCCGGCACAGCCTCGCTGATTTGATTTGTCACAAACAACACATTTCACTGAATGTTGTGGTGTACGTGGAAAATAAAGCTAATCTTTTATGTTTTTTTTCAATTGACCACTGTCAATTGCCCTTATGTATAGATAGATGGTAGAATCCAGAGGGGCATAGAGGGGTCTTGATGAAGGATTTTGGTCTGAAACATCACCTCTGTAGGTGCTGCCTGACCTGCCGAGTTCCTCCAGCATATTGTGTGTGGAACTGACAAGACTGAAATGCTTCCTTTTGCATCACAATGATTGTGTGAGTCTCAGGGGTCGGCAACCTTTTTGCCTCTGTGGGCCAGATCGCATATTAATGAGCGGACGGTGGGCCAGATAAATGCCACAAAAAACTTGAAATATGGGAATTATCCATTTAAATACATCTAGTTATGTTTTGCCTCAAATTAATGAATAACGCATGCTAGAAAATCATTTGTGCTTAAGGTTACCGACCCCTGCTCTAAACCTTACAACAATTCAAGAACATGGACAGAATATATAGGAGAATCCTATGATGCTTGTATTTTCTTCTTTGTAACATCCTGCAAATTCTTACAGGCCCTGCATGGCTGGGAGATAAAGGCAGGGCTGGAGGTTTGCCCCTAATCCAATGTAGTCCCCAGTCCTGATCTATCACTCCCCTCTGGCATCTGAACCATCTTTGGCTACCTACACTCCCCCAGTCTGCCCTACTCCACCCCAGCTCCAGTTCAAACAGCATCCCCGGGGCCCAATCCATCCCACAAGCCAACATTAATCGGAGATCAATGCCCTCGTTACCTGCTGTAGGTAGTTGACGAATTTGCACATAAAGTCTCCGAAGATCCAACTGGGAAGCGGGTACAGAGTGGCTGTAAACGGCACACAGCAAACCAGGAAAATGATGTCCGTAATGGCCAGATTAACTGAAAATACACAGACAGCGAACAGTTTAATTGAGATTCAGATCAAGTTTAGAAGAATGAGGGGAGACCTCATAGAATCATTTCGAATGTTGAAAGGCATGGACAGAGTGGATGTGGCAAAGTTGTTTCCCATGATGGGGGAGTCTAGTACGAGAGGGCATGACTTAAGGATTGAAGGGCGCCCATTCAGAACAGAAATGCGAAGAAATTTTTTTAGTCAGAGGGTGGTGAATCTATGGAATTTGTTGCCACAGGCAGCAGTGGAGGCCGAATCATTGGGTGTATTTAAGGCAGAGATTGATAAGTATCTGAGTAGCCAGGGCATCAGAGGTTATGGTGAGAAGGCAGAGGAGTGGGACTAAATGGGAGAATGGATCAGCTCATGATAAAATGGCAGAGCAGACTCGATGGGCCGAATGGCCGACTTCTGCTCCTTTGTCTTATGGTCTTATGGTCAGATTATTCAAGATGATTAATTTATGTTATTTCTTGCAAATGCTGCTTATATGATGGTCCGTGTCTGTGATGTTGCTCCAGGTGTCCCATTGCACTGGCGCACACTGGTGCCATGATAGTGTTAGCAGTTAGCGTGAAGCATCTAAGTTCAGGGTTCAGTTCTGGTGCCATCTGTGAGCTGCAAAGAGTTTGTATGTTCTCCCGGTAACTGTATGGGTTTCCTTGAGGTGCTCTGGTCTCCTGCCACATCCAAAAACGTACCACTTCATAGGTTAATTGGTCATGGTAAATTGACTTGTGATAAATAAAGGCATCCGTTAGTCTTGTGAGGCCATGGATCTATGCCTGGAAAGCCTTCACTCTCCAGGGCGCAGTCCTGGGCAAGGTTGTATGGAAGACCAGCAGTTGCCCATGCTACAAGTCTCCCCTCTCCACGCCACCGATGTTGTCCAAGGGAAGGGCATTAGGACCCATACAGCTTGGCACCAGTGTCGTCGCAGAGCGATGTGTGGTTAAGTGCCTTGCTCAAGGACACAGCATTCCTTTGGCTGGGGCTCGAACTCACAACCTTCAGATTGTTAGTCGAATACCTTAACCATTTGGCCACGTGCCTACTTGTGATAAGGATAGAGTTAAATTGGTGGATTGCTGAGTGGCACTGCTCAGTGCTAGAAGGGCCTGATCCACATTCTATCTCTAAATAAATTGACATGACAATAAACTCCACTTTGACTTGACTTGTCATCTCTTCCATCCATCCCCCAATCTCTTTGACCCCATTCCTTCGGGAAGGAGGTGCCGTAACAGTAGGACAGGGTTTGTAAAATGGGACAGAGCTTCTGTCTCCAGGCTATGAGACTACTGAACCCTCCTGTCACCAGCCAGGCTTCATCTCGTGTGAAGCGCCAGTAGCATTGTACCGTTTAGTTTTTGGTCTGTGTCAGAAATGCATCTCATGCTAAATGTCAGTCGTCTGGAATATATTTTATAAGTTGTTAATTTATTTGTGGTAATATTCCTTTATGTGTTGTGTGTCAGTTATATGTACTGTGTTGTGCACCTTGGTCTGGAGGAACGTTGTTTTGTTAGGGGTAAACTATACATGGATACGGGTGACTAACAATAAACTTGAAATTGAAATGGATTGAGAAGCCTTCACAGTGAAGCAGAGAAGGTAATTCAAATATTCTGATCTTCGCCCACAACCCTATCTCCCTAGTTGTCTCTGCATCAAACATTCACCAGTGTTTTTCCTTGAAAGATCTACAAACTATTTCCGATGCCAAAACTTCCCTCTGTGTAAACAGATTTTTCCCTGTGGAAGTTGCAGCAAGGTCAAGGTTAACATAATGTCCAGGCAGGAAACTGCTTTGTAGTGTACTCGTTCGCATCAATCAGCGTCACTAGAAACAGGTTGCCTGGCCTGGTTGTTATTTGTGGAATCTTGCTGTGGAAGTTGTGACAAGGCAAAGGTTAACATAATCAGAATCAGGTTTAATCTCACCAGCATGTGTTGTGAAATTTGTTAACATAGCGGTAGCAGTACAATGCAATACATATACAGTAAATATATATATGTTAAAATAATTAAATTAAAAATAGTGCAAAAATATAATTAATAAAAAGATTATTCATGGATTCAATGTCCATCTAGAAATCTGATGGCAGAGGGGAAGAAGCTGTTCCTGAATCACTGAGCGTGAGCCTTCAGGCTTTTGTACCTCCTACCTGATGGCAACAGTGAGAAGAGGATATGTTCTGGGTGATGGTGGTCCTTAAATAATGGATACCACCTTTCTGACGCACCTCTCCTTGAAGGCTAGTACCCATGATGGAGCTGACTAATTTTACAACTTTCTGTAACAAGTACGGGCAAGAATGGATTGCAGGTAAAGTGCTGGTAGCCCAAGCAAGAAGAGCAGAGCAGAGCTTCCCTTCGCACAGCAGGTTACCGGAGCCATTTCACTTACAGAGAAGAGATAAAATGTGAAACACACACTCCAACTTAGGGACAATTACTCTACTAACTTCCAAGTATCATCAGTTGTCAGCTTGGAGTTTCTATTGACTTTTAACACCTGTACAGGTTTCCCCCACCATCTGAAGGTAGAGCGTTCCTATGAAACGGTTCGTAAGCCGGAATGTCGTAAAGTGAAGAAGCAATTACCATTTATTTACATGGGAAAATTTTGTGAGCGTTCACAGACCCAAAAATAACCTACCAAATCATGCCAAATAACACATAAAACCTAAAATAACAGTAACATATAGTAAAAGCAGGAATGATATGATAAATACACAGCCTATATAAAGTAGAAATACTTTTCTACAATCATTGCCGCACTGTTCTCCGTAGCGAAAATCTCACACAAGCACTCTCGGCAGAAACACAGCACAAGTGCTCTCGGCAGAAACACTCTCTCCAGTAACCTTTAAGCTATGAAGGTGCCAAATCATACCAAATAACACATAAAAATACACAGCCTATATAAAGTAGAAATAATGTATGTACAGTGTAGTATCACGGGGATCGGGAATACAGCGCAGAGCACACTGATGATGGTGTGTTAGACTGAGTCGTCGGAGATTGGGGTGGTGCAGTGGTCCCCAACCTCCAGGCCGCGGACCGAAACCGATCCGCGGAGAATGCAGCAGTAGCCGGGACACACCCAGCACATCTTTAAGAAAAAAGCCGAAATGAACAAGCTAATTAATTAGGTGCCGCCCGGCATGTAAATGTCGGCCCAGATCAGAGGCTACGCAATCGGCAATCGCCTCTGATCTGGGCCGACATTTACGTGCTGGGCGGCACCTAATTAATTAGGTTGTTTATTTTGGCTTTTTTCTTAAAGATGTGCTGGGTGTGTCCTGGCTACCACTGCATTCTCCGCGGCCTGGGGGTTGGGGTGGTGGGACACTGGGGTGTCATCTCATCTCGTCTGTTTCCATCAGGGCAGGCAAGTCATCTTCTTCTATGTCTGCCTGCCTCGATGTCAAAGGTCGAGGTTCGTCGTCTGCTGTGGCTGACGTGGAAGGCTTGAAAAACGACAGTATGCTTGACTGCTGAGCCTCACGCATTTTTCTATCATACAGTTCTTTGTAAGCACTCAAACTATCCTGAAAATATGCCCTAAACCTACGTACCCTTTCAAAATTAAAGTTGTACTTTCCTGCAATTATTGCAGCGAAAATCTCACGCAGTTGCTTCACGTTCAGTTCCTGGACGACTTCACTTTCGGTCCATTCGCTACGGTATTCAATTTCAATTGTTATGCTTTCGTCTTCCGACTGCATCAGCTCTTCATCTATCAGTTCTTGGTCATGGGATGCCAAAACCTCTTCAACATCATCTTCATCAGCTTCCACAAGCCAAACTCACTTTGTCCTTACTTCGTCCACCATGATCGAAACACTTGAAATTATGTCTAGTTTTACACTAAGTGTAACACCCTTACGAGCTCTTTAAGGCTTTTCTGATACCTTAGAACTCATCTTGCTAATGGATGCACACAGGCACGTGTTTAAGCAATGCCAGCTAGAATACAGTTCCGTGGGAGGAGCTTGGCTGCTCGGGGCTTTTATCACGCGCTGCCTTTTTTCGTAACAATGAAAACACCTTCTGTTAGCGAAAACAGGTAACAAATAATGTGTCTTTCGTAACAGCGAGGTTTCGTAAAGCGATCGTTCGAAAAGCAGGGGGACACCTGTATTGTGTGTGGTGATTGATCTTGCAAGTAAGGAATTCAAACATCCACAGCCCAGGCAAGAAAGGTCAATATGGTCAATAGCCACAATTGCTCGACAATTCTATCTAAAAATACCACCAGCGCCTTTACTTCCTGAGGAGGCTAAGGAAATTTGACCTGTCCCCTAAAACCCTCACTAATTTTTATAGATGCACGGTAGAGAACATTCTTCTAGGATGCATCACAACCTGGTATGGAAGTTGTCCTGTCCAAGACCGAAAGAAGCTGCAGAAGATCGTGAACACGGCGCAGCACATCACATAAACCAATCTTCGGTCCGTGGACTCACTTTACACCGCACGCTGTCGGAGCAGTGCTGCCGGGATAATCAAGGACACGACCCACCCAGCCAACACACTTTTTGTCCCTCTTCCCTCCGGGAGAAGGTTCAGGAGCTTGAAGACTCGTACGGCCAGATTTGGAAACAGCTTCTTTCCAACTGTGATAAGACTGCTGAACAGATCCTGACCCGGATCTGGGCCGTACCCTCCAAATATCAGGACCTGCCTCTCGGTTTTTTTTTGCACTACCTTACTTCCCATTTTTCTATTTTCTATTTATGATTTATAATTTAAATTTTTAATATTTACTAATTTTAACTATTTTTAATATTTTTAATATTTAATATTTGTAGTCCAGGGAGTGTGAAGCGCAGAACCAAATATCACTGTGATGATTGTACGTTCTAGTACCAATTGTTTGGCGACAATAAAGTATAAAGTATTTCTCTGTTCAGACAGGAGAACAGTGTTGTGACTCAGGGGTCACTCTATTCTCCTTGTGCACAAGTACACTAAAGTATGATTGAGGAATGAGTGTGGGCTCTTAGAGTCCAGTTAATTGGCAACAGCATGCCAGTGTCACTCTGCATATAAATACATTCCCAGATGAACTATTTTATTCACTATGATCCTATTTAAAATTGAACAGGATAAAACAGGTGCTTAAAGAACAAAATAACACACATGCAAGAACACTTAACTTTTGTGAAACTCCCTCATGTTTTAAACTCCAACGTGGTTCCCTGGTTTGCCCCAGCCTGAGACAGGATGAGGCACATGAGACTAATGGTTTTCTGAAGGTTGTCAGTTTGTCTTGGTGGAGAGGCCCATGAGTTCTGAAAAGCGATGTCGTCTGGAGTTTAGCCCTGGCGGTAAGGTCAAGGGAGAGGTTCCAGACAAAGGGCAATCCAAGCAAGACCTCAACGATGGAGCTGGCGGAAGATGTGGGTGAAGGAAGCGAAGGGTCCACAGTCATTCCACGCCACTGGATCCTTACCCCGATCTGTCAAGGACTGAGTGGAGGCTGCCCATGCAGCTGCCTCCCCACATTAAACAAAGTTATGCACAGGCGTCTGCCATTAAGGGAATCCACTGCAACATCCCGGATTAAGTCCCATGGCCATCAGCAAGTGGCAAAGGGGGCAGGATTGTGAGCTCTGGAAACCCATCAGTATACATGGATCCTGGATACAGCCACCTGAAGACGCACCAATAGGCTACTGTTAGGAAAATACCGTGCTTAATTTGAGTTATCATACTACTACTGCTCGTTGCTTTGCACTCACAGCTTGCTTGACTTCAGCAGCTCTTGAACCACACAGGAGACTCCTGACACATACATGCCTTTAGCAACACAAACTCGTATGACAGATGCCATGGAGGGTCATGAAGATAGAAACAGTGTGATCATGACCACAGGTATACTGCTCCTACCACTGAGCAACTGGGTGCTGGACCTCCTAACCAACAGGCCTCAGATGGTCAGGATGCACAGCCGCTCCTCCCTCCCTGTCTTACTCGATATGGGTGCCCCCCAGGGCTGTGTGCTGAGCCCTCTGCTCAGACATGACTACATGATCACATTGTCAAGTTCACCGATGACATGACAGTGTGGGGCTCACCAACAACGGCGATGAGACGGCCTACGGAGAGGAGGTGGAAGGGCTCAAGGCCTGGTGCCAGGCAAATAACCTCTTCCTCAAAGTCAAGAGGGCAACAGGGATGGTTATTGACTTCAGGAGAACTCGGACCACTCACATTGGCAGCACAGCAATGGAAACTGCGAGCAGTTTTAAACTCCTGAAGTGCCCATCTTGCACGACTTCTCACGGTCCCAGAACACATCCTGCATAGTGAAGAAAGCTCACCAACACCTGTATTTTCTAAGGAGGCTGAAGAGAGCTGTGCACATCCATCCTCACAATCTTCTACAGGTGCATCCTAACGTGCTGCATCACCGCCTGGTGTGGAAACTGCATTACAAGTGTTACGTACCCCGTAACTGGGTTGCCAAACCAGCAGAAATGGATCACTCAGTTGGAGTCTGGATTACTAGAGCTAAGAAAGTTTTATTAAAGAAACAAGCAACACAGTAATCGAAAGGATAATGAATGCAACAGTTCGGCAATGATAAACATACATGTGCACAGAATTAAGATAACAGCATCAATCAAGCTCTATTGTTGTCTAGGAGTAAATGACCAATTTCAAAGTGACACAAAGTTCAGTTCAATTTAGTAGTTCAGTTCACAGTAATCGTTGCCATGGCGATGGACAATGTGGGGGGAGAGAGAGAGAGAATGGGAACGACTGATCATTCAGAAACGGCTTCCACTCACAGACCGGCGATAATTGCTCACAAGCAGCTTTTGGGCAGGTCTTTGGTGATGTCACCTGAGGTCACCGACTGTGACCCCTCCTCCAGATGCGGTCGATCCTCTGCAGTGAACTCGGCACCCAAGCAAGGGCGGACACACACCAGGTTCCCGCTGATCGTACCTTTCCACCCTGTGCGTTGTCCGGTACTTCCCACCGACTTGTGAAAGGCGCACCGCTTCCAGGGTCTCGTTACCTCGGGTGTCGTGTGTCCTGCCTTAGCGAACCTGTCCCTTTTTATCCCCCTGCTGGGGTATCGCCTGTCCATCACTTCAAACAGTTCAGGGTTCAAAGGGGGAGCCGCTCCAGACAGCTCTCTCTCTCTCCCGTCCCTTCATTACACATCTCCAGATTGCCTGTCCATCACTTCAAACAGTTCAGGGTTCAAAGGGGGAGCTGCTCCAGACAGCTCTCTCTCTCCCCCGTCCCTTCATTACACATCTCCAGACACTGCTCCATTGTTCCTTATCTCTCCTTCCCCTGAGGACAGGTGGCAGACCAACTGCTGATCTCACAGGACAGCTAACATCTATGTGTATTCTCGTCACACAAGACAGCTCTATAATGGACAGTCAAAACTGCCTAGTACATCGCCAGCACCAGCCTACCTCCCAAGAAGGGCATTTATACAGAAAAGTAACAGATTCTCCCACAATATCACAAAGGATCCCACCAACCCTGCTCATGGTCTGTTTTTCCCATTTTCATCAGGGAGGAGGCAGCATAGCATCCGCACCAGGATCACCAAGAACAGTACTTTCCCCAAGAAGTAAGGCACCACCACTACCTAATCATTTCCTATCAAAGTCTGACACTCCTCTACCTAGTGTCACTTTATCAAAGATTCATGTATTATCAAAGTATACGACTCTGAAATTCTTCTTCTCCAGATAGCCACAAAACCAAAAAAGAAAGGAATGACAGCATGATCATCAATCCCCAAACCCCCCCTCCCCGCAAGAAAAAAGAAAAATGGAACAAGCACATCAACCCCCAAATAACACAGCATATAAAAAACTACAAGACTGGAAAGATTGATAGAAGTCTATAGTCCAAGTCCATATCCAAAACGCAGAAAACCTGGGTAACATTCTCCAGGCACAACAGCAGGCCTTTCCCTCTCTGTCAGTAGAGCAATCCCACCAGCGATCAAAAGGCAGTCTCCCCTCTCCAGCAGCAGAGCAATCTCCCTACAATAAGGTGTCAGGCAGCCAGCGCTCACCTTCCGCATTTGTCTCGATGTTTCAATTTCCCTTGTCGCTTTAGTCAGCAAACAATGGAAGCTTTCATTGCCGAAATGGAGTCGAACATGGACTCGCGCCCCCTGCAGCCGTCTCACCACAAAATTCGCGTACATGGCCTCTGCCTCTCTGAGACTGCAGAGTGCGGAAACACCCAAAAGATCTCCAAACTGCAAACCACAAGCTCCAGCAGATCCAGAATTATGTTCAAAACAAAAAAAAACGTAAAAGACATAAAAGAATTGAAGTATATGGTTTCATGATCTATCCAGAAGATGCCAACCGAAGGAGCATTGTACGCAGGTGCTATTTTGACCAGAAGTCATCAGAAGTTATGTACATACAATCAATCTGTGTATATGCATAAGCTAATCTTAGGTATTTATATTTATTTTGTTTTTTTATTAATGTATTCTTTATCTTGTGTTTTTTTTGCACTGCATCAAACTGAGAGTAACAATTATTTAATTCTCCTGTACTCTTGTGTACTGGAAATTATGTTAAATAATCTTGAATTTAAGGCTACCACCTGCCTTCCGACAAGAGAACACTTTTAAAGAGTAGTCTATATTTTAATAAAGTGCATAGAAATGTGTGCACCTTTAACTATTTAGCCATTATAAGTTTTGAACATCTGGCCAAGGGAATGAAGTGAATACAAATCATAGATCCATAAGAATTTTTATCAATAAGGTGACCATTCATACCATAACCTTTCTCCCAGTAGAAGATGTGCTACCCTGTTTAATCTGATCTCCCAGTACACACTGTCCCTGGGTACCAAACAGGTTCCATTTTTACAGACAATCATAAGTTTTGGTTAACTTGTTACAGGAGAGACGTCATGAAACTGCAAAGGAAGCTTACAAGAATGTTGCCAGGACTCAAAGCAGGAGACAGAAAGATACAAGACAAGACTCGAGGGCCTGAGTTATAAACAGAAATTCGACTTTATTCCTTAGAAAATAAGAGATTGGGGGATGACCTTATAGAGATGTATGAAGGACATGAATGACATTGATGGGGTAAATGCACAAAGTCCTTTTCCAAGGAAAGGGGATCAAAGACTAAAGGGCATAGGTTTAATGATTTAAAAGGGACACGAGGGGCAACATCTTCACCAAGAGGGTGGTGCGTATATGGAACAAGCTGCCAGAGAAACCGTTTAAAGGTGGCATTAATCATTAATCAGAATCAGATTTATTACCACCAGCATGTGCCATGAAATTTGTTAACTTAGCAGCAGCAGTTCAATGCAATAAATAATATAGAAGAAAAAAACACAAAATAATAATAATAATAAATAAATAAGTAAATCAATTACAGTATACGTATATTGAATAGATTAAAAATCGTGCAAAAACCAGAAATAATATATATTTAAAAGGTGAGGTAGTGTTCATGGGTTCGATGTCCATTTAGGAATCGGATGGCAGAGGGGAAGAAGCCGTTCCTGAATCACTGAGTGTGTGCTTTCAGGCTTCTGTATCTCCTACCTAATGGTAACAGTGAGAAAAGAACATGCCCCGGGTGCTGGAGGTCCTTAATAATGGACACTGCCTTTCTGAGACACCGCTCCTTGACGATGTCCTGGGTACTTTGTAGGCTAGTACCCAAGATGGAGCTGACTAGATTTACAACCTTCTACAGCTTCTTTTGATCCTGTGCAGTAGCACCCCACCCCACCCCATACCAGACAGTGATACAGTCTGTCAGAATGCTCTCCACAGTACATCTATAGAAGTTTTTGAGTGTATTTATTGACATGCCAAGTCTCTTCAAACTCCTAATGAAGTATAGCCACCGTCTTGCCTTTTTTGTAATTGTATCGATATGTTGGGACCAGGTTAGATCCTCAGCGATCTTGACCTCCAGGAACTTGAAACTGCTCACTTTCTCCACTGCTGATCCCTCCATGAGGATTGGGATGTGTTCCTTCGCCTTATCCTTCCTCAAGTCCACAATCAGCTCTTTCATCTTACTGACGTTGAGTGCCAGGTTGTTGCTGCGGCACCACTCCACTAGTTGGCATATCTCGCTCCTGTACGCCCCCTCGTCACCACCTGAGATTCTACCAACAATAGTTGTATCATCATCAAATTTATAGATGGTATTTGAGCTTTGCCTAGCCACACAGTCATGTGTATATAGAGAGTAGAGCAGTGGGCTAAGCACACACCCCTAAGGGGCACCAGTGTGGATCATCAGTGAGGAGGATATGTTATCACCAATCCACACAGATTGTGGTCTTCCGGTTAGGAAGATGAGGATCCAATTGCAGAGGGAGGTACAGAGGCTCAGGTTCTGCAACTTCTCAATCAGGAGTGTGGGAATGATGGTGTTAAGTGCTGAGCTGTAGTCAATGAATAGCATCCTGACGTAGGTGTTTGTGTTGTCCAGGTGGTCTGAAGCCGTGTGAAGGGCCATTGAGATTGCATCTGCTGTTGACCTATTGTGGCGGTAGGCAAATTGCAAGAACTCTCAGCATCCAAGACATGCCATCAGTGCTATCATCTGGGAAGAAAGTAGAGGAGCCTGAAGATACACTCAAAGTTCAAAGTAAACTTATATGTCACCCTATACAACCCTGAGATTCATTTTCTTGCGGTCATCACGAACAGCTTCTCTGAGGTGCTTAGAAGGGAGTAAGCTGTCAAACCTATGTCTCTTCTCTGCCATCAGATTTCCGAATGGTCCATGGAATCAGGAATACTACCTTGCTTTTTAGTCTTTTTGCACTAAGTATTGATTTTTTAAATGTACATTTTTTCATTATAACTTGCTAGAGTGATTTTTTGGGTTTAGGTCATTTACATTTAACAAATGGCTTTGGCTACCAGTCTTCTGTTCCTTGACAATATATTGTGGATTTAACTTGGAACAATGCATTTCCTAAAAGCTCTGAGCCCCAGTCCACAGACGATGGTATCATCTGTGGGATGGATGTGAACTAGAAGGTGTGAAGTTTGCATGTAGTTTCGAAGGAAGCATTACCTATACTTTGTAAATATGGAATTGGCCTTTATGTTTAGCATGTAACATACCAAATAAATGTATTGTGGATTCAGTTTGGAACAATGGATTCCTAAAAGCCCAGTCCAGACACTGCTGGCACCTGTGGGATGGATGCGAATCAGAAGGTGTGAAGTTTGTAAGTAGCTTCAAAAGAAAGCATTGTCTATACTTTGTAAATATGGAATCGTCCTTTGTGTTTAGCAAATAAATATCGAGCCCCACATTGGGCCAGCAGACCTTTACATTGAAAGCGTGTTGGTATGATGCCCGCTGTACCTTGTTTTGCTGAATAAAGGAGCTGCTTTGTATCTGCCAGTAACTCTCTCTCTGGTGATTTCATTCACGCAACAACATAACTCATAGTAACTTTTTCTGTATTGCTGAAAAATGACAAGTTTCATGACATGTCAGCGATAACAAACCTGATTTTAATTCTGATTCACTGTACTGCAAAGTTCAAAGTTTATTTATTATTAATGTACATATATGTCATCATATACAGCCCTGAGATTCATTTTCTTGCGGGCATTCACAATAAATGCAAGGCACACAACAGAATCAATGAAAGACTGCGCCCAACAGGATGGACAACAGCAATGTGCAAATACAGAAAGAAGGAGAAAAAAGAAAAATAAATAAGTAAACAAACAAACAAACAAACAAGCAAGCAAGCAAGCAATAAACATATAGAACATATAGAATAGTACAGCACAGTACCAGCCCTTCGGCCCACAATGTTGTGCCGACCCTCAAACCCTGCCTCCCATTTAATCCCCCCCCCACCATAAGTTCCTCCATATACCTGCATAAGTTCCTCTATGTACCCTATAGGCAATGATTATATTCAATTTGGCAAATTGATGAGCAATTAATCATAGACTGAGTCTATACAAATAGAACTCAAAAACAAGAAAGGTGCAAACACTCTGATACTACACAGTCTCTCCAACAGCAACTGGAACATTGAGAACAAATATGCAGGAAGATTAGGGAAAGGTGTAAAACAAAAACATTGTTGTAGAAGCATCTTCAGCTTCCAGAACACAGACTGGGACCTTTTTAGTAGAAACGGGCAAAAAGTCAGTTCAGTGCATTCAGGAATGTTTCTTAAATGACTCTTTAATGTCAGCCAAGAGGAGGGACCATACAGGACCTGGTATTGAGTGATGGGCATGGCCAGGTGACTGACCTTTCAGTGGGGCAACAGTGATCACAACGCCTTTAAGTTTCAAGGCACCAACAGATAAGGACAAGAATGCACCTTGTATATGTGTATTAAATTGAAGCCCAGAACATTACAAGGTCATTAGGCAAGAACAAAGAAGAGTTAATTGGGAACAACTGTTTTTAGACAAGTCCACATCTGACATGTGCAGAGTATTTAAAGACAAATTGTACAGAGTATAGGACAGGTATGTTCCAGTATGAAGGAAGACAAGGATGGCAAGGTAGGGGAACCTTGGATGATAAGAAAGGTGGTGAATTTAGTCAAAAATTAAAAATATGAACAGTATATAAAGTTTAGATGCTAAAATCAAAGAGGGCCATTGATGATTACAAGGACTGAAAAGAACTCAAGGGAATTAGAAAAGCTAGGAGGAACCAGAAGAAATCCTTGGCAAGTAGGATTATAGAGAATCCCAATACATTCTACACATACATCAAGAGCAAGCGGGTAACAAGGGAGGGGTTAGAACCAGGTGAGAACGTGAGTTAAAGAGTCCATCGGTTGTAGGAACAGTTCAGTGATGGGCGAGTAAAGTTTATGCTGTCATAAACAACATACAACAGTGATAATAAACCTGATTCTGAACCAATGTGTGAACATACAGTATGTCAGACTTTTGAATTTAATATTATGCGTGCACATTCATATGTAGGGTGTCTGTAAGTCAAACGTTCGTAACCCGGGGTGGAGGTTTCCATAGGCCAGTGGGACATAGTGCCTTCAGTACCCAGTGAAGCAAGGTTTAAATAAAGGGAGGGTTTCTGCCTCCATTAGTCTTTGTGACAGGGAGTTTCTCAACCCTATTACTCTCTGGCTGGAAAAGTATAGCTGGCTCTGCACCCCCCTGCCCAAGAACCTTCTGCTTTTGACCCTTCTGTCAAGGGACATAGGTTTGACAGTTTACTCCCTTCTAAACGCTTCATAATTTAGCATGGGAATGGCCATTGTATTCACCCTCCACAGGAGATTCAATAGTTCCAGAATCAGGTCAAAAGGTTCGACATTCTGAGCACTGAGCATCTGAAGAGACCATCCTAAAGTAAACAGCAGAAAGCATGCTTTTCCAGGGTTGAAATCCCCAAGGCTACAGGACACGGAGATGTGGGAGGTAACATCTTTCTGTATCGAGAGGGGCAGGTGCTTGGAACGTGCTGCCAGGGATGCTGATTGAGGCAGAAATGTTTGAGAGGCTCTTAGGCACATAAATGTACAAGATTGGAGGGACATGGACCAGGTACAGATTCATTTTTAAGAACTCTACAACTCACGTTCTTGATATTAGTTATATATTTTTTTACTTGCACAACTTGACTTCTTTTGCACATTGATAGTTAGTCAGCTTTATTTATGTATATTTATTCATAAATTCTAATGTTTTTTTATTTTCCTGGAAGCGCCTGTAAGAAAAGGAATCGCAAGGTAGTATATGATGACATACATGTCCTTTGATAAAAAGTTAATTGTGACTTCGATATGCAACAGAAGGGAATAGTCTAGCTGGGCATCATTAGTTTAAACACTGGGCATAACATCGTGTCCAAAGGGCCTGTTCCTGTGCTGTACTCTTCAGTGTTCCAGAGCCATAAAGTAATTTTACTGACATACTAGTGTCAACTGACAGTCACTAGAAGATAATCCACCACCATCTGATCACTGACTGCCCGACATAAACACAACAGATTCTGCAAATGTTGGAGATCTTGAGCAACATGCACAAAATGCTGGTGGTATTCAGCTATCACCCCACGGATCTCTCTCTCCTGGTGCTTATCCCTGAAAGTGTGACAAGTGCTACACCTGCTCCCTCACCACCATTCAGGGCCCCAAACAGCCTTTGTGTCATGGTCCGGTCCGTGAAGTCTGCGTTCCGGTTCACGGTCCGGTCCGTGGACTCTGGACTCCAGGTCTTCCGGCTGTCCCTTGTTTCAGTTGGGCTTAATCATAGGCACCTGATGCTCGTCTTGGGGCTGGGAATATAAGTGGCCCTGGGTTCAAGTGCGGGGGCTGGAGTTGAGATGCTGAGCTATTGAAAAAGCTAAAGGTGGGAAGATGGTGATGAGACAGGACCAGTGGAGTGAGCTTGAGATGGAGGATGGTGGGAAAGAGGAATGGAGTGGAAAAAGTAAGAAAACAAAACAGAGGTATGAGATATTGAACTCTGAGGAGTCAGGGGATGATCAAAATAGGATGGCAAAACAATGGAAAGAAGATGAGATAAAGCAATTATAAAACTGAGTGAAGATGGGGTGTCTTTTGGTGACTGGAACCTAATTCATTTGATGAAGACAATCAACAAACTTATAGGTGAGGTCAAAAGAGCAAAGATTTTATGAAATGGATCACTATTAGTGATTTGCTGGGATAGTGCTCAGCAAGGCAAAGTGATAAAATTAGATAAAATAGACAGCAAGAAAGTACAATGCTCCATACCCAACAACAGAAAGTAGAGCAGAGGACTTATTTTGGGAATACCAACAAAAGTTACTATGGACAAGATTAAACAGAACATAGAAGGAGCAAAAACTATTGAGGCCAAATGTTTGAAATCTACAAGAAATGGAAAAAAAAAGTGACAGTTTATTGGTTATGATTAACTTTGATAAAGAGAGATTGCTGACTAAGGTTTATTTAGGATATATGTGTTATGAGGTTAAAATATACATACCACTACCTTTAAGATGTTTTAAATGCCAGAAATTTGGGCATATTGCAGTAGTCTGCAGAGGGGAACAAAGATGTGGGAGATGTGCTGGAGAATGTGAATATGGGAAATGTGAAGCAGGAGCCAGGCTGAAATTGTGGCGAGGAACACAGTGCAGCTTACCAAGGGTACATTAATAGTAAGAAAGAAGCTGAGATACAATATGTGAAAGTAACTCAAGGAATCAGTTACACGGAGGCGATGAAAGTATTTGCTGGAAAGGAGAAGGCTATCAAGCAAACAAATACAGGGAATAATAAACTGGTGAACTGTGAGGGCTGTAATATGATAAATAAGGATCTGCTAATAATGAGTAGAAAGGATTTCATACTGTTTATGGTAGATGCAACTAACTGTTCAGCAAAAACAGACAAAAGAACTGAAAAAATTAAAATTAGTCAAGTCTGCAGAAAAATATCTTGGTATTATAGGGCTTAGGTGGGAAGCAGTCAAAGAAACACAATAGAGGATCAAACAGTTCACAGGCAGACAGGTGTGATATTAATGGCTGTGTGTGTATATGCATATATCAAGGGATGCAAGGAGTTTTATTGCAAATGGTCAAAAATTTACAAAATATGTATCAGAACTTGAGGACAAACTTCAGATTTTATGTATACAAGAAACATGGTTGAAACCCAGGGTAAACAACAACAAATAGAAGTACTCAAAAAGAACAACTGAGAGTTGGAAAAGAGATTGGATGAAACAGTACTGCATTTAAAGGAGACTGTTTCTGGAAAAGATGCTAGTTGTCAAAAATTCAGTGGCTTGGAAAACAGATTTTAAAAATGCAGGAAATTATTCCAAAGTTACAAAAGGAAAAAGGAATTGTTGCAAAGTGAATTACTTACACTCGGATTATTAAACGAAAACATGGAAACAAATTTAAAAGTTAAGCATGTGATAATTACTATTCTTAAATAAGAAGATTTTAGTCTTACAAATGATGCAGATGAAATCAATGTAATTGAGCTGATGCAATTACTTGAAAACCATGTGATTAAAAATTAGGGAGAACAGCAGTTTGCGGCACTGCTATCTAATGAGCGCATACAGTATTTGCAAGAGGAATTGCAATTGGAGTGAAACAAATAGAGATATGCAGGTTGAACTAGGTTGTCTAAAGTAGTTTGGAAAGAGATTGAAAATGGAGGAACTTTTTACGAAAGGAAAAGGTGTTGTGGTAAAGTGAATTATCTACATTCAGGTTACAAAATGAAAACATGGAAGCAAATGAAGAAGAACTTCAAGATCTCAGTAAACAATGAGAGACTGATTCAAGAAAAGGAAAACTTGGAAATAGCAGAGACTTTAAAAACAGCAATTTTAAATGGTGTGCTGGAGAACATGAATATGGGAAACGTGAAACAGGAGCTAGGCTGAAATGCTGAAATTGTGGTGAGGAACACAATGCAACTTACCGAGGGTGCATTAATAGTAAGAAAGAAGCTGAGATACTATATGTGAAAGTAACTCAAGGAATCAGTTACACGGAGGCAGTGAAAGCAATTGCTGGAAAGGAGAAGGCTATCAAGCAAGCAAATACAGGGAATAATAAAGTGAAAATTAATATTCTTAAACAAGATGCTTTTAGTTTTAGAAATAATGCAGATTAGTTTTACAAATAATGCAGATGAAATCAATAAAGCAATTACTTGAAAACCATGTGACAAAAATTAGGGAAGAAAAGTAGTCTGTGGCACTGCTATCTAATGAGCGTACAGAGCACCCGCAAAAGGAATTGCAATTACAGAGTGATGTAAATCGAGATCTGCAGGCTGAACTAGATTGTTTAAAGCAGAGTACCCCAGGATGTATTTGGCTGAAAATGGAAGCCTAGCAGGTGGCAGTAATGCACCTTAAAGCTGGTTTGCCAACTGCCATGAAACAAGTGTGGTTGCTGGTTTGTCTTGTCAGTATCCTGTCCTTGCCTCTTGGGTAAGCCAGGCCGTCTTTGCCGTTACCCTGAGGCTGGACTGTTCCCTTCCCTTCCCCTTCCTTCTGGAGCCTTGCCTGCAACCTTATCAAGTTCCACCACCGGAGTGAGACCAGAGCCTTGCTGTGTCAAGATGAGGAACTGTCTATCGTTGAGTTGGTACTGTCTCTGTGTCCACGCCTTCGCTAGGTAGGTCTGGCCGTTTGCTGCTACCTAGGTGTTGGGAACTGTCTCTGTGTCCAAGCCTTCGTTGGGTAAGTCTGGCTGTTTGCTGCTACCTAGGTGTTGGGAACCATCTTGTCATGTTCAGCATTCTGTGTAGAGCCCCGGTCCCAAGGAGGGGTCCTGGCTCTGTGTTTCATGTCCCTGTGTTCCTGTCTCTCAAGTCCAAGGCTCTGTGTTCCTGTCCTGTCTCCCAAGACCACGTCATGTCTTCGCCTAGTTCCGGAGTCTGAGCCCGAGTCAAGACCCAGGTTTTGGCCAGTCTCTGACTCAGAGTCCGAACCCAAGCCTCGTCATGTCCTTGCCTCGAAGACCCCAAGCAATGTCCAGTCCTGTAGCCTCGTCATGTCCTCTCCTAGTTCCGGGGTCTGAGCCTGAGTCAAGACCCAGGTTCTGGGTCGTTGTCCAATCTCTGGCTCGGAGTCCAAGCCCAAGCTCCCAGTTCCTTGTCCTGGTCCCGCTTGCCCAGCCAATGTCCTAGCCCAAATCTGTGTTCTTGTCCCAGCTCCTAGTCTGCATCCAGTCACGTCCCTATCCCAGCTCTCTAGTCAAGTCCTGTTCCTGGTACTTCAGTGTCTGTCTTGCATCTGGATTGGTAATCCAGCACCCTCCCATGTGACACTTTGCAGGTGAGGGAAAGACTGTTGGGACCATCTATTATATCTGGTAAACCCGGTGCAGCCTCTATAAGGGTGAAACACAATGCTCCTCTATATCATGGTTCTACCCATTTCTATCTGACTTTCCATTCCCATTCTGACAAGTCAGTCCATTGCCTCCTCTACCATCACATTGGATCCACCCTCGGGCTGGAGGAGCAACACCACATATTCTGTCTGGATAGCCTCCAATCTGATGATAAGAACATTGATTTCTCAAACACAACAATTTCTCCCCCTTCCTCCTCCTTTTCCATTCTGGCTCCCCTCTTACCCCTTCATCTCATCTGTCCATCACCTCCCTTCGGTGCCCCTCCTTCCTTTTCGTCCATGGTCCTCTCCTATCAGATTCCTTCTTCTTTTGCCCTTTGCCTCTTCCACCCATCACTTCCCAGTTTCTCACTTTATTCCTCCCCTCCCCCATCCCCCACCTTCTTATTCTGGCTTCTGCCCCCTTCCTTTCCGTTACTAATGGAAGTGTCTTTGCCCTGTCCGTTCTCCTCCAGAGATGATGCCTGACTTGCTGAGTTCCTCCAGCATTTTGTGTGTATCACTGAATGCCCGCATTGCCACCCCCCCCCCCCGGGTGTTCCCGGGACACGGGGTCAGCCCCAGCCCGCTCTCTCACCGATGTAGCAGTTAGTCGCTGTCCAGAGCTTCCTTCGGGTTCTCACCACAAACACCACCAGCGAGTTCCCCACCAGCCCCACCAGCATCAGCAGGGCGAAGAAGAGGGGCACGAGCCAAGCGTCGGTCAGGAACGGGGGGCCCTCCTCGCCGGTCAGATTGAAGGGGAGCACGCCGCTGCCGATGCCCGCCCGTACATGAGCCGAGACGTCCGCCTTGAACCAGCCGGCACTGCCATTCTGCGTCCTGTTAGCGCTCGACTCCATGTCCCGGACCGCAGCCGAGAGGGATGGGGACCACCGGCTCCTGGAGCGGGCTGCTTCTATACGGGGGTGTTCTGCGATACCAGCGGCCCTGGGCACATGGAAGGAAGAGGCGACATTCTGCCGATCTCGAGAGCTCAGCCCCCGGTCAGCTAGGGGTTAACACCACCAAGTCCATCGTACTGAAGGTCGGGGACCACCGCGTGTCCAGCAAGGGACGAAAGAGCAGGGGTGGATTGTTGTTGGGACTGGAGCATAGGGTGAGCGTGGGCAGGAGTTGATTCCAGGCTGGGACAAGGCTAAGTTTCTGGCGGTGGGAGAGGGACGCGGGTTAGAGTCGGGAACCTCGAATGCCAGCCGCGGCCGGAGAAGCTTTGAGCTGGAGACGCGGGGGACCGGAGAGACTGGAATCCGGAGCGATGCTGGGTGAACTGCGTGATGGGCAGCATGCGGGGAGGCCGCTCATTTCGGATCGGGACCCTGCGTCAGCACTGACAGCGGGTGGGGAGAAGAGAGCCGGTATACAGTACTGGAAATGAGAGGGAGGAGTGAGCCGGGGGTGCGGGTGGGTGATAGGTGGACCCAAGTGAACTGGCGGCGGGTCGGTTAGCAACACGGGTGGGAGGGGAGGAGGGGGCGTGTAGGCAGTGCGGTGCACGGCGTGGTGAAGGAGGGGTCGTTACCGGACCGCCAGCCAATACCCCCGCTTCTCGACTTCATACTCGAGTTGAAATCCCACCCAGCCTTCCAGAGCAGTGTCAGAATCACAATCAAGTTTGTTGTCGCTGACATCAGTCCCGTCGTGAAATGTGTTTCGTGACAGCAGTACAGTGCAAGCATAACAAATTACTCAAACACGAGGAATTCTGCAGATGCTGGAAGTTCAAGCAACACACATCAAAGTTGCTGGTGAACGCAGCAGGCCAGGCAGCATCTCTACAGTCGACGTTTCGGGCCGAGACCCTTCGTCAGAACTCCAAATTACTATAAATTACAAACAAATTACTATATAAATAACAAATTACTGTAAGTTACAATATAAATAAATAGTGCAAAAGAGCAATGTTCATGGACCATTCGGAAATATGATGATGGAAGGGAAGAACCTGTTCCTAAAACGTTGAGTGTGGGTCTTCAGGCTCCTGTACCTCCTCTTTGATGGTAGTAATAGGAAGAAGGTATGTCTGGGACCCTGAGGATCCTTAATGATGGATGCTGCCTTCTGGAACCATCACCTTTTGAAGATGTCCAGAAGAGTGTGGAGAAAATTTACAAGGCACTTGAAGACCTGAAGTATGGGGATAGATTAGGACTTCATTTCCTGGAGTGTAGGAGATTGAGGTGAGATTTGATAGAGGTATACAGAATTGAGGGGTGTAGGTAGGGTAAGTGCAGCCAGGCTTTTTTCCCCCTCAGGTTGGGAGAGACCAGAACTAGAGGTCATAGATTTCAGGTGAAACATAGAAACATAGAAAAATAGGTGCAGGAGTAGGCCATTCGGCCCGTTGAGCCTGCACCGCTATTTATTATGATCATGGCTGATCATCCAACTCAGAAGCCTGCACCAGCCTTCCCTTCATACCCCCTGACCCCCGTAGCCACAAGGGCCATATCTAACTCCCTCTTAAATACAGCCAATGAACTGGCCTCAACTGTTTCCTGTGGCAGAGAATTCCACAGATTCACCACTCTCTGTGTGAAGGAGTTTTTCCTAATCTCAGTCCTAAAAGGCTTCCCCCTTATCCTCAAACTGTGACCCCTTGTTCTGGACTTCCTCCTCACAGCTAACACTGCCGCCCAGCTTCGTGTCATCCGCAAACTTGGAGATGCTGCATTTAATTCCCTCATCCAAGTCATTAATATATATTGTAAACAACTGGGGTCCCAGCACTGAGCCTTGCAGTACCCCACTAGTCACTGCCTGCCATTCTGAAAAGGTCCCGTTTATTCCCACTCTTTGCTTCCTGTCTGCTAACCAATTCTCTATCCACATCAATACCTTACCCCCAATACCGTGTGCTTTAAGTTTGCACACTAATCTCCTGTGTGGGACCTTGTCAAAAGCCTTTTGAAAATCCAAATATACCACATCCACTGGTTCTCCCCTATCCACTCTACTAGTTACATCCTCAAAAAATTCTGAGATTCGTCAGACATGATTTTCCTTTCTCAAATCCATGCTGACTTTGTCCGATGATTTCACCGCTTTCCAAATGTGCTGTTATCACATCTTTGATAACTGACTCCAGCAGTTTCCCCACAACCGATGTTAGGCTAACTGGTCTATAATTCCCTGCTTTCTCTCTCCCTCTTTTTTTTTTTAAAGAAATGGGGTTACATTAGCCACTGTCCAATCCTCAGGAACTAGTCCAGAATCTAACGAGTTTTGAAAAATTATCACTAATGCATCCACTATTTCTTGGGCTACTTCCTTAAGCACTCTGGGATGCAGACCATCTGGCCCTGGGGATTTATCTGCCTGTAATTCCTTCAATTTACCTAACACCACTTCCCTACAAACATGTATTTCGCTCAGTTCCTCCATCTCACTGGACCCTCTGTCCCCTACTATTTCTGGAAGATTATTTATGTCCTCCTTAGTGAAGACAGAACCAAAGTAATTATTCAATTGGTCTGCCATGTCCTTGCTCCCCATAATCAATTCACCTGTTTCTGTCTGTAGGGGACCTACATTTGTCTTTACCAGTCTTTTCCTTTTTACATATCTATAAAAGCTTTTAGTCAGTTTTTATGTTCCCTGCCAGTTTTCTCTCATAATCTTTTTTCCCCTTCCTAATTAAGCCCTTTGTCCTCCTCTGCTGAACTCTGAATTTCTCCCAGTCCTCAGGTGAGCCACTTTTTATGGCTAATTTGTATGCTTCTTCTTTGGAAATTTTTGGCAGCACAGTAGCGTAGTGGTTAGCACAACACTTTAGTGTTCAACCACCTCTGCTGTCTGTAGGGAGTTTGTACAGTCTTGACCATGTGAGGTTCCTCCCAGTGTTCCGGTTTCCTCCCACAGTCCAAATACATACCAGCTGGTCGTTGTCCCATGATTAGGCTTGGCTTAAATCAGGAGTTGCTGGGCAGTGTGCCTCAAAGGGCCGGAATAAAAATAAGGGAAATCATCTTCACTTGGAGGGCGGAGTGGGTGGGGATTCAATTGCAACAATTAACAGAAGTTTGGATAAGTACATGGATTATAAGTCTATTGATGGCCATGGTCCAGGTGCATTAAAACAATGCATTTGAGGTAGTACAAAGCAAAACAATGTCAAGAGTGCAGAATAGTGTTACGGTTACAAAGAGTGCAATGCAGGCAGACGATAAGGTGCAAGGCTATGATGAGGTGGGCTGTGAGGTCAAGTGCCTATCTTAACATTCTGGGGAATATTATAAGTGGTTTCTAGATGGTCAAAATGTAGTTTGATATTATGGTCTTGAAAGGGCAAGCTCAAAAAATACCAGGGGACCATTCAATAGTCTTGTCCCAGTGGGATAGAAGCTCTGCTTATGCCTGGAGGTGCATGTTTCCAGGTTTTTGCATCCCCTAACTATGGGAGGGGGGACAAGAGAGAATGTCTGGGGTGGTTGGGGGTTTTTGATTATGTTGGCTGCTTTACTGAGGCAGGAAGAAGTGTAGGCAGAGTCTGTAGAGAGGAGGCTGGTTTCTGTGATCTGCTGAGCTGTGTCCACAACTCTCTGCCGTTCCCTGTGATCACGTACAGAGCAGTTGCTATGCCAAGCTCTTACACATCCAGACAAAATGTTTTCCATGGTGCATCATTACAGGAAAACTAGCTTTCAATCTCAATCATGATACAGGAAAGCAGTAAGATTGCACCAGATTGTAGGGTGAAATGGGATGTGTTGTTTTACTGCAGTGGTTTCACACACACAAAGGACCTCGTGGGTGATGTGGAAGCACAGTGGGTAGCTATGCTGTTTCACAGATTCAGGGAGCCAGAACCTATCCTGAGCTCATGCATTGCCTGTGTGGTGCTGCTCATTATCTGTAAGACATCACAAGTTTCCATCACCTCCCCAAAATGTGCAAGGGTTAATTGGCCAGCACAAGTTATCTGTCTGTCAGATAAATGGTAAAAAATAACAGTAAAGCGAAATAGACTCATAAGGTTGTACAGCCCAGACCCAGTCCTACAGCCTAAAGTGTCCACACTGATATTACCTACCCGTACCAGTCCCATTTACCTGTGTTTGCCTCATTTGAAAAGTTGTGCCTACTAGCAAACTGACTCAGTGAGCCTTAACCCACAGGTGTTCCCACTATTGTTCCGCTTTGAAAATTTGTAGGTACTGGCATTGGTTTATTAATGTCACATGTAAAGATTAAAGATTAGCTTTATTTGTCATATGTACATTAAAACATACAGTGAAATGTGTCACATCAAATCAGCAAGGATTGTGCTGGGACCTGCTTGCAAGTTTTGCTAAGTTTCTGGCACCTATGTAGTAAGTTCACAGCTAAGTAACTCTAACCATACGTCTTTAGAATGTAGGAAGAGAACCCACAGGCTTAAAGGGCTGAATGTACAAACTCCTTACAGACAGTAAGCTAGTTCCTGTGCTGAGCTCTGTCCACAACTTCATGCAGTTTTCTGCCGTTATGTGCAGAGCAGCTGCCATACCAAGCAATGATGTATCCAAACAAAATGCTTTCTATGATGCATCAAGAAATATTAGTACGGGAACATGCTGAGTTTCTTTAGCCTCCTGAGGAAGTAGACCTGTAGATGAGCTTTCTTGGTTGTGATATCAATGTGGTTGGACGAGGGCAGGCTATTAGTGATGTTAAAGCTGTCAAGCCTCCCAACCTCAGTTCCTGAAGTCAATGACCAGCTCTTTGTTGACATTTGGAGGAAAGTTGTCATGACACCACATCACTGGGTTTTCTATCATTTTCCTGTACTCCATCTTGGTGTCAGGGCGCTGGAGCACAGATTCAATCGCAGACCCAGTACTGTGCCCACAGTGATATTAATTAAGTAACAAATCCCAAGGTGTAAACAAAGTTGGTGTCAAAGTTCAGACAGAGATCAAAACAGCCAGAGAAATCCAAAAACCAGAATCAGGAAACAGGCAGAGTTGATATTTAGACGGACAGAGTTCAGATACAGATACTGGGAAAATTCACTGGCACAATCTGGCAACAAACAGGTGAAAACACAGGACTGAAATACACTGATAATAAACAGAGGCAGATAATAGGTGGAGCACAATGAGACACAATACAGGCAGCAATACAGGTAATAATGAGAAACAGATGAGAGACAGAGTACTCAGTAATACAGGGGCCGGAGTAGAGCAGGAGTGGGTCAGGAGCACATGGCAATACAAAACCACAGACTGACAGCTAGGGGGAAACACACAGAAAGACAAAGTTCAACTGGAGGTACTGACACTGGGCACTATTTGCGATGCGGCCCTCTACAGTGGTTATCATCTGCAAACCACTAGACAGAGTTGGAACAGAATCTGTCCATGCAAGTGGGGAGTTAGGATTAACTCTCTTGTTACAGGTGCCCATTTTTCTTGCACAACACAACATTAGCTTTATTTGTCACGTACATCAAAACATACAATGAAATGCATGAAATCAGATCAGCAAGGATTGTACTGGGCAGCACACAAGTATTGCCATAGTTCTGGTGCCAACATAGCATGCCCATAACTCACTATCTCTAAATATATGTCTCTGGAATGTGGATTTGAAATGGGAGGAACTGAAGAAAACCCACACAGTCACGGGAAGAATGCACAAACTGCTTTCAGACAGCGGTGGCAATTGAAACCCTATCATAACTGGTACTGTCATAGAATTACACACACTGCTTCACCAAAATGCCATCCACGTCTAGATAGTGAGTATTGTTGGGGCTACCTGGCAATGGGATGTACCTCTACTGATCCAAAGTTAGCCTTGTGTTGTGCCATCCCCATGAAGTTTCTGTCAAGTGCCAGGTCTTTCGACAGGCATATGAAGGAGAGTAAACATCTGGCAGGGCATAGATCAAGTGGATGCATTGAGTCTTTTTCCCAAAAGGAAGAGATTTAAGAGGAATTTTAGGGGCAACTTTTTTACACAAAGGCTGGCACCTGCATAGAATCAGCTCCCAGAAGAAGTGGTTGGAGCAGGTACAATAACAACATTTAAGGGATAGTTCGAGAGGTACAGGGAGAGGAAAGATATGGAAGGTGATGAGCTGAATGCTGGAAAATGGCACTAGCGTGGATGGGCCAGCTTGGTCAGCGCGGACCAGTCGGGCTGATTGGCCTGTCTGTGTTGTATTACTCTGACTCTAATGAATGACGGAGCCACAGGGAAGTAAGGAGGGGAATGGGATTGTTCTGCTGGGACCCACAGGGAGCCATTGGGCTGAAAAGCTTTCTTCAGTGTTGTGATAAGTAAGAACCCTGAATAATCTGAAGTCACTTCAAACCTAATTAAATGCTTGGGTTGTGTTGACTCTACATTAATGAAGTGAAAGGAACAAGTAATTGTATATGCAACAATCTGTCACAAACATCGAGATAATTTACCAGAGAGGCTGGTTGGGAGAGAAATGTTGACTAGGTTTTTTCTTAGAATCATAGAGGCATAGCATGGTAACAGGCTGTCTAGCCCAACTCACTCATGCTGACCATAGTGCCTCTAAGCTAGTTCCACTGGCCCGCATTTGGCCAATATCCCACTAAACCCCTCCTATCCAAATGTCTTTTCAATGTTGTTTTGTACCTGCCTTAACCGCTTCCCGTGGAGGCTCATTCCATATACTCTTCACCCTCCGCATGAAGAAGTTACCCCTCACCTTTTATAAATCTCTCCCCTCGCACCTTAAACCTCGGCTCTAGTTTTTGGTTTCTCTTCCCTGAGAAAAATACTATGTTCCTTTACCCTGTCTATGCCTCTCATGATTCTATACATTTGTAGAAGATTCAGATTTATTTGTCACATGTACATTGAAATGTACAGTGGAATGCATCATTAGTGTTAACAACCAACACACACAAGGGCGTGCTGGAGGCTGCCCGCAAATGTCACAACACATTCTGACACCAACATAGCATGCCTACAATGTTCAGCAGAGCAACAACAGCAGCTGAACAAAACAAGACGACAGTGACAAAACAAGACCCTTTCCCACCCCTCTCACATAGATGAAGGCTTCCAAACCTAGGATGGGCTGTCACTGGACCTCCTGTTCTTAGCCCCGGACTCTCAGACACTGGGTCTCCAACCTCATTCTCCTAAGGGGTGACCCCTCATTCTTCCACTTCCTAGCCTATCCAACCTCTCCATAAAACTCACTCCCTCAAGTTCTGGCTGCATCCTCATAAATCTTATGTGCACTCTTCCCACTTTAGAATCATAGACTCATTGAGCACAATACCAGACTCTTCAGCCCAACTTGTCTGTACAGACCAAGATCACCTCTAAAGTAGGCACATCTGCCTGCATTTAAGCCATATTACCCCCAAACCTTTCCTATCCATGTTCCTGCCCAAGTGCCTGTTAGCTTCAGGCACTTGCCTCTGAAAGCTCGTTCCATCTACTGACCACCCTCTAGGTGAAAAAGGTGCCCCCTTAGTTAACCTGTCCCTCCTTACCCTAAACGTATGCCCTCATGTTCTTGATTCCCCAACCCAGGGAAGAAGTTTAATTATCTTTCCGATACCAGGGTGGCAAGGTACTCCGAATGTGGTTTCTTCTTTCATAATAATGGCACAGGCAGACCAGACCTTGAATGACACTAAATGGCGGAGGTGTTTAGTTCAGTCATTTTAGTGTTTTTAACTAGTACCCAGAGCACAAAACCAGGTTTCAGCTCTGACATTAATAAAAAAAATAAAATCAATATATTTGGATGTTATTAATCATTGTAATATCATAGGTACTGGTTTATTATTGGTATTGGTTTATTTTAAAATAGAGATTAGTTTTATTTGTCACATGTACATTGAAACATACAGTAAAATACATTGTGTCAATGACTAACTGAGCTGAAGATACAGTATACTGGGGGCAGCCTGCAAATGCCACCATGCTTCCGGTGCCAACATAGTATGCCCAAAACCTTTACGTCTTTGGAACATGGGAGGAAAACGGAGCACCCAGAGGAAACCCACAAGGTCACGGGGAGAATGTACAAACTCCTTACAGAACTGAACCCCAATTGGTGATCACTGGCACTGTTAAACATTGTGCTAACTGCTATGCTACTGTGCCATCCATTGTTGTCACATGTACCAAGATACAATAAAAAGCTTGTCTGACATACTCTTCATACAGATCAAATCATTACACAGTGCGTTGAGGTAGAACAAGGTAAAACAGTAACAATGCAGAATAAAGTGTTAAAAGCTACAGCGAAATTGCAGTGCAGGAAAATGATGAAGAGCAAATCATAACGAGGTAGATTGTGGCCAGAGTCCATATTATTGTACAGGAGATCCATGATGCGTCTGGATAGAATCTAACCATTATATATATCCCTCATTTAAGAAGAGTGTACAATGCACCAGTGATTGCCAAAAGTAATAATTTATCAGCTGGAACACAGTACTTTGCTGTTTTGACAAATTAGGATGGTTGCTCATTCATACCAGTCCCTACTTATTCAATAATCCCTCAGATTCAATGTCAGTGACAGGATAAGTGGTGTTGTATTTCCTGCAGTTTGTACGCTTCCTTAACAACCCGTAAAAAATCAGGATAATCCTGACAGTTCGCAGTTCTTTTCAGGGAATGTAACGATCATTGTCTGAATTTGTTCAAAGTAAGTTTATTATCAAAGTTTATACACAATATGTCACCATATACGAGGTATACTACCTTGAGATTCATTTTCTTGCAGGCATTTACAGCAGAACGGAGAAATACAATCGAACCATTGAAAACTATGCACAAAGACTGACAAACAAACAAAGTGCAAAAGAAGGCAGACAAAAAAAAGATAAGTAAATAAATATTACTGAGAACATGAGTGGCAAAGTCCTTGAAAGTGAGTCCATAGTTCTGGAATCAGTTCAGAGCTGAGGTGAGCGAAGCTATCAACTTTCATAAAAAAGCAGAAAATGTTGGAAACACTCAGAAAGTCAGGCAGCATCTGGAAGAAAAGAATCAATCAAAAGTTAATGTTTCAGTTCAAACACCTTTCAGAGGAACTGGAAAAATTGGTAAATTATTCGGTAAATTGGTTTATTATTGTCACAAGTAATGAGATACAGTGAAAAATTGCCTTGTACGTACAGATCAATTCATTACCACAGTGCATCAAGGTACTTCAACAATAACAAAATGCAGAATAAGCTACTGTATAACAATTACAGAGAAAGTGTAGCACAGGCAGACAATAAGGTGTAAGGCCATACTAGGTAGATTGTGACTCCATCTTATTGTACAAGGGGATAGTGTTATAATGGCAGAGTAGAAGCTGGCAGGACATGCTTTCAGGTTTTTGTATTTTCTGGCCAATGTCCAGGGTTGGTGGAATATTTGATTTTATTGATTGCCTTACCAAGAAAGTAAGAAGTGTAGGCAGGGTCAGTGAAGAGGAGGCTGGTTTCCGTGAGGTGCTGAGCTGTGTCCACAACTCTCTGTAGTTTCTTGTGGTTTCAGGGCAGAGTAGTTGTCATGTCAAACCAGTGAAAATACAATTCTGTTTTAAGCTGTATGGAGGGTGGAGGTGGGATGAAACAGGAGGGTCAAAGGAAATATGTTCAGGGTGATAGGATGAGACAAGGATGCCCAGGTGATCCTAATTAATTTTGGAGCTTCCTGCTGTCAGATTAATGAGGAAGTTTAGTGAGAATGGAAGTGAACAAGGCGCATGATAATGCCGTGAAATACGATCAGATTTGTTGCCTAAACCTGAAATTACAAGGGCATTTACTTGCTGGAGTTCAGAAGAATGAGAAGAGATCTAATTGAAGCCTACTGAGTGTTGAAAGGCCTAGGCAGAGTGGATGTTGAGAGGATGTTTCCTATAGTGGGGCAGTCTAGGACCAGAGGGAATAACCTCAGAACAGAGAAGGAATTTCTTTAGCCAGAGGGTGATGAATCTGTGGAATTCATCGCCACAGAAGGCTGTAGAGGCCAGGTTATTGGGTATATTTAAAGTGGTTCCAGATTAGTAAGGACAACAAAGGTGACAGGAAAAGGAAGGAGAATGTGGTTGAGAGGGGTATTAAATTAGCCATGATGGAATGGCAGAGTAGACTCAATGGGCCAAATGGCCTAAATCTGCTCCTATGTCTTAAGGCCTAATGAGAATATGTCTGTGTCACAGATTGGAGTGGCAACTGTTGTGCCCATAAACGCAAGAACGAGCAGAGAGTTGTGGACGTAGCTCAGCAAACCATGGAAAACATGTGTTTATTATTTCAGTAATATTTGAGTAGAATCGTAAATATATTGTTTGATTTTGCATTCTTTGTTGTTTACAGAATTCATTACAGGTTTTATGTACAAAGTACAGTATGTGAATGGCATACTTCATTATGCAACCGCGTCATACGTGCGCACCTCGCTAAAAGTAAAGCTAAGAGTAGGCTCATTTCCCGCTCCGTGCTTTTATTTTGATTAGTTTTAGAGTTACAAAACATAACAGTGGTAATGAGGAAGTTTTAAAACAAACCGAAAATGAATACCTAATAATTAAAAGCACAGCGAGATGTGCGAGTTTAAACAAAAAGTGCAGCACTCTTTCTTTGCAAAAGCAAATGGAATTCCTGATGGGAAACAAGTACCAGTTTTGCTGACTTAATAGGTGGAAGAGCGTACAGTTTTCATATTGTCCATACAATCATTTCATTACAACAGTACATTGAGGTCGTACAAAGGAAAACAATATCAGATTGCAGAATAAACTGTGACGGTTACAGAGGGAGCGCAGTGCAGGCAGAAGGTGCAAAGGCTATGACAAGGTAGATTGTGAGAGCAAGAGCCCATCTTAACATTCTGGCCTCTGTTCAATAGCCTTGTAACAGTGGTTTCAGAAGTCGATTGAAATGTGGCTTGAAATTACATTCTCGAAAGGGTAGATTTTGAAGTCATGAAACCATCTTACCATACTAGGGAACTGTTCAATAGTCTTACAACAGTGGGCTAGAAACTGTCCTTTGAGCCGCTGTTACAGTACATGCTTTCAAGTTTTCGTATCTCCTGTCCGATGGGAGGAAGGAGAAGAGAGAATTTCCGGAGTGGGTGTGGTCTTTGATTGTGCTGGTTGCTTTACCGAGGCAGCTAGAAGTGTAGACAGAGCTCATGGAGAGTTTGCAGTATTACTGGGATTGCAGTAAATGGTCGTGACAGCTTTGGACACCTTTCTTCTGGACATATTGGCAATCCAAATATGGCAAGCAGCTCAATCTGCAGCTGTTGAACCTTAAAGTAGATGGGATACAGCAGCAGAAGACCACGAACATACACTCAGGGGTCTCATTATTAGGTACAGGAGGTACTTAATAAAGTGACCATTGTGTTTACATAAAATTACCTTACATACAGTACACAGACTGATTCTATGTACGTACCAGGTGTGGGAGTATCTGAACGAAGGTGACTCTGACGGAAAATGATAAAGTGACAAACTAACTCTTAGCAAAGTGATGCATTGCCAAACAATTCATGTTGGTCAATTATTACTTTAAATTTGATATGTAGGAGCAGTAATGTTTTCCCTCACTGTATCATCCTTGTACTGAACAGGAATAGATTCTGAGTCAATGAAGCATCCAATACCAGGAAAGATAAAGGCTTCCATTTAAAAAAAAGGTTTAAAACTGACTTCAGAATACAACTTGATTGACATCAGTGTGTTCACCAACAACCTCTGACTCAACACGGTTACAACAAGCAATATGAATAATAGTGATAGGTCACCAAGTCCAAAATGTGCCTTCAACAAAACAATAGCACTACAACGTATTTAACCAAGTAGCTGACAACCTTTCACCTTCATCTTCCATCTCCTACTGTCAAACTAAATGTTGATCCAATTCGTCAACCAGCCTTACATCACATGGGCTCCAACCTTTTCAGAGCACTGCCACAAACAGGTAGCATCCACCATCAAGTACCTCGACCAACCAGGCCATGTTCTCTTCTTGCTGCTGCCACTGGGCAGGAGGTACAGGAGCTTCAGATCCCACATCACCAGGTTCAGGACCAGTTATCAGCCTTCAACCATCAGGCTCCTAAATCAGCGTACATAACTTCACTCATCCCAACACTGAACTGATGCCTCAACTTTCAAGGACCCTACACCTCATGACCTGAGTATTATTTATTAACCTTTTTTTTTTGGAGATGCAAATTGTGCAAAGGAATAAATACCGAGAACATGAATTATAGATAACTGTAAAGTGTAAACGGTCTGCACTTCGTGGTTGCACTGCGAGACTCATGATATTTCTCAATTGGAGTTCCCTGACAATAAAATAAATTCGAAAACATGGATATTTTGATTGTTTCTTAATCACTGGCCCAACCACTAACCACAGCCACCACTTACTCTTGCCCAACTGCACCAGAATATGTGGATCCTGGATTAGTCTCTACAGCCACCTGAGGACCCACCAATAGAGAAACCCTTAAGGGAACATCATACTCGGCTCAAGTGATCACACCACTAATCATTGGTATTCAAACCCATTTCTCTGTGCTGAGGGACCGCTCCACAGTCCTGAAGGCTTAAATCTCCTCTGCATCTATTGAGACATCTGAAATAGCTAAAAGAGATTTTAATGAATTCTCAATGAAGGCTGGAAAGCAATATAATAATAATATAGTTACTTCCATTTATTGAATACCAAGAATATTTGCTTAAACGTAATGGGTTCCAAAACTTTCCCTTGTGTGAACTATTAACATTTTCAGTAATTCACATTGTGATGTTATTAAAAGTGACATTTAGCACAATCAAACATTCAGTCTCTAATAAAAGAACAGTTTTCATATTTAAACATTGATAAGAAATTAATTGAATCCGATTGAATTCAGTTAGCACAATGCTTTACAGTACCGGCGACCCGGGTTCAATTCTCACTGCTGCCTGTAAGGGGTTTGCAAGTTCTTCTTGTGACTGCATGGGTTTCCCCTGGGTGCTCCAGTTTCCTCCCACAGTCCAAAGGGTTAGCTGTTGGTACGCTAACTGGTTGGTGTAAATTTTCCCATGATTAAATCAAGGGATTGCTGCTTGGCACCGCTCAAGGGGCTAGAAGGGGCTGTACCATGCTGTATCTCAATAAATAAAAATAAAAATAAATTAAGGTAGTGATCATAAAGGTATTTAAGCAGCTAGTTTCCACATAATAATGCAATAAGTACATTTGCAAAATATAAGTAAGTTTTTAATTGGCTTAGGCAAAGTTTATTTCTCTTTTGTCAATTTGATTGAATGTTGCTGCCTTTAGAACATCTTTCAACAGGGACAAGGATATATTAATTGTCATGAAACTACTCACATCTCAGTGCAATATCTCAATGGCACTCTCCAGTAATAATCTTGCTGGATACCCTGAGGATGATGGAATAAAAGAAAATTGTTCTCAGCATTAGATTGCTTGTATACTTAATCTAATCTAAAATGGACATGTTCTCACTATGTATTTATTTATTTGTTTGTTTATTTATTATTTGGGTTTTTTTCTTTTTTTGTATTTGTAGAATTTGTTGTCTTTTGCACATTGGTGGTTCGTCCATCCTTATTGTGAGCCGATTTTCATTAACTCTATGGTGCGTCTATGTATTTACTGTAAATGAATCTCAAGGTATTATATGGCAACATATACAGTATGTACTTTGAGAAGAAAGAAATTATTTGGAAAATTGGGTTATTGTTGTTTGTACTACAAAGCACAACATTTCATCACATCAATACATTGAGTTAGTACAAAAGAAAATCATTAAGAGAATGCAGTTTGAATTACAGGTGAAGTGCAGCGCAGGCAGACGATGAGGTGCAAGGCCATAATGAGGTAGATTGTAAGGTCAGGAGCCATCTTATCCTACTGGGAGACCTTATAACAGCAGGATAGAAGCTGTCCTTGAGCTTGGTGGTATGTGCCTTCAGGCGTTTGTGTCTACTCCCTGATGGTAGGGGAAAGAAGAGAGAATGTCTGGGGTGGGTGAGATCTTTGAGTATGTTAGCTGATTTATTGAGGCAGTGAGAAGCGTAGACAAAGACTATGCTGGGAAGCCTGACTTTTGTGCCGTGCTGAGCTGTGGCCACAACTCTCTGTACTGGCTTGCAGCCTTGGGCAGAGCAGTTGCCATATCAAGCTGTGATGCATCTGGAGAGGATGTTTTCTATGGTACATCGATAAAAATTGGCGAGGGTCGAAGACGACATGCCAAATTTCTTTAACCTTCTGAGGAAGCAGAGGCACTGGTGAGCTTCTTTGGCCATAGCGTATCCATGGTTGGGATGGACAGGCTGTTGGTGAAGAACACTCCGAGAAACTTGAAACTTTCAACCTTCTCGACCTCAGTACCATTGATGTAAACAGGAGCTTGTGCATCCTGAAGTCAGTGGCTATTGAAAAACAATGAATTGTACAAAACGTGCAGAGAGAGGTTAAACAAAAGAAATTGGAAGGGCAAAGAGTAGATACAAAATATAACTGACTGAAATCCCAGAAGGTTTTACAGGTAAATTAAGAGCATTAGGGTGGAAGGAAAAGATAAGGCTAATTAGGGACCAAATTTGAAATCTATGCATGGGGCCAGAAGATAGAGATAAGGCCTTAAATAAATAAATAACTCTCACCTACTTTCACTAAGGAGAAAGACAAGAAGAATTCAGGGGAGGGGGTGGTAGAATTCTAGAGCACGTTATCAGTGAAAAGCATGTAGTAGATATCTTAGTGGACTTGAAGGTGGATAAATCACCAGATCAGGTGAAATGCATCTTGGGCTTCTTTAGGAGACAAGGGAGGAGACAGTGGCAGCTCTGACAGAGATCTTTAAGTCTTCACTGGCTATAGGTGAGATGGCAGGTGAGCAAGTGACAGTATATGTAGTACCTTTATTTAAGAACATCAGCCTGGATTAGGGCAGCATGGTTTCAATGTACATGAGACAAGTAAAGTTAATCTTTTCTTTAATCCCTCCTCTGGATAAACCAAATGATTACAGACCTGTAAATCCAATGTTCATGGTTGGGAAGTTATTGCAAATAGTTTTAAGGGGCAGCATTAATCTACATTTGTAAAGGCAGAGGCTAATTAAAGATGATCAATAAGGCTTTACAAGATGAGATCGTGTCTGATCAATTTAGTTGGATTTTCACGTTCGGATTTATTTATTGCATGTACATCAAAAGATCGGGTAGCGGGGTGGAGATACGTCCCTACTAACAAGGTGTATGGCACTCCTTCCCTCCGTAAGCTTGCAGGTCACCCTTGGGTGAAGTGTAGCAACTGCATGGCCCCTGGTCAGGGTCACGTGAAGCCATGAGAGCAGGTGGTGGATGGTCATATGAGCAGCCGGTGCATATCACAAGTCCTAGTTATGTGACCACTGAAGACAGGCAGACAATCTTTGAAGAGGATTGATAATGGCTGGGATCACCCATCTTTTAAAGACACTGCCCAGAAGAAGGCAATGGCAAGCCATTTGTGTAGAAAATTTTGCCAAGAAAAGTCATGGTCACCAACTCGGCATATAATGATGATGATGACATCAAAACATAGTGAAATGCATCAATTTTGTTAGCAACAAGCAAAACCAAAGGATGTGCTGACTGCAGCCCACAAGTGTCACCACATGCTCTGCCAAAAACATAGCTTGCCTACAATGTTTAACAAAGCAACAACAACAGCAGAGCAAACCTCTTTCCCACAGACAGGCCCGCAACCCCAAGACAGGCCAATTCTTACCCTCTGACAACTGGTCTTCGGCCCCAGACTCTCACAGTCAGAGGCATCAGGCCTGCCACCTCTAGTTCCTAGCCCGGACTTGAAGATTTGCAGACATCTGACCTTCAGGTGCCAGAAGTTCTCAGGAGTCAATAGAAATGTTTCATTTCCTCAATAGCATATCCTTTTCTCTGTCCACCTGGCGATCTCCCTGCAATATGGTGCTTGGAGAAGGGTGTCTATTTCAGGAGTTGGTGTCAGGAATGCGAGAGATGAATGATGCAAACTGAACTGAAACTACCTAATGATGCAAAATGTATGTTACTAAGGTCTCAATGCTGGGGCTGTGGGTCTGGGGGAGATCACTGACGATGGTTTGCTTCTCTTCCCAATAAATTTAGAAGATCTTATTGAGTCATCGCTGATGATTTCATCCTAGTGAAGTAAAGCCCAGCACAAACCATGTGAGAAACCACTACATTCAATAAAAGTGGTGATGTTGTTCCAATGTGTTTATAATCAAATAGGTTGGAGACCACAAAATAATTTTATTTCAACATTTAGGTTGTTATATATAGGCATCCATTAGTCTCATGAGACCATGGATTTGCACCTTGGAAGGCTTCCAGGGTGCAGGCCTGGGCAAGGTTGTATGGAAGACCAGCAGTTGGAGAGGGTCTCCCCTATCCACGCCACCGATGTTGTCTAAGGGAAGGGCATTAGGACCCATACAGCTTGGCACCAGTGTTGTCACAGAGCAATGTGTGGTTAAGTGCCTCGCTCAAGGACACACACGCTGTCTCAGCCAAGGCTCGAACTAGCGACCTTTAGATCACTAGACGAATGCCTTAACCACTTGGCCACACGCCAACACTTAAGTAGTTAACACTTTTTGAAAGATATCAAGGTTTGCTGGTGACAGGAACAGTTTCACTGTGTTGAGCCTAACTTTTAGCACTCCAGCCCATACAATGGAAATCTTAAACTTTTATCTCTTTTTTGGTTTAATTGTGTTCTTTCTGGTAAAAATTGGGTATAATTTATGCTTCACTTATGTTTCTCCTTCTTGTGAATGCCACTTATCTGATGCTAAGTGCCTGTGATGCTTTTGCAAATAAGGTTTTCATTGTATCTCTGCATATGTGTACTTGCATATATGACAATAAATTGGACTTTGAATATTGCTCTCCTGTTGTAAGATATTAATGACAGCATTAACAAATTTATGCAAACAGCTTGTGCATAACAGGTCCTATTTATAATTTTGATATACTGTATATTAAAAGCCTTGTAAATATCTTTGACTGAATCTTATTTCCTGTGAAGGGCATTTGGAGAGATCAGATTCAGATTCATATATTTATAGTTTTGGGGGCAGCATTAATAGAGGGGGAGAGGTTAATTAAAGATGCTCAATAAGGCTTTGCAAGATGAAGTCCTGTCTGACCAATTTAATAGAATTTTCAAGTTCAGATTTGTTTTTTTTTATCACCAGTACATCGAAACATACAGTGAAATGCGTTTTTCAAAATGCTATTTCACGAGCAATTTCAAACTCCAGGATTATACATCTTGCACAATCTCTCATGGTCCCAGAACACAAACTCCTCAGTCAAGAAAGCTCACAAACACCTGTATTTTCTGAGGAGGCTGAAGAGAGCTGGATTGTGCAGATCAACACTGCAACCATCTACAGATGCACAGTAGAGAACATCCTAACAGGCTGCATCACTGTGTGGTACAAAATCTGCACTGTGGTGGACAGGAAGGCTCTACAATAGGTAGTTAGAACTAGCACCACCAGCACCAGCTACGTGCTATCAAGGACATACAGTACCTATAAAAAATATTCACCCTCCTTGGAAGTTTTACAACTTTGAATCACAGTGGATTTAATTTGGCTGCTTTTGACACTGATCAACAGAAAAAGACTCTTTTGTGTCAAAGTGAAAACAGATCTCTACAAAAAACTCAAATGAAATCTCGGCAAGAGTTTGCCAGAAGGGATATGGGAGACTCTGAAGTCAGCAGGAAGAAGGTTCTATGATCATATAAAACCAAAATTGAGCTTTTTGTCATCAGACTGAACACTATTTTTGGCATAAGCCAAAACCAACACATCAGCAAAAACACACCATCCCTACCATGAAGCAAGGTGGTGGCTACATCACGCTGAGGGGGTGCTTCACTGCAGCAGGCCCTGGAAGACTTGTGGAGGTAGAGGGTAAAATGAATGCAGGAAAATATAGGGACTAACCCACCCTCCCCACCCTGAACCACCACTAACCTAGCCACTAGCCCACCCTACCACACCCGAACCACCACTACTTTACCATTTCCTGTCAGGGTCGCCTTATGTACAGACACTCCTACACCTCGTATCACTTTATGTACATACAATCTATCTATGTGTATACAGTAATCTTATGCATTTATATTTATTGTGCTGTGTTGTTTCAGTGTCATGTGATTGCAAATCTACTTAGCTTGAAGTGAGATGAATTCAAGATTCAAGATTGATTTATTTATTCAGTGATACAGCACGGAATAGGTCTTTCTGGCCCTTCGAGCCACGCTGCCCCAGTAACCTCACAACTGCGATTAACTCTAACCTAATCACAGGACAATTCACAATGACCAACTAACCTTCACAGTACGCCTTTAGACAGAGGGAAGAAACCAGAGCTCCGGGTTTCCAAACACCCATGGGTTCCACAGGGGAGGATGTACAAAGTCCGTGGTACAGTACTGAAATTAAACTCCAAACTCCTGAATGCCCCGAGCTGTAATCGTGTCACACTAACGCTGATGCTACCGTGGCAAAGATGGTCATTCTCCAGTACACTAGTGTAAAGGAGAAAGGAATAATTGTTATTCTGTATCCAGTGCAACATTTAAAAAAACACAATATGCATAAAGAACTTAATAATAAAACAGAATAAATATAAATACTAAGATCAGCTTGTAATCATAGACAGATTGTATGGACATTACTAGATGCTAAGTAGAGGAGAATCTGTACAAAAGGTGACTCTGACTGAAGATGATGAATGATGAGTTCTGTGTCCTTCTCAGCCTTTACACTTTCCATGTTGTTCCTTGCCTAACAATCCTTTCAGGGTCCTGTAAGGTCCATGTTTTTCCAGGAGGGACTCTCATTGAGAGTACTGGGGGGGTAATTGAGTTCCAATATTGCACTATCAGGAGCTGTTCACTGAGTCTGAGATTCTCCGCTGTTCCTGGACCAGCTGGAAATGCAAAGATTAACACCAACTTGCATAAATAAACCATGATCAAAATGGCAGAGCAGCTTTCATGGGCCAAGTAACCTAATTGTGCTCCTGTCTTATGGTCTTATGATCTTCCCTTGACAACGTCAAACCACCTTTTTAGGCACCTCTCCCCAGCCTCCACTCACCTTCAATAACGTGGGGAGCCTCATGGACTTCATTGTCACAAGAATAGAGACTATCCAATCAGCTGTCTCAACCTATCCCTGCTTTACCTCGGGCCCTTGGGCTAAACATCCATTGGATATTATATAAGTGTGGCATGGCAACATCTGCACTAATGTTCTGCATTCTGGTTGGCATGCAGACAAAAACTTTTCACTGTATGTTGATACATGTGACGACAATAACACCATGCCTCATTGCACTGTATAATGATTTGGACTGTATCAACAGTACGCAAGACAAGATTTTCATTTTATCTGGGTACAGGTAGCAATAATGGGCAGCCCGGGAACATATCCATTAGTGCAACACTTTACAGAGCCAGCAATCACTGTTCGGTGTTTAATTCTGTAAGGAGATTGTACATTCTCCTCTTGACCTCATAGGCTTTCTCCGGCTGCTCCAGTTTCCTCCCACATTCCAAAGACATGCGGTTTAAGGCTGATTTATACTTCTGCGTCAACTCGACGCCATAAGTACTGCATCGCCGCAAACCCTACGCAGAGCCGACGCGGATCCCTACGCCGTAGCCTGACGCGCACCTCTCCCAAAATGTAACTACGCATCGCGGCAACGCAGAATGCAACAGCTGTGATTGGTCCACTTGGTAGCATCGCATTTCCTCCTACGCTGCAATAGCTTCCCATTGGGCGACTGAAGGGCAGGGAAGGAACTCTGGCTGCAGTGCTTTCCATAAAGCTTTACAGACCTCCGAAATTATGGAGGACACGTTTCGCTTTTATGAAAAAAGATGCTCTCTTCTTGTTTACCCCGAGAAAGACTACCATGACCATGAAACCTTGCACAGGCAGGTGTGTGACATGCGCGAATTGCAGAGCGACACAGACACACCAACACACAAGTATTAATGCTCACAATGTGCGTAGGTCACTTGCGTAGGTTCCGGCATCGAGTTGACGCAGAAGTATAAATCAGGCTTTAGGGTTAGTGAGTTGTGAGCATGCTACATCGGTGCCAGAAGCGTGGCACATTTGTGGGCAGCCTAGTACAATCCTCGCTGATTTGATTTGATGTAAACAATGCATTTCACTGTATGTTTCAATGAACATGTGACAAATAAAGCTAATCTTCTTTTAAAAACTGGCCACTCGGCTAAGTGACAACAAGCTTCCTGAAACATAAATTACCGAGTGAAGTGACTGATGCTGGTTCGCCAATGGACTGACCACAGGATTTAACAAAACGCCCAGTACATCTGATAAAGATAATGCTCAGACCGACAGGTTTCCACTGTCTAATTGGTGTTACTGTAGGAAGCACATTGATCTCATATTAGCCAATGCTCTGGTTAAATGGATTAAACTGGAAAGAGTTCAGAAAAGATATGCCTCCTTTTACCTTGATGAGATCTGAAGGAAATTGGGGGACTATTCATCAAACACCTTTCCTCCATCCGCAGGAAAGGCGGGCTTTACTAGTGGCCACCCATCTCAATTCAACTTCTCATTCCCATTCTGACATATTTGTCCATGGCCTCCCCTACTGTCACAATGTGGCCACTGGCTGGTTAGAAGAGTAACACCTCATATTTCGTCTGGGTGTCCTCCAACCTGATGGTATGAACATCAATTTCTCTAACTCTAGTAATTTTTACCTCCTCCCTCTTTTCTCTTTTCTCATTCCCCATTCTGGCTTCCTTCTTACTCCCTCTCTTCTCCCCACCTGCCCATCACCTCCCTCTGGTGCCCCTCTCCCATGGTCAGATCTCCTCTCCTATCTGATTCCTCCTTCTTCAGCCTTTTACCTCTTCCACCTATCACCTTCCAGCTTCTTACTTCAACCCCCTTCATCATCCCCCCACCTTCCGCCTCACCTGCTTTCATCTATCACCCGCCAGCTTGCACCCCTTCCCTCCCCAATGTTCTTATTCTGGCATCCTTTCCAGTCCCATTGAAGGGTCTCAGCTTGAATCCTCAACTGTTTATTCCTCACCATAGATGCTACCTGATCTGCTGAGTTCCTCCAGCACTTTGTGTGTGTTGTTCAGAAATGATTTATAAGGACTTGAAGGACTTAGTTATAGGGAGAGGTTAGCCAGGCTGGGAGCTTAGCCTGTGAAGTGTAAGAGATTGAGAGGTAATCTTACAGAGGTGTATAAAATCATGAAGAGTATACATAAAGTCAATACACATAATTTTCTTCCCAGGATTTGGAAATCAAGTGGTTGGCACATAGATTTTAGGTAAAAGGGGGAAAATTAAATAAGAACTTGAAAGTCAACTTTTCCACCCAGAGGAATGAATAGCCAGAGGAAGTGGTTGGAGCAGGTACAATAACAGCCATTAGAAAACAGCTGGAAAAATCCATGGATTTTTAAAAGGATATGGACCAAATGCTAGCAAATGAGGCGAGATTAGATGGGGCATTTTGGCAGCATGGACAGGATGGGCTGAATGGCCTGTTTACCTACTGTATAACTCTATAAATGGTCATATGTTTGAAAGATAGCTCCAGAATCTGTAGGTTCAGTTGCTTCTTGAGTCCTGATGAATGGTCTTTGCCTGAAACAGCAACCATTCATTTCCTTCCACAGATGCTGCCTGACTTATTGAATTGCTCCAGTATTTTGCGTGTGTTGCTCAAGATCTCCAGCAACTGCAGAATCTCTTGTATCTTGACAGCTTATCCTTTATTTGATGTTAGATTAACAACTTGAACAAATCAATGTGTATTTCTCATCCTATTTGCCTGAACAATTAAGCTTCTATCATGAAGGGAAGGACTAGAATAAGATCTATTCAGATAATTAGTAGATCTATTGAATTTACTTAGCATGTTGGGACTTGGACTCTCGTTGGCTATCTCAGCTGAGCCAGCACACTTGAAACCAAATTGTTCGGAAACTAGGGAGAATACGAATATAGATTCAGATTCATTTATTTATCACACGTACATCAAAACATATAGTGAAGTGCATTGTTTGCATTATCAACCAACATAATCTAAAGAAGGTGTGCTGGGAGCAGCCCACAAGTGTCCCCACATATTATGACGGCAATGTAGCATTCCCACGATAATCAGTAAATTTAAATAAGAAGATAAATTTAATTCAAAAAAGGATATTATCGCCAGCATAAGTCAAGCAGACTATTTTCACTCAGCAGAATATTTTTTAAATCTTATCAACGTGGGTTAGATAACAGGACACATGGTCCACTGACAAGGTGACAAATGAGATTGCTTAGTCTGCTCAGCTTTCATCACAGAGAGATAAATCTGTAAGAGAAAATTGCAGTCATTTTGCCTGCCCTTCCTTAACGATGCCTCAATAACTCCCATTGTCTGTAATACAACCTGTATTGTATCCACTGAGAATGACAAGAGCAGATTTAATTTCACAAATAGCCTTTGAATTACCAGCTAATGGTATATTATTACGTTGATTTATGTCACATTCTCCTTTATTCTGTGCATATATGAAATGGGCTACACACATTGTTTAATGTATGTATTCCTGCATTACTATAAAATCATGAGGGGCATACATAAGACCACAAGATATTGGAGCAGAATTAAGCCATTCCTTCATGGCAGATTTATTTTCCCTCTCGACTCTATTCTCCTGCCTTCTCCCCGTATCCGGTTTGCCATCTTCCACTCATCTCCCTGGCAGATGCGTATCAGGTTGTACATGCTCCATAGATCCAGTCTGGTGATCTTGGCCCCGTGGAGTGTTTTGAATGTGCCATCCATCAATAGGAGACAGAAGTGGTTCTTAATGGTTACTATGTTGAGTTCTCTGTATTCAATGCATGGATGAAGACCCCTCACCCCACCATTTTCCTTTTTGATGAAGAAGATTCCTGCACCGGTAAGGGACTGGGATGTTTGAATTAAGCCATGCTGTAGCGTTTCGGCAATGTAGTCGTACACGGCTTTGGTCTCAGGAGGGGAAAAGGAGAGCAAACGAGCTCAGGGAGGGGTGGTTCCCGGAAGGAGGTCGATCACACAGTCACGCGGTCTGTGAGGCAGCAGGGCGCTGGCTTCCGTTTTAGTGAAGGCGATGGGTAAGTTGTGGCATTCCTGTGGGTGTGTGGTGAGGTCGAGAGTTTCGTCCGTCTCCACGGATTTACAAGGCGAAGTTAACTGCGGTTGCAGGCAGATTATCCGACAGGAGCAGGGTGTTCTCCAGCTCTGCAGTGAGCAGATGACCAGGTGAAGTGAGGGTCGTGAGTGGAGAGCTGAGTGACCCAAGATGAAAGGAGAGTTGTGTGAGTAGGTAAGCGGAAATTGGGTGGACGTTTGGTGTTCTCTGATGCTGAAGTGCACAGCCTCATGTACACACGCTGGTCATCCCAAACCCCAAGGGGTGTCAGTCAATGGCCATGATGCAGAAGGGGTGAGAGAGAGGCTTGATAGGAAGTCCAACTTGCAAACACAGAGTCCGGTCCAGAAAGTTGCCTGCTGCACTGGAAGCCAACAGAGCCTCCTGTGTGCATAGAACCACTGGAGATCAGAGAAAGTGAGTTGGATTATGGTGCTGGAATGAAAGGCTGGGGAGAGCTTACCAGATAGAAGGCCCCTTGTCTTTACCTGGTTGTGCTGTTACCTAACGGGTGGGTGATCAGCTGTTCTGCAAAAAGCAGACAAGTTGTTTCTCCACTGATGCTTACGTTTTGGGGGGGGGGGGGCGCGGTGTGGTTTAAGGGAGCTCCTCCCACTACATGGGTTCTGGAGGCATTCATGATGAGGCTTGCAGCCTGAAATGGAAGTGGGGTTCTGGCTAAATGTCTGGAGGGTCAGTCCTTAAGACGCTTGTCAATTCGGAGGGCCAGAGTGATGAGGTTTTTGAGGTCAGTGGGCATCTTCTGGGCAGGCAGCTCAATTTTCAAGTGCTCCGAGAGGCCTTGATGGTAATGGGCCAGCGGTGTTTCTGCGTTCCGGCCGCACTTGCTGTGAGGGTCCTGAATTCCACAGTGTAATCCAGCACCGAGCACGAGCCTTGACGGGGGCGAAATGTCTGATCTGCTGCCCCATTCCGCTTCCTGCACGGTGAAAAACCCAAAGCATCTCAGCAGTGTATTCCTCGTATATATTCCAGATTATGATTTTATTGTCCCAGTGGCCAAAATCAGAGCTGGCCCGTTCAGGAGAGAGATGATGAAGGCAATCTTGGCTTGGTCCATGGAATATAGAGATGGCTGGATCTCACAGTGTAAGACGCACTGGACAGGATGTTGTGGCATTGGGCTGAGGATCATTGAAGCGTTGGGGCACCCCAACCCAGGGCTCCAAAGGAGGAGGCTGACTGGCACAGGATTGCTGTGATGTGACGGAGAGTCAGTTGAGAGTGGTGAGCAGATGGTCAATGGTTTCCTGCCGCTTTGGGATCGTGTGCTCCTGTCAACGGATGACTTCCTTTAGGTGACCATAATCTGCTAGGTCAATCGTGTGTTCACCCAACCTGTCAGGGGGACGTAGAAGGGGCTCGACCCAGAAGCAAAGATGATTTAGCAGTAAATGATATTTTATTAATAAACTGCAAAATAACAAGCCACGAGGGGCCACAAACAAAAGGTAACAGATACTTGACATGACAAGGCAACAAGGGAACAAGAGGCGAGAAGGAACTGATTGAGGCTGGCTGGTTCAATGAGTGAACAGAGAATCGTGGATGAGAGCTGGGTTTAAAGAAACAGCAGATGACGAGTTGGAAATGAGTGGCAAGTGACTCCCGTTAGCTGGGTGGCGACTAGAAGGTGCAGGCCTGACTTGAAGGTGCAGGCCCGACTCGAAGGTGCAGGCCCGACTCTCATCCCCTTTCTAAAGGGACATCCTTCTATTACGAGACTGTGCCCTCTGGTCTTAGACTCTCCCACTACTGAAAGCATGGTCTCCACATCTACTCTATCCAGGCCTTTCAATGTTTGATTAAGTTTTAATGAGCTAGATAGAGTTGTTTTCCCAAAAGGAAAAGGTTTAAGGTGAGAGGAGGGAGGTTTAAAGAGGATTTACCAAGCAAGCTAGTTTTTTTTAAGCACAGGAGAGTGGTAGATGCCTAGAACACTCCACCAGGAAAAAAGGCAGAGGCAGAGATGATAGCAACATTCAAGAGGCATTTAGGCAGATGCTTGCTATTTTTCTGTCTAATTGATCAGATCATCTACATCTCTCTGGATCTAAAACTTACTATCAATTTCATATTATTTTTCTTATAATCTTTTTCCTGCCTTTTCAATGCATATTAAAGATTGCATGGAGCTGTTCTATCTCAACCTTCTTTTTAATGTTTGTATTTCATCTAACACCAAAACGAAAGCCGATCCAGGATCTATTTCGTGCTTTGTGGGACCTTTCTGTGCTGAACATGGCTGCCACGTGCATATGGGCAACATTGTCAGGATATGGATATTTGTTGATTTTTCTGAAAGACATAACAGGATGCTAGAAACCTTTAGCGTTGCCTGTCTTTCTGATGCTCCCTGCTTACTTTAGAAGGGAAGGCAAGATTAGGAATATTGGACTCCCATTTGTTGGAAATTTGGATTTATAGGCTGCCTCTCAAATAAGTAAAAACACAAGGCTACTAATGAGGCCAAAGTCAACATTTAATGCACTTTGTCACATCAATTTGTGAAAATACTAACTGACCCTGAGGTCCAAATTCATGAACAAGTTAACATCGGCTTTAAAGCAAGGATTACATTTCGTATTGAAAAGAAAGATTGTTGACTTCAGGGTAGTAAATCCAATCTCAGAGAGTTCAGAAGCATTATTCATATAGTTCCAAATATTATTAAAGCTACTTAACTGAACTAGTGTGCACCTCTCCCCCAGGCATCTGTTGTGGACACCAAAGCAAAATTATCTTGAATTGAGAAAAATCTGATCCAGATTCAAGACACGTAAAAGTTAAAGTTTGTCAAAGAGAAGTTTGATGTCTGGGATGAAGGGGTTGTCTTATAAGGAGCAACCAAACAGTATGGACCTGTAATCAGAAGGGATTCTAGTCACCCCTTTACAGGAAGGATGTGTAAGCTTTGGAAAGGTTACAAAATAAGTTTACTAGGATGCTGCCTGGATATTATAGGTTGGACAAACTTAGATTGTTTTCTGTGGAGTTTCAGAGGCTGAGGGGAGACCTGATAATAGTTTATAAAATTATGAGAGGAATAGATAGGATGGACAGTCAAAAATGTTTTTTCCTGGGATAGAAATGTCAAATACTAGAAGACATGTATTTTAGGTGGGAGGAGGAAAGAGCAAGAAGAGAGGAGCAAGTTTTTTTACACAGTGAATGGAAGGTGCCTGGAATGGTCTACACTGGTAGTGCTGGAAACAGATATGATTGTGGCTTTTAAGTAGATGTTCAATAGACTGTACACTAGACCACAGCTCTGAAATTATGGCCTGCAATATTTCTTTGCAGCACAGAAACAAAGATGTTTAAAAGGCTGTTAAACAGTGACAAATGAGTATGCCGTGTACAGGTAGATGAGATTGAGTTTAATTTGGCATTGTGTATGTTGCTTTGCCTTTGGTCAGCTGAAAGATCGAGTTTGGTCACAGAACATCGGGTTGGCCACCAAGTGCAAGGTATACAGGGCCGTTGTCATATCAACCTTGTTATACGGATGTGGGACATGATGCCCATATCAGAGACACTTACGCCAGCTTGACCAACTGCAGCAGCGTCACCTACATTCTCTGATGAAGATCACCTGGCGAGACAAGGTCTCCAATACCGAGGTCCTCCCTCGAGCCGGAATGCCAGCAGCTTCAACCTTGGTGATGTCAGCCCAACTGCGCTGGGCAGGACATGTTGTCAGAATGCCTGACGGAAGACTGCCCAAGGACAGCTTATACTGCCAACTGTCCAGTGGTACCCGAAAATGAGGAGGCCAGTGACTACGGTACAAGGATGTTCTGCACAAGAGCTTCAAGAAAGCTGATATTGCCACATCAACATGAGAGGATCTGGCTCAAGATCGCTCACAGTGGAGGGACGCCATCAGAAAAGGTGTGGACGCTGCTGAGAACAAGCTCAACTAGGCAACAGAGGAAAGGCACAGGAAGGGCCTCAACAGAGCTTCTGCCCCTCCAGGCCTCACCTGCCAAGTATGTGGCATCAGTGCCTATCAAGGATCAGCCTGTACAGCCACTCCAGGACTCACTCAAACCCCACTAACTCCCCACTAACTGACTGAAAGGAACCATCATCATCCTATGGAATGGATAGCCAGAGAGAGAGAGAGAGAGAGAGAGAGAGAGAGAGTGAGTTATGGTGTAGGCATCAAGGGCTGAAGGGTCTATCCCTGTGCTGTAAGAAAGCCACTACCTCACAAATCCAGTGGCCCATGATTGATCCTGAACCCTGGTGCTGTCTGTTTGAACATTCTCCCTGTGGCCGTTTACGTTTACTTCGGGTGGTATAGTTTCTTCCAATATCCCAAAGACATGCAAGTTGATAGATTAATCGGCCATCCTAATGCATAAGAGGAATTAATGGAAATGTGGGGAGGGAGAGTGGGATTAGTGTGTTTCGATAGGGTGTCCAGGATGGGGTAGCACCTCTAGTGAATTTCTCTTGTTAAAGAGAAATCTATCGTAATGAGCACAGCAAACATCCAAGCTGGCTCAATGGAACTTCTGAAAGTTGAAACAAAACACATAAATGTCATCTGGGTCTACAAACCCCCTAATGAATCATTCATGTGGCCACCTAACCTAGATCTCCAGGACAAAACGTACCTCATTATTGGTGACTTTAATAGCCATAGCACCAACTGGGGATATGAAGATGATGATGCAAATGGAGAAGATGTTGTATCATGGGCTCTAAACAACAGCCTTGAGCTACTATACAAGTCAAAGGACACCCCTATCTTCACAAGTGCTAGATGGAGGAAAGGATACAACCCAGACCTTGCCTTTGTTACCTCGGCAAGCCTCAACCTCTTCACACGAACAGTCCTCCAACATATACCCAAATCCCAACATCGTTCAGTCCAGGTAGAATCCCTTCCAGTTCTGAGACCTGTACCATCAAAATACCTACCAAGATTTCACCTGAGAAAAGCGAATTGGACATCTTTCGCAGAATCCCTTGATCAACTTATCAATACCATACCACCAGAACCTGATTATTATGATGAATTTGTCCGACTAATCTGGAAAGTAGCACAGCGGAACATACCTAGAGGCTGCAGAACCAAGTATATTCAGGGATTGACTAGTGATATCAAGCAAAGTTATGATGGGTATGTCAACTTATACGACCAAGACCCATTTGGTCAAGACACAATTGAAATGAGAGAGTCAGTTCTGTCCCTACTGAGCCAAGAGAGACAACAAAGTTGGCAGGAACTGATAGAAAACACAGACGTGACCAAGAATAGTAAGAAGACATGGACAACTGTTTGGAAACTCAACTCAGACAATAGACCACCACAGAGAATTGCTGCCATAACACCCAAACAGGTTGCCCACCAACTAATACTAAATGGTCGACCAAATAACAAGGAACGGAGACAAAAGAAAAAGCAACATCAGGAGATGGAGTCAGCTCTCTCAAACGAGAATAACAATTTCCCACCTCTCACCCTAGAAGAATTAAAGGATGAAGTATCACAGCTAAAATCCAACAAAGCTGCTGGCATAGATGGGATTCTTAATGAATTCCTTAAACATCTTGGACCTAAAGCACTCCACTGGCTTCTGTCCCTTTTTAACTGTTGCCTAAGATCATTAAAGATACCTAAAAAGTGGAGAAGAGCCAAAGTTGTTGTTCTCCTAAAACCCAATAAAGACCCCAACATTCCTAAAAACTACAGACCGATTTCCTTGCTCTGCACCCTCTATAAACTTTACGAGAGGCTCATACTGAAAAGAATATCCCCCTTAGTCGAAGATCTTCTCACACCCGACCAAGCTGGGTTCAGGCCAGGCCGCCCTTGCTGCGGTCAAGTCCTGAACTTAACCCAGTATATTGAGGATGGCTTTGAAATGCGACAAATTTACAGGGGCAGTATTCGTTGACTTAACAGCAGCATACAACACTGTGAATCACAGAGGCCTTCTACTGAAATTATCTAAAATGTTAAAGAATGAAACCACAGTCAAAGTAATAAGAAGCTTCCTAGAAAATCACAGATTTTATGTAGAAATGAATGGAATTAAGAGTAGGTGGTGTCCACAAAAGAATGGACTACCACAGGGATCAGTCCTGGCACCTCTACTATTTAATGTCTACACAAACAACCAACCAACCTTTCCTAACACACGCAGGTTTATCTAAGCAGACGACCTATGCATAGCAACACAAGCTAACTCCTTCCAAGAAGTTGAAGTACGACTTACAGCAGTCCTCGAAGCAATGAAGTATTATTCTGAAAAATGGTCTCTGAACCCAAATCCATCAAAAACTCAATGTGTGCGTTCCAACTGAGGAATCGAGAAGCAGCTCAGAAACTCAAGATCTTCTGGTGTGGGAAGGAGCTCAAACACCATCCGACTCCAATTTACCTGGGCGCAACACTGGATAAGATGCTCTCATTTGCCACCCACATCCAAAAACTCTGAGGGAAAGTTGGCTCTCGCAATTCTCTCTTGAAAAAGTTAGCAGGCACGAAATGGGGAGCTAATGCTCACACACTTAGATCAACTGCCCCAGCACTCTGCTATGCACCTGCAGAATACTGTCCACCTGTGTGGGGCAGATCAGCCCATGCGGAGAAAATAGACCTGTTGCTTAACAAAGCCTGCCGAATAATCACAGGCACACTGCACCCCACACCCACTAACATCATTTACAGACTTACAGACATTGCTCCCCCAGAGATCCGAAGACACACTACAACAAAAATTGAAAAAGGTAAACAGAACTCGGATCCACGGCACCCACTACATCATCATGTGCCAGTTTCCAACCGCCTAAAATAGAGGAGAAGCTTTGCTACAGTGGGGGAACTACCGCACGGAACATCCCCCCAAACACACAGGATTGACCTCTGGCAACAAACCCCACCAAACAATACAGTGCAAGATCCCACAGAAATGTTGCCAGACAGGGCACTGTTTGACAGACGGAAGTGGTGCACTCTCAACAGAGCAAGAGCGGGAGTTTGTAGGACGGGAGACAATATGGTGAAGTGGGGTTTAAAGACCAGCGAATCCTGTGAAAGGGTGCAGAACATTGAACACATTCTGCACAACTGCCCACTCTCACCTGATTTAGCTGACACTGACCTGCTCAACGTCAACCAAACAAGACTAGAGCGGCTGGCTGTCTGGTGTGACAAGCTATGATGATGACCTCTAGTGAATGGGTTTGTCATGTCCATTCTTAGGCAGCTCACTCACATTGAACACCACTGTTTTTTTATTAATACTTCTTATAAGATTTATACTTTTTCACAAATTCATGTATTTTTCACACTCACTGGCAGAAAGCGATATAGCAGCTAAACTAATGGTTTATCACCTTTCCCATTTTTTATTGGCTAAGTATTAACACATGCATGTGATGTAATTGTTTTAATTATGTAGCATATTAACTAATTTATCTCTATCTAAGGAATTACTCTTATCTATAAATGTGATAGATATTTCAGAAGTGCCATCTTTATTCTTTTGTCTTACAAACCTTAGCATCTTTTCCCAGCTCTTTATTTAGCTTGCTTAGTATTTGTATGTTTGTTTGTACTTCAAATAAAACTGAAATCTTGGAATTAAGACTGCTCATCATTCCTGATTCCTGGAAGAACCCAGAAGACCAGAAATTAAACAGAGATCCAACACTTACGTTTGATCCCCACTCAGCTCTCATTGTGGCTCCGAGTAGCTGTTTGCGTGTGACAGCAACCATGCTCTGGTACAATGCTTTGTCAGGTGAGCTAAACCAAATAATGATAGCCAGAGGACTTCATACTCTCATGAGGGTTGAGGTAGGGTCATTACACTCCTAGCACGCAAAGCCAGCTCCGGCAGACCAGGTGGATGAGCTCAACAGTGAGATCCAACAGCCAGGAAGGAAGTTCTGCAGTGCTTCTTGAGGAGCCAAGGGCAAGACGAGGCACAGAAGTCACTGCAAACAAGGAAAACCACAGTTGTGGCAACTACTTGTACCACTGGATCCAGACTTCTGAGGTCGAGAGAGGGGAATTGTCCCATTGCAATGGCCTTTCCTTTTTAAAAACTTTCTGGCACAGGTTTCACTGTCATCATCAGACACGACGACCAACCAGTCAATCAAAGTACATGGGCGCTTGAATGTTGCTCCAAATCTGGTGGACTTTATGAGATCTCTATGAGATTAAGTCACAAAATTCACACCATATTTTTGACCCATCATGACCAACCTTTTCATCCATGCATTCTTTGAGTGAGGACCTCAAAGATCAATGGAGATTTTAAGATTATGATCTGTCTTATCTTGCAAAATGAAGGCTGAAGTGTGAAATATATAAAAGCCATTAAAATTATGAAGGGTTTTGATGGAATGGATGCAGAGAGAATACCTTCATTCTTGGGGATTTAAGATACTTAACAAGAAATAGAAAAGGGAAAAGGAAAGAAGGGTCTAATCGATGGATTTAGATGAGAAACAGGAGGATAGTATGAGTCAGTATGGACTGGCTGGGCAGAATGGCCATCTCTGTGTACAGTACTTCTATTGAGAAATTCTAGAACTTCATTCAGTTCCATTTGTAGAGTTCAGATTTCAGATTTATTTACCATACGGTGAAATATGTCATCTGCGTTAACAACCAATACACCAAGGGTGTGTTGGGGACAGCCCACAAGTGATGCCACATAATACAGTGCCACCATAGCATGTCCACACACAGAACAGAGCATACCAAGTGATGAACCAACAACAGCAAAACAAGCCCCATTCCCCTCTTTGACACACTCATTCAGCGACAGATATACACAGTCATCTAACCCCAGGCCTCCAGTCTACAGCGGACTTGTGGATTCACAGACGTTGGGACTTCGACTTCCCCAGCGGTTTCGCGGAGGTTCACAGACTCGGGACTCTGGCAATCAAGCCTCGACTTCTGGGCATCCAATCAACTTCTGGCTTTAATATGGTCATCCGACCAAACTGTGAACGTCGGGCTTCAATCCTCCATATCGACCCCGTACTTGGTGATGGAGATGAACGCAGACCCAAGATGAGGACCTAAACTCCAGGCCTCAAGCTCTGGATTCTATGACGATGTGACATCTGGACACCAGGCCTCGCACCTGAGCCTTGTGATTTGTGTAACTATGGGGCCACCGGCCCTTGTTCCTTGCTGGTCTGCCAGCCCGACATCTCACTACATCCACATTGCTGACCCTTTAGTTAGAGGAAAACCACAGATACTTAGCTCAAAGTCAAAGTTCAAAGTTCAAGGTAACTTTATTATCAAAGTACATATACTACCTTGAGAGTCCTTTTCTTGTAGGTATTTACAGTAGAACAAAGAAATACATGGAATCAATGAAAAACTACATATACGGAAAGAATGGCAAACAACCAAAGTGCAAAAGAAAACAAAGATAATGATAAATAAATAAATACAATAATACTGAGAATATGAGTTGTTGAACTACCCAGGTCTACCCCAGGTATGGTGCTCAGGGAGAATTCAGTCAGCTGAGTTGAATAATCTCTCAGACCAAAATCTATTTTGCAGATGAATCCGGCATGATTTTTTTTTTCCCCTTTTACAGCCATCGTCCACTCTCCGAGCTAAAGCTGCTTTATTGATTCTCGTTTTATTTGTGACAACTTTCTATCTTGCTAACTATAGTGATCCATCAGGACTTGACAGTGACTCATTTTATTTCGTTACCTCCAGCAGAAAATAAAATGTCTAGACATCAGTCTGCTGTGAAGTTAATTCCTAAAATAACAAAATCTCTAACCCAATCCATCATTCCATTCCTGGCCAGTAGCTTTGTAGAACTAAAAGTGTGTACTTCAGAACACTGCTGAAAACAAATCTATTTTATGGCTTGTGATGCTGTAAAACGGGTGACAATGAACCATCAGATATGAACTGGCTGCAAAAATAGACAAGCAATGCTGAAAACAAATTTGGAAATCTGAAATTAATCAGACTACATGCACAAAATGCCGGCAGAATTCAACAGGTCAGGCAGCATCTATGGAGGGGGAATAAACAGTCGACATTTCAGGCCAAGGCTCTTCATCGGGACTGGAAAGAAAGGCGGGGCAGAAGCCAGAATAAGAAGGTGGGGGGGGGGGGAGAGGAAGGAGCACAAGGTGGCAGGTGATAGGTGAGGCCAGGTGAGGAAGAGGTTGGGTTGTTGGAGAAGGGTTGATGAAGTGAGAAGTGGGGAATGGATAGGTGGAAGAGGTAAAGGGACAAAAAATAAGGAATCTGGTAGGAGGAGAGTGGAGAAAGGGAAAGAGGCGGATCATCAGAGGAAGGAGATGCACCTGTGAGGAGAAGAAAAGGAGTAAGAGGGTAGATGTTGACTATTTATTTCTCTACATAGATCGGCCCAAAATGTTGACAGTTTATCCACAGCTTGACCAGGATTTTGTTTATGTTACTCTGGATTTTCAGCATCCGCAGAATCTCGTGAGTTTAGTAAGAATTATAATTAGATTTATTATCACTAACATACTGTATGACATGAAATGTGCTATTTGAAGGCAGCAGTACAATACAAAGGAATAAAATCTATAAAGCATAACAATAAATAAATTGTGAGGGTAAAAAAGGAGTAACGAGTAGTTGTTCATTGGTTCATGATCCGTTTAGAAATCTTATTGCACAGGGGAAGAAGCTGTTTCTGAAACATTGAGTATGTGTCTTCAGGCTCCTGTACCTCCTCCCTGATGGAACAAGAAGACGTCAGGGATGTGATGGATTCTGCCTTCATGAGGTACTGACTTTTGAAGATGACCTTGCTGGTGGGGACGGTTGTGCCTGTGATGGAGTGGCTGAGTCTACAGCCCTCTGAGCCTCTTGTGGTCCTCTGCGTTGGCGGCTCCATACCAGGTTGCGATGCAACCAGCCAGTAACCAGTCTTTGGTGACATACCAATTCTCTTCAAACTCCTAATAAAGTCGAGCCTCCTGCATGCCTTCTTCATGACTACATCAATGTGTTAGCCCAGGATAGACATTGTAAGACATTGATGCCCGTGAAGCAGAGAGGGGATGATGAAGAACTTCATACACCCAAGAAGTCTCAAATAGCTTGAGAATGTACCATGAACTAGTTTGTAGTTTGCATTGGGACAGACCATTCGACTGTCCACCAAGCAATAATAACTATAGCAATAAATTAATAACTGTGGGGGGTTGATTTGTAAGGAAAGACTGGATAGGCTGGGACATTTTCCCTTGGAGAGCAGGAAAGCTGAGAGGTAACATTATAGTAGTGCATAAAATCCTGAGGGGTGTAGATAAGGTAGATGATCACAGTCTTTTTCCCAGGATAGGGGAGTATAAAACTAAAGGGCATAGGCTTAGGGCGAGAGTGAGAAAGTTTTAAAGAGACCTGAGGGGCAATCTTTTCTACAGAGAGGGTGGTGAATATGTGGAATGAGCTGCCAAAGGAAATTGTAGAGGTGGGTACAGTTCCAACACTTAAAGGGCATTTGGGCAGTTACATGGTTAAGAAAGGTTTAGTATATGAGCCAAATGCGAGCAAAGAGGTCTACCTCGTCTTGGGGGGGAGGCATGAACGAATTGGGCTGAGGAACCTGTACTATATAACTTTAATTCTTATAATGGATTGAAAAATGTTGTTATTGGTTCTGGAAATATAGAAATGGAACAAGTGTTAAGTTGCAGAGAACAGAAGCTTGAGAAACCAAATCTCATCTTCCCGCCTTGCAATTCCAACCCTCTATAGAGTGATACAGCATTTTTTTTTGTAATATAATTTTTATTGAATTTTCAAAAAGAATACATGAAAAGATAAAATCTACCCTCCCCCCTCCCCTTAACCCTCCCCCCCCCCCATATATAGTCCTACCTAAAAAGAAAGAAAGAGAAAAAAAAAGAAAAGAACCGCCTGGGTGTTGGAAGGTTTCCACATGCTCCATGGGATTCAAAATAAATTTGATATAATTATTCGTTACTTTCCCCAAGTGACCAAAGTCTTTATCGGAGCACTTAAATATGCCATCCTATCCTTATACAGCATTGAAACAAGTCCTTCATCCTCTCTCATCCACACCACCCAAGGTGTCCACCTATGCTGATTTCATCTTTCATACTCAGCAATTTCAGATAACCAGCCACTCCAGTTTTACAGCTCAAATTTCCAACATGTTTTTCCTTTCTCTTACCTATTGCACACTGAGAGTAAATTTCAGTCAACACCGACAAAATCATTCAACAATTTAGTTAATGCATTTAATTAGTAATTGTGTTCACATCTCCCACAGACTTGCCTTTGCCACCATATTTCACTTGGTACCATTACTTCAGTTTCTCCTGATTTCTACCCTCTCAGATCTTCCCCTTTGTTCTCTTCACCACACACTCTTTCCCTGCAACTTCTTCATTGTGAACTTTTCCCAGTTCTGATGAAAGATCATTGACCTGAAATATTAAATCTATTCTTATCTTAGCGGATTAAAGATTAAAGATTTGTCATCTATACATCGAGACATCAAAACATTCAGTAAGATGTTTTGCTTACATTAACAATCAACAAGATCCAAGGATGTGCTGGAGGCAGCCCGCGTGTGTCGCCATACTTCTGGAGCTAACATAGCACATCCATAAATTCATAATCTAACCCATCCTGTACACCTCTTGGGACTGTGGGAGGAAACCGAAGCACCTGGAGGAAACCCATGCGGTCACAGGAAGAATGTACCCCTTTCATGCAGTAGTGGGAATTGAACCTGGAATGCCAGCGCTGTAAAATGTAATGCTAACCCCCACATTGCTGCCCTTGATGGCCACCTTGATAGATACTGCCAGGCCCATTGAATCTCTCCTGCGTTTTCTGTTTTTGTATTGGGAAACATGGAGGAAGGTTAACTAGAGGGGAAGAAAGTCTATCATTTATATTAATGAATTCGATTCAGGAACCCAATGTAGAAATATTGTTATCAACAGATAACTCTAAATTAAGGATATAATTATTATTGGGGAATACTAATAAAATATGAGCAAAAATAAGCTGCAGAATGAATATCTAAACTCAGAATGAATGTTAATTTAGCTAGGTGAAACATAATGGCTTAATGAGTTAATTAACATAAAGAATACTCAAAATTTGAACGTAGAGAGTAGTTCGGCAGGAGGGTTTGGTCAACAGAGGCATGAGACAAAATTAGTTCATGCTCTTCTGTGCACACAATTTAATTGCTAAGCATTGTGCTAATCAATAAACAATCTCTCTGAGTGGATATAATCATAACTACAGCAGCTTGTGTATTTTGAGATGAACATTGACTATGAGCAACAAGTGTTTAATGCCACTACAAGCTTCGAGCACAATTATTAACATCAATCGATTCAATTTTTTTTTAATTTCAAAAAGTAAATTTTATTCATAATAAAAAATACTGTGATGTGATCACTCGAGTCAAGTATGACGAGGTTTTTTTCCTTTATAGAGGACACTTGTGCGTGACTTTGTTTAATGTGTGGAGACAGAGACACTGGCAGCAACCACACAGTCCTTGACAGATCGAGGTCAGGGTCCAGTGGATGGAATGCAAGATACCTGGGGACCCTTCACTGCTGCAGCCTTCCTCCACTTTCACTGACTCTGATGTATCACCATCATCTACCAGCTCCACCATTGAGGTCCTGGTTGGATCACTCTTTGTCTGGAACCTCCTCCTTGATCTTACCACCATGGGTGACCCTACCAGGAGCTAAGCTGTTGACAGAGTTGCTCTTGTGATGTCGGGAACTCACACAAGTCTCTCCACCATGACAAGGTGATGATCCTCAGAGAAGAATAAAAATATATCTACGTCCAAAACAAAGCAGGACATGGTCCTTCACAATCATGGTATCATCCAGTCTATACATTCACAGTGTTAACGGTTCTATACATTGGTAAGGTTCAAACATTGTGTACCTAACACCAATGCTATTCCTGAGCCCTCCTGAGACGATACAAACTTCGTGATCGAGGGATTTTCTTAAATCTGTTTGCATCCCATTTTTGCATTGTATTACTTCCTCTTCCAATGTTGCTTTCCCACTCTTTCCACTCTTCCCCTTCTAGGTGCACGTGTCCACCCCAGCAATGGAATTTGCCAATGTAAGCATTGCTGTGACAGAGAGGGTGAGCTCGATAAGAATGCAGTGCAGGAAACACAAACAACTCGTGATGATTCCGGCAGTAACTGCAGTGTTCACTGGCTGAACCTGTCAGTGCTACTTAGAGTACATGGTCTAAAGCTGGCTCACACCCCTTAAAAGGCAGATGCATTGTACCTGGAGCCATCATGGAGAAAGTGACTGCACAACATCCCTGTCAGACAGAAGCTGCCACACGAACTGCCTTTGTTTAATTTTATTTTATTTAGAGGAACAGCATGGCAACAGGCCCTTCCGGCCCAATGAGTCCAAGCCGTTCAGTTACCTATAGACTCACTTTCAAGGACTCAACAACTCATGTTCTCAGAATTAATTATTTACTTATTTATTTATTTTTTCACTTACTCAGTCTGTCTTCATTTACACGTTGGTTGTTTGTCAGTCTTTGTGCGTAGGCTTCATTGATTCTATTGTATTTTTCTGCTCTACTTGTGAATGCCTGCAAGAAAATGAATCTCAAAGGGAAATATATGTATGTTGATAATAAGTTTACTTTGAGCGTTGAACTTTGAACTTTTGGATTACACCCACATGACCAATTAACCTACTAACAAGTACAGCTTTGTGATACGGGAGGAAAGCAGAGCACGCAGAGGAACCAACAGAGCCGTGGGAAGGATGTACAGACAGCAGTGGGTGTGAGTCCTGAGCCTCTACCAGCCGTACACTTGTGACTGTGCGGCTACGCACAGCTCCAATGCCATATTCGAGTTTGCTGATGACGTCACTGTCACAGGGTGAATTAAAGGTGATGATGAATCAGCATACAGGAGGGAGACTGAAAATCTAGCTTGAGTGGTGCCACAACAACAACCTCTCACTCAATGTCAGCAAGATCAAGGAGCTAATTATTGACTTCAGGAGACGGAAACAAGAGGACCATGAGCCAGTCGTCAACAGAAGATCAGAGATGGAGAGGATTAGGAATTTTTAATTCCTCAATGTTGTTGTTTCAGAGAACCTGTTCTGTGCCTAGCTCATGTGAGATTATGAAGAAAACATGGCAGTGCCTCTACTTTCAAAGGAGTTTTCAGAGATTCAGTATAACATCTCAAACTCTTACAAGCTTCTATAGATGTGTGGTGGAGAGTATATATACTGACTGCATTACAGCCTGGTATGGAAATATCAATGCCTTTCAATGGAAAATCCTACAAAAAGTAGTGGATACAGCCCAGTCTATCATGGATAAAGCCTTCCCAACTATTGAACATATCCATATGAAACACTGTCGCAGGAAAGCAGCATCAGGGACCCCCGCCACCCAGGACATGCTCTCTTCTCACCGCTGCCACCAGGTAAAAGGTACACGAGCTTCAGGATTCACACCAAGTTCAGGAACAGTTACTACCTCTCAACCATCAGGATCTTGAACCAAAGGGGATAATTTCAGTCAACTTCACTTGCCTCACCATTGAAGTGTTCCCACAGCCTATGGGCTCACTTTCAAGGACTCTTCATCTCATGTCCTTGATATTTATTGCTAATTTATTTATTTATTTTTTTATTATTTCTTTCATTTTGTACTTACACAGTCTGGCATCTTTTGCACTCTGGTTGACCGCCCAAGTTGGGCGGCTTTCATTGATTCTGTTATGGTTATTATTCTATAAATTTATTATGTCCACAGGAAAATGAATCTCAGGGTTGTATATAGTGACATATATGTACTTAAATAATAAATTTACTTTGAACTTTGAACAACACCTTCTTCCTGATGGCAGCAGCAAGAAGAGAGCATGACCTGGGTGGTGGATGATGGATGATAATGAATGCTGCTTTTCTGCGATAATGTTTCGTGTAGATGTGCTGAATGGTGGGGAGGGTTTTATCCATGATGGACCAAGCTGTATCCACTACTTTTGTAGGTGTTTCCATTCAAGGGCATTGGTGTTTCCATACCAGGCTGTGATGCAGCCAGTCAATATACTCTCCACCACAAATCTATAGAAGTTTGTTAAAGTTTTAGACGTTATGCCGAATCTTTGCAAACACTTAAGGAAGTAGAGGCGTTGCTGTGCTTTCTTTGTAGTTGCATTTACGTGCTGGGCCAGGACAGGTCCACCGAAATTATAACAGCAAAGAATTTAAAGTTGCTGTCCCTCTCCACCTCTGATCCTCTGGTGTGGAGGGCCCCATGGACCTCCGGTTCCCTCCTCCTGAAGTCAATAATCAGCATTGTGGAAGAGGTTGTTGTTGTGGCAGCACTGAGCCATATTTTCAATTTCCCTCCTATAAGCTGATCCACCACCATCGTCAACAGCAAACCTGAGCCTGTGCTTAGCCGCACAGTCATAAGCGTAAAGCAAGTAGAGCAGGGTCTAAGCATACAGTCTTGAGATGCACCTGTGCTGAAAGAGATTGTGGAGGAGATGATGTTGCTAATCTGGGGTCTGCAAGTGAGGATCCATTTGGATAAGGAGGTATTCAGCCCAAGGTCTAGGTCTTGAAGCTTATTAGCTAGTTATGAGGGGTTCATTGTACTGAATGTCGAACTGTAGTCAATAAAGAGCATCTTTGCTGTCCAGAAGTTCCAGGGTTGAGTGAAGAGCCAATGAGATGGCATCTGCTGTGGACCTGTTGCTCCAGTAGGCGAACTGGAGTTGATCAAGTCACTTCTCAGGCAGGAGGTGATACGTTTCATCGCCAACCTCTCAAAATACTTCAACACTGTGATGTACGTGCCCCTGGATGATAGTCATTGAGGCAGGTTACCATGTTCTTCTTAGGCACCAGTATAAGTGAAATCTGCTGGAAGCAGGTGGGTACTTCAGACTGCTAGAACAAGAGGTTACAGATCTCAGCGAACACTCCAGCCAGTTGATCAGCACAGCTCTTTAGCACTTAGTCAGGTTCCCCATCTAGGCTGGATGCTTTTCCTGGGTTCAGCCTCTGGAAGGATGTTCGTACATCGGCCTCAGAGACTGTAATCACAGGATCTTTGGGGACTTTGGGAGTACTTGATCGTTCCATGTTTTGACTGACAAAGCGAGCATAGAAGGCATTGAGGCAAAGACATATTGCCGCCTATGTCACTTGATTTTACTTTATAAGAAGTGATAGCACTCAAGTCTTGACACAACTGTTGAGCATCCTTCATTGTTTCAAGTTTAGTCCAGAATCACCCGCTTTCCCATGAGATGGCTGTCCGGAGATCGTACCTGTAACTTGTGTAACTTTCCTGGTCACCAGACTTGAATGCCTCTGATCAGGTTTGGTATCACTGCCGTATGTTGTGGACAGGGACACTGTGAAATCTGTGGGTTAGTTCCCTGAGTAAACAGTCCACAGCATCTGGCAGAACACCTCACCAGCAGATCTGTCTATCAAGCAGCAAGACTTTGCTTGGCTGGATGTGAGAGGTTACTCTGCCAGGTTGTGTTGGTTGTTAACACAGACGATGTATGCATTTCACTGTTTCAATGTACATGCAATGAATCTGAATCTGCTCAGCTTGGACCCCATGTGTGTTAACCCTTGCAGTACCTTGTCTAGTACTTTGCTAGGTTGTATAGTTAGAATTCATATCAAGCAGTACATCACCTACATCACAGTGTCAGGACAACAGCGTCAATACACAGTTGTTCGTCCACCTGGATTACGGAATAAACGTGGTCTACTTTAAGTGCCAATCCTAATAAAAATGTTCCAGATGATGTATGCATTTTAAAGGTCTTTAATCCTGAGACATCTAAGATGGAGTGAATTATTTAACAAGCTATGGGTATTATTGATGTGTTGGTAATCGACACAGGCTGCTTTGAAAGGGGCAAACTAAAATAATTGGATGATCATTCAATAAATGAGGACATTAATTACCTTCCTGTTGCTCTGCACATTTCACCTTCACCGGGAATGGACAACATTGTTTTTTTTTAATCACGATCTGTTAAAGTATACACTTTAAATGTTGAAGAGAAAGATTAAAAGTGTAGTCAGTTAAATCAGAGGCAAACCAACAGGTTAGTGACTGAAAGCAGCAGAGGAGAATTTTAAAGTGCTGGGCTTTTATTTCTTTTTCATATAGGACCATTATGTTATTCCTCTTCTTTGTGGGCTGTTCCCCAGAGTCGAGTATGACTTGCTTCCACAACTGGTGTAAGGTGTGGGAGAGAGCTGTGTGTGATTTCTTTTAACGTTGGGTCCTGTTGAGTGGTGTCACAACCACAGAGTCAAAGTCAAAGTAAACATATTGTCAAAGTATGTATAAGTATTGTTACGTACCCCGTAACTGGGTTGCCAAACCAGCAGAAATGGGTCACTCAGTTGGAGTCTGAATTACTAGAACTAAGAAAGTTTTATTGAAGAAACAAGCAACTCAGTACTCTAATCAAAAGGATAATGAATGCAACAGTTCAGCAATGATAAACATACATGTACACAGAATTAAGATAACAGGATCAATCAAGCTCTATTGTTGTCTCGGGGTAAATGACCAGTTTCAAAGTGATGCAAAGTTCAGTTCAATTTAGTTCAGTTCAGTTCGCAGTAATCGCTGCCGTGGCGACGGACAGTGGGGGGAAGGAGAGAGAGAGCAAAATGAATGAATATTCAAAATAGCTTCCACACAGACCTTCACAGTCAGCTTTCAGGCGAGTCCTTTGTGATGTCATCTGAGGTCACCGACCGTGACCCCTCCGCTTCCAGATACGATCATTTCCCTGCGGTGAACCTGGCACCCAGGCAAGGGTGGACACACACCAGGTTCCTGCCGACCATGCCTTTCCACCCTGTGCGTCTATGGCCCGGTACTTCCCACCGACTTGTGAGAGATGCACCGCTTCCAGGGTCTTGTTACCTCGGGTGTCGTGTGTGTGTCGCCCTAGCAAACCTGTCCCTTTTTATCCCTCTGCTGGGGTATCGCCTGTCCATCACTTCAAACAGTTCAGGGTTCAAAGGGGGAGCCGCTCTTGACAGCTCTCTCCTTCTGTTATTCTCTCTCCCGTCCCTTCATTACACATCTTTATTGTTTTCCTTATCTCTCTCTCCTGAAGACAGGTGGCAGACCAACTGCTGATCCCACCGGTGCCAGCACAGGACAGCTACATCCTAATCTATGTGTATTCTTGTCACACTTCCCCCCTTTAAAGATTTTTACCGGGGTTAAAAATTGCAAACATGAATACATTATTTGATACACACACAAATATACATCTTTATCAGTTATTTGGCTAATACAGCGAGTTTGAAGTTGTCAACACCTGACAGACAGTCAGCCATCACATTTTCTGTTCCTTTTATATGTGTTATTAATAATCCCTTAGACCAGGCTCCAACTTAGCAAACTTCATAGTGGCCAAAAACACTGATGAATTGCGATAAATGTAACCTCTCAATTGGTTTTGTCCCGGACCACAATAACAAGGGTCGTCCCATTCCGACTTAGTTTTCTCTCGCAAGGGCTTAGTAGGAGGGGGAAGGGTAGTAACCGCAGAGTTATTGCAAAACTTCCTACAGTACCCCACCATCTCCAAGAGCCTTCTGAGGGCCCTCTTGTCTGTCGGGGTTGGGAGGTCAGCGATAGCCTGCACTGTAGCTTGCATCGCTGCCAGCTGCCCCTGTGTCACCACAATTCCCAGGTAAGTGACCTTCGTGTGGCCAAACTCATTTTTTTCAAGGTTCACTATCAAGCTGGCTTCAGACAGCTGTATTAAATTGCCATTACACATCTCTGTGTTCATCAGCCCTTTAGTCACTGAATTACTCATTCTATATGAATGTTTCTCGCTAGGCCGACCTATTATAACAGACACCACCCAATGTCCCAGTTCTTTGCATCGCCTCGGGACAATCAAACACATGGGTGCGGGTCATTTAATTACTTCTCCTAAAGAGTCGCTTTGTTCGGGGATTAAGGGAGAGACCTTATCAGCAGACCTGGCCAAAACAATAGCCTTCTCCCATCTGGTCGATACCATACTCATCTTTTAAAAATGGTTTTTTTCTCTTATTGGGGAGACCCTAGCTTCATTGATTTCCGCGCTAACACTGACTAGGTTTGTTAGCATATCAAAAGCCTGTGACCGTCTCAGTTCGCGTCGGCCATAATCAATAACATCCTTCCTCCTGTGCAGCCGGTAAACCTCTTTCATGATTCCGCCGACTGTTTCCCTCAGCACCTCAAACTGTCCACCGGGGGGTACCTTGTGGGCCAAGTTAAAAACCTCATCCCCATAACTCTTTTGCACCACCCCCCATTCCTCATCTGCGGGCACGGCACTTGGTCTCCCTTGCTTCCTTAGCACTTCCTCCTCCACACAATAGCCTACTAGTTCCCTTGTTAAGTCTGTGTCAGAGAGAGCTGTCTCTGCCAAAACCATCAGCCCCTCGTCTCACTCCTGCGTCTGCACAAATTCTTTCCTGGCTACTGCTACGTCTGTCCCAGTTCCCTCACTACACTCCTTCTTTTCACTTTCTACCTCCTTCTTTTACAAGGCTGGCAGAAATGTCTCAGCTAAATTTACTACCGCAGTCCCGTGATGAACCTGTGAGTCCATGGGCGGGGCCTCAATGCTGGCAGGCTGACCTGTCAATCTCGCTGCTGGGAACACGATTCCCCCGACGAGGTCATTACCGAGCAAGACTTCCACGCCTTTCATCGGTAATTCGGACCTCACCCCGATCGTGACTAGTCCAGAGACCAGGTTGCTTTGTAAGTGTACCTGGTGCAAAGGGACTGGCTCTGTCCCTTCTCCAATACCTTTGACCTTGACCTCCCCGTCTGGGTCTCTGAGCTAAACTCTAATACACTCTTCAGTATCAGTGACTGACACGCTCCTGTGTCTCTCCAGATCCGCACTGGAACTGGTTTTAACCCCTCCTTCACCGACATCAATCCGGCCGAGATAAACTTCTCGCGCCCTTCCTGAACTTTGGCAGACCTGTCCTGTCCTAGCAATTCGTTTACCAGCTCGATACAGCCAGTCAAAATCGCCGCTTTTCCTTTTCCCATCTCCTTCTTTGGGGCAAAGCACCTGGACGCAAAGTGTCCGACTTTCCCGCAGTTATAACAGACGACCCCAGGAGACTTCCTACCAGACTGCTCCCAGTCTACCTTATCCTTCCCACTAGTCCCCGGCTTACTTTCTGACTTTTCCGGCGGACTCTCCCCGTCGTCCTGACTACCCTTCTGGTAGCCTTTACTTGGGGCAAACTTCATTTTATGCGTCAACACGTACTCATCCGCTAACTTAGCAGTTGTGGCTAACGTGGCTGCCTCTTTCTCATCTAGGTAGGGTCTCATACCCTCAGAGACACAACCTTTAAACTGCTCAATCAGGATCAGCTTTAGCAGTCTGTCATAATCCCCCTCTACCCCCTTCGAGGCGCACCAACGCTCACACTATGTCTGCATCTCATGGGTAAACTCTAAATATGTGCAGTCCCACTGCTTCCTCGCATTCCGGAACCTCTGCTGGTATGCCTCTGGGACCAACTCATAAAGCCTGAGGATGGCCTCTTTCACCACCTCATACCTCTGGGCATCTTCCGCGGACAAAGCTGAGTAAGCTTCTTGGGCTTTCCCTTTCAGTACACTCTGGGGCAAAACAACCCACTTATCCCTCGGCCAGTCCTGACTTGTAGCAACTTTTTCGAAATGGAGAAAGTACCGATCCACGTCGGTATCATCAAATGGGGGAACCAGCCTAACCTCCTCGGTCGCCCAGAACCCCCACCTTGGTTTGGCACAGGCCCCTGCTCTGCCCTTATCCTTAACTTCTCCAGCTCGAATTCCCTTTCCCTCTGTTTCTCCTCTCGCTCCAGCTGTCTCCCTCTCTCTCTCTCTCTTCTCGCTCCAACTGTCTGTCCCTTTCTTTCTCTTCTCACTCCAACTGCCGTACCCGGAACTCGTGCTCGAGTCTCAGTTTTTCAAGCTGCACCTGTACCGTGTCTCCAGGTTTTTCAATAGACACCACCTCCAGCTCGCCTTGGGGGAACACACCTTTAGATACATAGTGCTCTACGATAGCTCTGTGTATCTCCTCTCTCCTCATTGTCGACTTCCCCTTAGCAAGATTCAACCTAATCGGAGCTACCAACTCCGATTTCCTGGCATCCCCTAATGCATCCAAGGTCGGTGCCTTTATAATTTCCTCAGCCTCCATTTCTGCTGTTTGTCTTTTCTTTCTTTCGGGAATTTTGACCCAATCAATTTACTCCGTCCCAAATTTAGCGTTCAAAATCGCGGACGAGCACCCCACTTATGTTATGTACCCCGTAACTGGGTTGCCAAACCAGCAGAAATGGATCACTCAGTTGGAGTCTGGATTACTAGAACTAAGAAAGTTTTATTAAAGAAACAAGCAACACAGTACTCTAATCAAAAGGATAATGAATGCAACAGTTCAGCAATGATAAACATACATGTACGCACAATTAAGATAACAGGATCAATCAAGCTCTATCGTTGTCTAGGGGTAAATGACCAGTTTCAAAGTGACGCAAAGTTCAGTTCAATTTAGTTCAGTTCAGTTCGCAGTGATCGCTGTCGTGGGAGATGGACAGTGGGGGGAAGGAGAGAGAGAGCAAAACGAATGAATATTCAAAACAGCTTCCACACAGACCTTCGCAGTCAGCTTTTGGGCGAGTCCTTTGTGATGTCATCTGAGGTCACCGACCGTGACCCCTCCGTTTCCAGATGCGATCGTTTCCCTGCGGTGAACCTGGCACCCAGGCAAGGGTGGACACACACCAGGTTCCCGCCGACCGTGCCTTTCCACCCTGTGCGTCTATGGCCCGGTACTTCCCACCGACTTGTGAGAGACGCACCGCTTCCAGAGTCTTGTTACCTCGGGTGTCGTGTGTGTGTCGCCCTAGTGAACCTGTCCCTTTTTATCCCTCTGCTGGGGTATCGCCTGTCCATCACTTCAAACAGTTCAGGGTTCAAAGGGGGAGCCGCTCTTGACAGCTCTCTCCTTCTGTTATTCTCTCTCCCGTCCCTTCATTACACATCTTTATTGTTTTCCTTATCTCTCTCTCTCCTGAAGACAGGTGGCAGACCAACTGCTGATCCCACCGGTGCCAGCACAGGACAGCTACATCTTAATCTATGTGTATTCTTGTCACAGTATGTCACCATACCCGACCTTAAGATTCATTTTCTTACAGACATTTACAGGAAAATAAAGAAATAAAATAGAATTTATGAAGAACTACACACAAAGACTGACAAACAACCAATGTGCTAAAGAAGATAAATTGTACAAATAAGAAAGTAAGGATGAAATAGACAATTAAACAAACAAATAAATAAATAGACAGATACCAAGAACATGTGCTGTAAAGACCTTGAAAGGAGTCTCTACTTTGTAGAATCAATTCAAAACTGAGGTGAGTGTAATTATCCACACTGGTTCAGGAGCATGATGGTTGTAGGGAATATCGGATCATTATTAGCCTTCTTTGTGGGCTGCCCCACAGGCTTGCTTCCACTCTATTTCTTAGGTGTGGGAGACACGTTATATGATATTGGATGCCTGTTGAGTGATGTCGCAACAACAAACTTGCACTCAATGTCAGCAAGTCCAGGGGATTGATAGTGAATTTCAGGGAGGGGAAATCGGGAGAATGGATACCAGTCATCATGGATGGGTCAGAGGTGGAAAGGGTGAGCAGCTTCAAGTTCCTTCATGTTAGCATCTGGGAGAATCTCTCTTGGGCCCAACAAATTGATGCAATTTTAAACAAGGTTTGAGGTATGTCACCAAAGACTCTGGCGAACTTCAACAGATGTAAGGAGCAGAGCATTCTGACTGTTTGCAACACTGCCTGGTATGGAGGCTCAAGTGCAAAGGATCGCAACGGGCTGCAGACAGTTACAGACTCAGCCAGTTCCATCATGGGCACCAATGCCCTTGAACGGGAAATCCTACAAAGAGTAGTGGATAGGCCCACTCCATCATGGGGAAAGCCCTCCCCACCATTGAACACATCTACTGTGCATGGAGTGTTGCTGCAGGAAAACAGCACCCATCACCCAGGTCATGCTCTCTTCTCATGGCTGCCATCAGGAAGAGGCACAGGAGCCTTAAAACTCACACTACCAGCTTCAGGAACAGTTATTACCCCTTAACCATCAGGCTCTTGAACCAGAGGGGATGACTTCACTCAAGTCCACTTGCCCCATCACTGAACTGTTCCCACAACCTATGGACTCACTTTCAAGGACTCGTCACCTCATGTTCTCAATATTTATTGTTTATTTATTTATTTACTTACTTATTTTGTATTTTCACAGTTTGTTCTCTTTTGCACACCGGTTGTCCTCCCTGTTGGGTGAAGCCTTTCATTGACTCTATCATGGTTATTGGATTTATTGAGTATGCCTGCAAGAAAACAAATCTCAGTGTGATATATATATAAAATAAACTTACTTTGAACTCTCCCTGCCATGGAGGACATCTTCAAAAGGCAGTTCCCTCAGAAGGCAGGATCCATCATTAAGAACAGTCACAATCTGAGACATGCCGGCTTCTCATTACTACCATCAGGGAGGAGGTACAGGAACCTGAAGACCCAAATTCAACAGCTTCTTCCCCTCTGCCATCAGACTTCTGAATGATCCATGAACCGATTAACAATACCTCACTATTTCTCTTTTGTACTACTTAATTATTTTATTGTAACTTATAGGAATTTTTATGCCTGTGCTGTACTGCTGTTGCAAAACAACACTTTTCATGATATATGGAACCTGATTCTGATTCTGACCAGCTAACATGACAGGGTGAGAGCGTAGTCCAATTACACTATGACCCTGTGACACTGCAAAATGAAACACTGGTATCAAACTGACTAGCACCAGTAACACAGTTCGGCTTTACCTCCCAGCATGAAACTTATTAAAAATATGTTCTCTGTTACACAGTGATTGTCATTTCAAACAATTCTCCCTACCTTGTATCAGATCTTTCATTTCCAGAGTTAGTTTCATCATGGAACAGTATCTTCAGAATCCATCATTTAACTGCAATTCATTCACTCTGAACTGGATGTTACTGAGAATTATTGGTTTATTATTAGAAGCCTGAAGTCCCACACCACCGGGTTCAAAAGCAGCTAGTTCCTTTAAACCGATTAGCTCTTCAGCCACCTACAGTGCACCTTCTCTGTAGTTCTAGCACTTCATTTTTGTTCTGCAGTGCATTGTGTAAGGCCATAAGAGCAGAACCAGGCCATCCAGCCCATGAAGTCTACTCTGCCATTCCATCTTGGCTGATTTATCATCCCTCTCAATCCCATCCTCCTGCCTTGTCACCATAATCCTGACTAATCAAAAACTCCACTTTAAATATACCTAATGACTGTATGGACATTGTGCAAGGTAAGCTTCTCACGGTATCTCGGTACAAATTCCAATTCCTATTCCAAACAATGCTAGTCTTGGGCAGAGGAAGTCGGATAGTCAATGCGCTATTTCCCTCAGCCTTGGTGCCTGGTTTCCTCTCACATTACAGAGATGTACAGGTTAGGATTAGTAAATTGTGATCGTGCTACATTGGCGCTAGAAGTGTGGTGACACTTGAACAATCCTCACTAATTTGATTTGACACAGAATGATGCATTTTGCTGTATGCTTTGATGTACATGTGACAAACTAAAAGCTAATCTTTGGAGGGAATTGTTCTCAAGAGCACTTATAATCCTCTCCCATCCTGCTCTCCATCAGGTATATACTTGTTCCTCTCTTAAGTATGGTGCCAGTTTCAATTTTCCCATCTCTCACACCATCTATTTATTATTTAACCAATGTTTTACCCCTTTTTCACAACAGCAACCTTTCCCTTTGGAGAATGGATTCTACTGTGACTGATATCAACGACAGAACATCCAGCACTATTGTGTGTAGTTCATATCACTCCATTGTAGCAAGGATATAGAGGCTTTGGAAAGGATGCAGAAGAGGTTTACCAGGATACTGCCTTGATTAGAGGCTATAAGCTAGAAGGAGAGGTTTGACCAAATTGGGTTGTTGTCCCTTGAGTATCAGAGGTTATATAGAGTCCTGAAGTTTATAATATTATGAGAGGCATAGAAAGGGTAAACTGGCAAATATTTCCCCCTGTGTGGAAATGTCAAGTACTAGAGGACATGTATTTCAGGTGAGAGAAGGAAAAGATTAAGGGAGATGTGCAAGGTAAGTATTTTACACTGAGAGTGGAGAGTACCTGGAACACACTGTTATGGATGGTGCATGAAGTATATACAATGGTGTCATGTAAGAGACTGTTAGACACAGGAATGTGCAGGGAATGAAGGGATATAGATCATATGCAAGCAGAAAATTATTTGTTCAATTTGATGTAGTGTTCAGTGTAGACGTCGTGGGCTGCAGAACCTGTTTTGGTGCTGTACTCTTCTTTGTTCTTCAGTTATTGCCTGATCCAAGTTCAAAGTAAATTTACTATCAAAGTACATTCATATTACCATACATGACCTCTTTTCTTGAAGGCATTTACATGAAAAAAGAAATATAATATTTTTTATTAAAATACTATAATCAAATAGTGTACTGTCAAACAACTAATTTGCATAAGACAAACTGTGCAAGTAAAACCAATACTGAGAATATGAACTGTAAAGAGTCTTTGAAAGTGAGTCTGTAGGTCATAGCATCAATTCAAAGTCATGATTATCAACAGAATTATTTCTTGACCAAAGCGACATCTTGGAAAGGGCACACTAAGATCACCAGTAAATGCAGGATTCTCCTCAAAAGCACCATAACAAATGACAGGAAAGGAGATGGATATGAGTGCGATTGTTGGTTGACTGAGAAAGGTTAGCCATATCCATGAGAGGGCTCACTGCCCTGTCGTTGGCTTGGAATGAAGAATGAGAGAGGATCTCATTGAAACCTATTGAATATTGAAAGGCCTAGATAAAGGGGACATGGGAGAGTCTAGGGCCATAAGGCACAGCTTCAGAACACAAGGACATCCCTTTAGAACAGAGATGAGGAGGAATTTATTTTGCCAGAGAGTGGTTAATCTGATGTAAGACTATTGAATGGTCCCCGGTTAGATTAATGGGCTCTTGACATCACAGTCTACCTCATCACGAACCTTGCACTTTGTTGTCTGGCTGATGTGCACTTTCTCTGTAACCATAGCACTTTCTTCTACATTCTATATTTGTTTTCCCTCGTACTACCTCAATGCACTGATGTTGTGAAACGATCTGTGTGGTTTTTCACTCTGCCTTGGTACTTTTGACATGAATAATAAAATTTAACATATTTATCAATTTGGCCCCGATTTAATTTTACTCTTTTCCTACCTTGCAACAGGACATATTTCATTATATGTCTCCATGCCAACCAACTCTGATCCATTAGTGCTGATCAGAATCTCAATCAGGTTTATGATCATAGTCAGATGTTGTGAAATTTGTTGTTTTGTGGCAGCAGTACATTGCAATACATAATAATAAAAAAACTATAAATTACAATAATAATACTACATATTATTTACATGTTAGGACAGTACAGTAGCATAGCAGTTAGCTTAACACTTTACAGCACCAACTGCATGGTGGGCGTTCAATTCCTGCAGCTGTTTGTAAGGAGTTTGCGTGTTTTCTCCATGACCATGTGGCTTTCCCGCAGGTGCTCTGGTTTTCACTCACATTCCAGAGATGCGCGGGTTAGTAAATTGTGGGCATGCTATGCTGGTGCCAGAAGCATAGTGACATTTGCAGGCTGCCCAGCACATCTTCAGACTGTGTTGGTCGGTGACTCAGTCGACACATTTCACTATGTTTCAATACACATGTGACAAATAAAGCTGATCTTTATATATAAATGGAAAATGTCTGTACTGAAAAGTCATTGAGCAATGGGAGGGTTTGGAAATGGTTTTTTTTAAATTAGCAAAATATTACACAAATGGCAAAAACTTCAGTGCAAACATTGCTGCAGAGCTCCAGGGTAGGTAAATCTTTGCAAAGACGTTAAGGTACTATTTCTGCAAACAAAACATTAATTTGTTAGATTGGGGGTTATTATCATCAGTCGCCAGCTTCACTGTTATCAGCCTTCTCTGTTCAACTATTCAACGGTGTATTCTATTATTTGAACTCATCTGAGTGCTTGGAATTTCAAAAAGGTAAATAAGGACTTGTTTTCTCGCTTACTGGTTTAGAAAGTGTGCGCAGGGTGAGAAAATGCTTTTTTCGTGCACTGACTGTAGATATTCTACAGGATAATGAGACAGGGATCAAAAGATCCATGTCAGCTCATCCTTCTGAAAAGGACACGAGAGACTGATTAACACATACCTGCAGTGTTCCCACACCTGCAGGTTGTGATCATGTCTCACACGTAGTGGTTCAATCCCCAAACACAATTTCTGTTGCCCCTCTATCAAAACTTCAACATGCCTTTGTCCACAACTAAAAGGGTAAAGCAATAAATATGGCATTAAAGCAGATGCAAATCTTGCGCGCACAGATCTGGTTTCTTAACCCATGCTGGTTTATTATTATCAGGTACAAGATACAGTAAAAAGCTTTTGGTTTGCTTGCCGTCCATTCGTCGGGTTTTGGTGGGACTCAAGTGCAGACCAATGAATACGTTTTCACCAGGATTTATTAGGGAGCACAAAGGCAACAGTCTTTCAAAAACAGAAGGCAGGCATGAATCCGAAATGACAGGCAGAGGTCTTAACCAGGAAGGGCAGTCAGGCGAGGGCAGACAATCCAGAGCGCACAGGCAAAAATCAGGTCCAAGAACGGGCAAAATCCAAAAGACAGAATCAGGCAAAATCGGTTGGCAGAAGTCACAATAATGGACTAGAACAACACAGGTCAGAACTGGGACGAACTGGCAGAGAATGCTAGTCAAGGCAGGGTTTAAATAGACAGGGTAATGAGTGAAAATTAGACACAGGTGGGTGCAAATGAGGAGACAAGCAGGTAATTGGAGGAAGTCCAAAGAGGAAAGGGGCTGGGCCAGAACCCACATGGCCAGGTGAAAGAAAACAGAAATTAAAGACTGTCGTGATCCAGAGCTACCAGCAGAGGCCCTTCGACCCAGTGTTCAGGCCAGATCCTTAACACCATTGCAGTATTTACACTGTGAATGAGCTTCTAGTGGACGTGTCTCTGCAATTATAATGACAGTGGAAGTCATACAGAGCACAAACAGGTCTGTTGACAATGAAACCAAATCAAATTCAGCACATTACATTCCTTATTAATTCCAACAATTCAGACAATTTTAAGATTCACTACATAGTACCAAAAAAAGCTTCGTTAAAATTAGATTCATTCGGGACATTTAAGAAACTCCTGGATAGGCACAGTGGAGAACTGTGTAGGAGGGACGAATTAGATTGATCTTAGAGTAGGTTAGAAAGTCGGCACAACATTGTGGGGCCGAAGGGCCTGTACTCTGCTGTAGTGGTTTATGTTCTATGTAAAAATTTATTTTTTGAAATAAACATATTGAATCTATTGAAAACTATGCTGCAAAAGGAGGGTGTTTGGGCATGCTGCTAGTAACCCTATCCCATAAAAACCCAGAGCTACAGAGACACCAGCTGAAGCTCCAAAGACCTCGTCCCTGGGAGAGGAAGGATCTTCAAAGCTGGGCTACACCTGGAGACAACTTGAAAGAGTGGCCCAGGATAGAGAACTCTGGCCAGCTGCTATCAGCAGCCTATGCCCCAGGAGGGGTGATGGGCTTAAGAAGAAGATTTTACTAAAGTTAATATTTACAATAGGGGGATACAACGGGGTCTTGTAAGAGCCTCTTAGATAGGTACATGGACCATAGAAAAATAGAGGGCTATGCAGTAGGGAAATTCTAGGCAGTTTCTAGAGTAGGTACATGGTCGGCACAAAACTGTGTCCTGAATGCCCTGTAAAGTGCTGTAGATTTCTATATCTGTATCCATATCAATCATTGTGCTTAGAGCTCACAGTGACGTTAAATATTTGTTGCTCATAATCAATATTCATTTCAAAATACACAAGGCGTTGCAGTTTTGATTATATCCACTCAAAGACACTGCTTATTCATCCAGCAACATTAACTTGAATATTTACTACAGACCCTAGCAATTACATTAAAGTACACAGGTACAAAATGGAGCATAGAACATTTCAGTACACAGAACTGCACTGTGCTCTAATGTTCCATCTTCAATAGATCTTTTATTGTATTGCTTTCATCGACAGGAAAAGAGGAAACGGGTGAGCAGTGGATGACTGAATTAATAAACAAAGTCAGATGCAAAGTATTTTCTTTCTTAATTCATGCTGAAAGACTTTCCCTTTTCTCCTTTGTCCTTAGTGGTTTTGTGATAGGAAAAGATTCGCCCGTTAATACTTGTTCAGTGAATATTATCCACCTGCAATCCCAAACAGGTTATTGCATGTCAGTAGGTGTTGCCCTGAGATGATTTCTTCATTACCCTCACCTACCCACATTACTTCCTATCCAATACCTAACCGCCTGCACAGAATAGGAAAGAGACCTCAGTGTGTTTCTACACAAAGCACTGAAGGTCAACATGCAGATAAATTAAGCAGATTAGGAGGGTAGGTTTATTATCACAGACAGATATATTTATTTAATTTATTTGGAGATACTGCACGGTAACAGCCTTTCTGGCCCAATGAGCCCAGACAGCCCAATTACACACGTGACGTCTTTGGAACGTGGGAGGAAACCGGAGCACCTGCAGAAAACCCACATGGTCATACAAACCCCTCAGACACAGCGGCAGGAACTTAACCAGGCATTGTAAAGCATTACACCAGGCACTATGCTACCGTGCTATCAACAATGGTCGTACAAGTTATAAAATTACTATTAGAGACTGGAAAGGACGAAGGCAGAACCATGATTCTTGGGGAAAGAAGCCGGAATAAAGGTGGGGATAGGGAAGCTGGCAGATGAGATCAGGTGAGGGGGGGCGATAGGGGGATAGGAATGGGGAATATGAAATGAGAAGCTGGGAGAGGATAGGTGTAAGAGGATGGGAGGGAACAGTGAATCTAGGAATAAAAGGAAGGTGGGGAACCAGAGGGAGGTGATGGGGGGTGTTGAATATGAAATGGGTTCCATTTTGGTCAGTTTAACTTCTTGTGCTGTGAGGAGTTACGTGCAGAATTTTGGGAAATCCTTGACCTTAAGATGTGGGCTAAAGCACTTCCTCGCAGGCCACTAACTTCCGCTCTCCCGCCTTCCTGAAGTCTTGGCTGAGGCAGACTTTGGCAGCTCTTAAACAGGTGAAGATCATCCAGCCCACATGGTTGTTCTGTCACTTTGGGAGGGCAAATACACACAGTCCACTTTCCCACCTCTACTCCAAAGCTTAGCTCTACAAATCCAACTGATGCCATGCTGAATCCTCAGTTACTTCCTGGTATAAAAGGCTGGAGGGGCTCAGCAGGTCATGCAGTAGCTATGGAGAGGAATAGACAATCAACAGCTTGGGCTGAGACCCTTCATCAGGACTGTAAAGGAAGAGAGGTGAAGTCAGAATAAGCAAGTGGGGAGAGGGGAAGGAGCTCAAGCTGATGGGTGATAGGCGAGACCAGGTGAATGGGTGGGGCAGGGGAATGAAGTTCTAGAAGCTAGGGGCAGATAGGCGGAAAAGGTAAAAGGCTGAAGAAGGAATCTGATAGGAGAGGAGAGAAGAGGATGGGAGAAAGGGAAGGAGGAGGGGTACCCAATAGCACCATATTTTCTCAGGATGGTACAAGGAAGGATGGGTGAGAGGATAAAGGTCGTCCAAAGTTTTGGCTGCACTTGACATGAGGGTACAAAGTGGTGATCGATACAACTGGGAGGGTAAAGACAGAAAACGGACTGCAGAGTCTTGATGAAGGCTCCCGACCTGACTCTTCAGTCCCCTCCAGACCTGCTGAGTTTCTCCAGCACTCTGTGTGTTGCCACCAAATCCACCCAACAGTTTATTTTTGCCAGACAACATCCCAGGCCGAATACTCAGGGATTGCACACAACAACTCACTGACATCATCAACACCTCACTTATCCAGGCTACTATCCCCACATGCTTCAAATCAGCCACCATCATCCCAGTACCAAAGAACTCTTCACCTTCACAAGTAAATGACTACTCCCCACTGGCACTGATGCCAAGTATCAGGAAATGCTTTGAATAGCTGATATTGGCACATATCAAAAACTCTACTGGACACTCACCAATATGCTCTATGACAGATGCCATAGCATATTGCACCAGGTCTTGACACACCCAGTAAACAAGGATACTTATGTCAGGATGCTGTTTCTGGACTTCAGTTTGTCCCACAGACGTTGGTGAATAAACACCTGCTCCTCGGCTAAATACATCACTGAGCAACTGGGTGTTGAACTTCCTAACCAACAGACCTCAGAGAGTCGGGATGCACAACTGCTCCCACCCTCCCCATCATCCTCAACATGGGTGTGTGCAGAGCCCATTGTTTTACACTCTGCTCACACATGACTGCACGAATAAGCACATCCTCAGGTTCACCGATGGCAGGACAGTAGTGAGGCCCATCACCAACAACGATGAGACGGCCTACAGAGAGGAGATGGAAGAGCTTGAGGCCTGGTGCCAGGCAAGTAACCTCTTCCTCTGTGTCAACAAGACAAAGGAGATGGTTATTGACAGACATCCCACCTCTCCCGGAACTTCCGGGAGTCTCCCGCATATTAATAGTGGCTCCCTGATGCCCGCAAATTATATACAATATCCGTGTACACGGAAATCAATTTTTTTGAGAGCGAGTGAGAGAAAAGCAAGAGAGGGTGATCACGAGAGACAGCGCATGCGCGCGCGCCATGGCAGAGTGTTCCAAAAAAATATAAAACGTACGTCACCCCAGACTACACTAAAGTGTACCCCTGCCTAATAGGGGTCAAAATAATGACAGTGTTGCTCGCTGCACTGTTTGCAACAGTGACTTTTCTATTGCCCATGGTGGGTTAAGACTGTAAAAGACATGTTGAGGTGAGTTTAACAGGTGTCATTCATTCATTAGCATAGCTAACATTATTTAAACTAGCTGGCTAGCTGCTAAGGAGCTACTCTATTGCAGACATCCCACCTCTCCCGGGAGTCTCCCGCAAATTGATGGTGCTACCTCCCTGAAATGAGTTTTTGCAGGGTGGAATGTCTGTATTGACTTCGGGAGAACTCGCACCATTCACACCCCTCTCTACATCGGTGGCACAGCAGCCAAGCAGAGCCAACCTCCCGGGAGTCAAGTCAAGTTTATTGTCATTTAACCATGTACATGGATATAACATACATAACAATAAAATCTTTATAGAAATGAAACAATGTTTCTTCGAACCAGGGAGTAAAGCACTGTAGTACACATAACATACGCTTACTTATGAAGGTAGGGATAAAATCTATAGATGAATCACACATAAATTTCAAACTAAAGTGCATTAATATTAAGTATTGTAAGGTATGAAACAGATTACCAGTGATACTTTGAATACAATGCGGTAGGGAGTCCAGAAGCCTAATAGCCTGGGGGAAGAAACTGTTCTCATCCTGACCATTCTTGTTTTTATGCATCAGGGTCTCTTGCCTGATGGTAGAAAGTCAAAGAGGATGCTGGATGGATGGGTGGGATGGACCCTTAATAATGCAAAGGACCCTGCACATTCAGCGCTCCCAATAAATGTCCCCCATGGATGGTAGGGAGACCCTTATGATCCTATCAGCCATTCTCACAAACCTTTGTAGGGACTTCTGGTCTGATGCTTGACTGCTCCCATACCAGATGAAGATACAACTTGTCAGGATGCTCTCAATGGTGCTCCTGTAAAATGCAGTGAAGATGGGAGCGGGGGCCTTGCTTGCCTCAATCTTCCTAGGAGGTGGAGGCCCTACTGTGCCTTCTTGTTCAGGGTGGTGACGTTAAAGGATCAGGTGGGGTCATCTGTGATGTGAGCTCCCAGCAAACCGGTGCACTTAACTCTCTCTACGAAGGAGCCATGTATTGGCAGTGTACATCACACACAACCTCTCATGGTCCCAGAACACATTATATACAATCAGGAAAGCTCACCAATGCCTCTACTTTCTGATGAGACTGAAGAGAGCTGGACTTTGAACATCTATACTCATGTCATTCCACAGATGGGCATTAGAGAACTTCCTAGCATGCTGCATCACTGCATGGTACAGAAACTACACTGCGGCGGACAGGAAGGCTCTACAATGGGTAGTCAAAACTGCTCAATGTATCACCAGCACCAGCCGACCCACCATCAAGGACATATATACAGAAAGTGCCAAAAAAGGGCCAGTAACATATGAAGGATCCCGCACACCCTGCTCGTGGTCAGCTTGTCCCACTCCCATCAGGGAGAGGCTCTGTAGCAGCCACGACAAGACCACCAGACTCATAAGCAGTTAGTTTCCCCCAAGTAGTAAGAGTGATCATCACCTCCACCCGCTCATCACCTCACCACCACTACTTTATCATTTCTTGTCAGTCACCTTATGTACAGACACTCCAGTGCATACAATCAGTCTATGTATATAAGCTATCTGTGTATTTATTTTTCTTGTATTAATTTTATAATGGTGTTCTTTATCTTACTGTGTTTTTTTTGTGCTGCACCAGGTCAGGAGTAACAATTATTTCATTCTCCTTTACACATGTGAACTGGAAATGACATTAAACATTCCCGTATAAGCAGTCTCTGATGTCTCCATAAAGAACGAAGTGTGCTCCTCTCTTCACAGATGCGGCCTGACCTGCTGCTGCCAGCATTCTTCTTCTATAACTCTAATGATGGTTGGGAGACAAATGTAAGGCGAATTGCCGCCACCTACTGAGCAGCGGTGTGGAGCAAAGAAACAGGAAGTACACCCTCTTTAATTCCTCCCCAAACAAAATCTCAAATAATATCAAAAAGTCCAATGTCTTTCAGAAAGTAAAATACACTCATATAAATCATATATAATTTTATATGACTGCAATGGAGCCATAATGCAAAGACTTTTACTCCCTCACATTGTGGGATCAGAATCAGAATTAGGTTTATTATCACCAGCATGTGTATGAAATTTGTTAACTTAGCAGCAGCAGTTCAATACAATACATAATAAAGAAGGGGAAAAAAAATGAAATAATAAGTAAATAAATACATAAATCTATTACAGTATACATATATTGAATAGATTAAAAATCATGCAAAAAAAAAGAAATAATATATATTAAAAAAACTGAGGTAGTGTTCACGGGTTCAATGTCCATTTAGGAATCGGATGGCAGAGGGGAAGAAGCGCTGAATCGCTGAGTATGTGCCTGAATCGCTGAGTGTGTGCCTTCAGGCTTCTGTATCTCCTACCTGATGGTAACAGTGAGAAAAGAACATGTCCTGGGTGCTGGAGGTCCTTAATAATGAACGCTGCCTTTCTGAGACACGGCCCTTGAAGATGTCCTGGGTACTTTGCAGGCTAGTGCCCAAGATGGAGCTGACTAAATTTACAACCCTCTGCAGCTTCTTTCCATCCTGTGCAGTAGCCCCTCCATACCGGACAGTGATGCAGTCTGTCAGAATGCTCTCCACAGTACACCTATAGAAGTTTTCGAGTGTACTTGTTGACATACCAAATCTCTTCAAACTCCTAATGAAGTATAGCCAGTATCTTGCCTTCCTTATAACTGCATCGATATGTTGGGACCAGGTTAGATCTCAGAGATCCTGACACCCAGGAACTCAAAACTGCTCACTCTCTCCACTTCTGATCCCTCAGTGAGGATTGTGTTCCTTCGTCTTACCCTTCCTGATGCCCACAATCAGCTCTTTCGTCTTGCTGACGTTGAGTGCCAGGTTATTGCTGCAGCAACACTCCACTAGTTGGCATATCTCGCTCCTGTACACCCCCTCGTCACCACCTGAGATTCTACCAACAATGGTTGTATCGTCAGCAGATTTATAAATGGTATTTGAGCTATGCCTAGCCACACAGTCATGGGTATATAGAGAGTAGAGCAGTGGGCTAAGCACACACCCCTGAGGTGCACCAGTGTTGATCGTCAGCGATGAGGATATGTTACCACCAATCTGCACAGATTGTGGTCTTCTGGTTAGGAAGTCAAGGATCCAATTGCAGAGAGAGGTACAAAAGGCCCAGGTTCTGCAACTTCTTGCAGTATCTAACAGGATGGATGTAAGAGTTAAGTAAATAAATAAATAAAAATTACAATGGCTGTGATAACCTAACGAACTATTCATTTTAAACAGTCTGTCCCAAAGATCTCAAATTAACATTTAAACAATATATGCGGCACTGTTTCTTAACAAGCGCACTCCTTAGAAATGCATATTCATTCTGAATAAGGAGTTATTTAACCTAGTATGTCCAATATGAAACATGTAAGTATAACTTCTACCCTCCAATGATGGCCATCTCTCAGATGAGCTCCCACCAGCCTCCGAATTTTAGTCCTTTCTTTTCCTTATCCCAACTTTTAAGGAATCCTATAAAGAGACCACAAGGCAAAGGAGCAGAATTGGGCCATTTGTCTCATCGAGTTTGCTCTGCCATTCCATCATGGCTGATTTATTATCCCTTTCAAGCCCTTTCTCGCGCATTCTCCCCATAACATTTGACCCCCTGACTAACCAAGAACTTATTGACCTCAGCTTTAAATATACCTAATGACTTTACCTCCAAAAAATGAGGGAAGGGTGCAGAATCTAGGTGTACCCCCCAGGTTCGGAATCTATGTGTACCCCCCAGGTTCGGAATTTATGTGTACTCCCCAGGTTCGGAATCTATGTGTACCCCCCAGGTTCGGCTGGTGACGTTAGTCTAGGGAAGACCGTCTCTAGCCAAATGTGTGAAGTCTGAGGTGCCAAACCTCCTGTTTGGGTAGATGCTGTGTGATGTGTTACCCTGTTACAAATTAGTACCACAAAATAACAAACAGTACAGCATATGCAATTAAACGATATATCTTTATAATTCTTAATTTGACTAAGGGGTTAGTAAAGAAAAACTAAAAGGGCCCATTTTAATGAAACAGTCATTGGAGCTCACGGTTTCCCTTCCATTGATCCTCCATCGATTTTCCCAGGCTTTATCCCCTCCCGGCCCCACTCCAAGCCCACTCCTTTCGGGTGTCTGCGACCTCTCCTTTCTGGCATCTTCTCTCTTTATCTTCTGCTGAACAAAAGGCTCAGATCACCTCGTTCTCAGGCACTCAAACAAGAAAAAACACTCCCTTCATTGGACGGTGCACATTCCAAAGTCCCCGTTATCTCTAGCCATAACCCAAACACTGCTGCTACAGAAACACCATTACATTAGCAGTGAAACCTTTCCCCGGGGGTTACAAATGATAAGCTCTTCCCCTGAAAACATGAACTCACTCCAAGGAGGTTATGTGGGGGAACGTAAAATCAACTGTTCTGAAGGGCTGCAATGGGTATGCGTATTATGCTCACATGCTCGTCCTCAACATGATTACTGCTGGGGAGTGGGTTCTGTCCCTGCACACACAGTACTCCCATGTGTTGTGATCAAGAGTTGAGGAAGTAGCATAAAGATATTTAAGAAGAAAAATGGGGAGAAAGCAGAAAGGATTAGAAGCTTCTACCAATGGAGATAGATACAGTGGGGAAAAACAAGCACAGGCACAGCAAGAACCAGATGGGCTGAATGGCCTATTACTTCACTGTAGCCTTTATTCAGAAACAAAGAAACTGGGGCTAAGTTTAACCATCACTTTATTTAAATAATTTCCTTTCACTTCTCCATGGAATTCACTCTATTCCTCTGGTTGGGTGACGTTTGGAGGTGTTATTTCAATAATCACCCACTAAGGATTCCATATTCCATCCCCATCTGGTGCATTTGGTTGCAAGACCGATCATCACCAACCCTTCCACCATCATGAGGCTCACCAACTTTCACAAGCAGAAGAGGGGTCACTGCGGTGAACTTTAGGGATGGTGGGCTGGGAGCAACTGCAGGGCAGCACGAGCAGGCACCAAGGTTTTGAGTGGGCTCTCACATCACCGTGATGTCTGTGTGATGTGAGGTCTTGGTCAGATAGTTACTCCTTGCTAGCCATGCTGCTACTGCTTTGTCCTCTTCAACGGCCATGACACGGTCCTGGTCCGACGCACCCTTCTGCCACCTCAGCTTGGCATATGGATGCTTGGCACAGTGCCAATTGGATGAGGAAACTTTGAGGCACAGCCTGGCAACATTAGAAGGAAAAATATTCAATGTCAATTGATGCTATTCTAATTAAAATAAAATAAATTATAAATAATGTATTTGGATCTGAATGTATTTTAAAAAGTAATTAATTTTTTTATTTAGAGATACAGCACAGAAAAGCCATTCGAGCTGCCCTGCCCAGCAACCCGATTTAACCCAACTTAATCACAGGCAGACATCCCACCCCTCCCGAAGTTCCGGGAGTCTCCCACATATTAATAGTGGCTCCCTGATGCCCACAAATTATATACAATATCACGGAAATCTATTTTTTGAGAGCGAGCGAGCGAGAGCGTGAGGGAGGCCACAAGAGCGAGAGAGAGCGAGCGTGAGAGCGACCACGAGAGAGCGTGAGCGCGCGCGAGAGCGACCACGAGAGACAGCGCGAGAGAGACCACGAGACCACAACAGCGAGTGTGAAGGCGCGCGCGAGTGGGACCACGAGAGCGAGTGTGAGAGCGACCACGAGAAAGCATGAGAGTGCGCGCGAGAGCGAGCGTGAGAGCGCGCGCGAGAGAGACCACGAGAGAGAGAGAGAGAGAGAGAGAGTGCGCCATGGCAGAGTGTTCCAAAAAAAGAAAATATAAAACATACTTCACCCCAGTCTACACTAAAGTGTGCCTCTGCCTAATAGAGGTCAAAAATAATGACAGTGTTGCTCGCTGCACTGTTTGCAACAGTGACTTTTCTATTGCCCATGGTGGGTTAAGACTGTAAAAGCCATGTTGAGGTGAGTTTAACAGGCGTCATTCGTTCACTAGCATAGCTAACGTTATTTAAACTAGCTGGCTAGCTGCTAAGGAGCTACTCTATTGCAGACATCCCACCTCTCCCGGAAGTCTCCCGCAAATTGATGGTACTACCTCCCTGAAATGAGTTTTTGCAGGGTGGGATGTCTGCACAGGACAATTTACAATGACCAGTTAACCTACCCGGTATGTCTTTGGGCAGTGGGAGGAAACTGGGGGATCCGGAGAAAACCCACACATTTCACAGTGAGGACATATAGATACCCCTTACAGACCCTGGGACTGAATTTTGAACTCCGAAGACCCAAGCTGTAATTGCGTCAAGCTAACAGCTATGCTGCCGTGGCACCCACAACAACACAAGAGAACAAGACTGCTATTTTAAAACCCCATCTAGTTCACTAACGTCCCTCAGAGAAGGAATTCTGTCATCCATACCCTTCTGACTAAATGTGAGTCTACGTCTACTTTTTATTACATCCTAGTTAGGATGGGCAATAAACAGTAGCACTGACAGCGACATCCACATCCTGTGTTTGACTAAGTTTAACAGTTCCGGCGGCCATACTGATCACCAGCAATACACATACAAGGTATTGCACAGACCCAATAGAGATAAGAGCTTTGCCTTCTCTTCCTATGCACCCTCTCACACTGTCATAGGCAACAGAAGAACGTGCACCACCAGAGCATCCCAAGGGTGGCATCATATGGACAAATAGCTATATTAGCAGAGGTTTGGGATCCAACAAATGGGGTGACTGGCAGCGGTGGGTCCAATCCACTAGGATTAGGATTGAGCTCCAAGGTATCTGCACGCAGCAGAGGGTTGCAAAGGAGAGATGAGACTGAGAATGAATTTTGGATACGAATACAGGAAAAGTTGGCCATTACATTACAGTTGCCACAAAGATTGATTATGCTTTTAATTATGGTTTTCGCCTCTCCTTTGTGCAAGAACGCCACTACATTTACGCCCTTGGCTTTTAGTGATTGTTTGGCCGGAAGGTCACCGCTCGCTTCCCTTCCTCCCCGCTGTTAAGAGGCGAGGCCTCGGTCGCCGTAGCTACCGGCGCAAGGGCCAAGCCTATCGGAGGCCGCCGTGAATCGGGAGTGCTGACTGGCCGTGGTTCACAGCCAATGGCAACGGTTTTTATTGTTCCACCCGTCGACATTGAGCGGACGGAAGATGGGAGGAGTGAGGCTGGAAATATTCCGGGTAACTACCAGTTTGGGGGAAATAAACGAGGCGGGGTGTTACAGCCGAGCGGGAGGGGGCTGTCGGCCTTCGGAGAAACTGAGAACCAGCTCTGAGGGGGCAGGAGGTTAATCAGCCGCAGGATTAATCCTGAGCTGGGGCAGTGCGGTCTCTCCGGGCTCCGGGCTGGTGTGCGCAAGATGCTGGGCGTTAGTATTCGGGGAGGGAGATGCAAATGTAACATTTTATTTTGCATTCTGTTATTGCTTTTCCCTCGCACGACCTCGATGCAATGAAATGATCCATATTGATGGCATGCAAGACAAAGCTTTTCCACTGTATATGACAATAATAAACTAATTTACTAAAACAGCACAGGCCCTTGGGCACATAATGTTGTGCTGAACTAATTAAATGTCAAACTAAACTAATCCCATCTGCCTAACACAATGTCCATGTCCCTTCATTCACTGCACATCGATATGCCTATCTAACAGTCTGTTAAACACCTCTGTTGTATCTGCCTCCACCAACAGCCCTGGCAAAGCATTCCGGGCATCCGCCACTTCCTGTGTAAAACAAAACTTACCAGACCCATCTCCTTTGGGTGTAACTGCTCTTGCCTTAAATACATGCTGTCTAACACTAAGCATTTCAACACTGTGAGCAAAATACTGGCTGTCTACTCAGTCTATGTCATCTACTGTAGGGCTATCAGAACCAGTCGAAGGCCAACAAGCCTTCTCATAGAAGTGGCTAAACTTCCTCTATCAACCAATAATCAGATCCGGATCCAGGTCCTTTCTTGTCATTGCTAAGGTGCTTATTGGTGATCTTAGTGAGCCCTTTTGAAGATAAGTTTAACCAGTTGCTGTCACTCTGGTGGCCTAGACTAAGTAATTCAATTGATAATCATGATCAGGCAATAAACATAGAACATAGAAAAGCACAGCACAGGAGCAGTCCCTTTGGAACAGGCCGTGGCGCATACCAGGCTCACCTATGCAGCAAGGATGTTCTTGCCATTAAAGAAGTGCAACAAAGAATACTGTACAGGCCCCTGGACACCAGGAAGGGGTTAATTGGATTTGTATTCACTGGAGTGTAGAAGAATCGGAGCGGTCTTCTGGAAAACTATAAAATTGCAATGGGACTGGATAAACTTGACAAGGGAGGATGTAAGGTCTGAAAATTTAGAGCACAGCCCTGCAGTTCTAGCAGTTAACTATCAATTTATTGTAGTATATTAACCCCAAAGTCATACACTTGTTCACCAGCGCCCTGTGTGCAATTTTATCCAAACCCTTCTGACATTCCAAATGCCACCACATCTACAGGTTGTTCCTTATTATCTCTGCAGTCATGTCTTTCTATGCCTGGCATATAGGGGAGATGAAGGAGCTGGGGCTGGTGTGATGTACAGGGCGAGAGTGATGTAGAGAGGTTTGAAAGAACTCAACAGGTCAGGCAACAGGAATGGAGGGAAATAGACAGTTGATATTTTGGGTTAAGACTCAATCTGGACTGAAAGTAGAGGGCAGATAACCAACATATTTATTATTGTATTATAATTGCGTAGTTTGTAATCTTTTGCAGACTGGTTGTTTATCTGTCTTTGTGTGTAATATTTAATTGACTGTTGTATTTCTTTGTTCTACTGTGAATGCCTGCAAGAAAATGAATCTCAGGGTATGGTGATATGGAGGTAGATGCATTTTTAAAAGATTATCAAACTGAAGGCAATGGGGATATGACGCAGAGGAGGAATTGAGGCCTGGAGTACATCAGTCAAGGCCATATTGAATGCCAGGGGGCCAGGTGACCTATTCCTGCTTCAATTGCACTTGCTCATGTATTGTGTAAAGCCATTGTTGATTTCTTAAACACCAGAGTGAGACTTTGAGGACAGGAATCTATGGTTATTTTTACAATTGTCAGTGATTTTAAATGTTTAATTCAATCTGCACCAGTTTATCTGATTATGCTGTTTTATTTTTACTTCAGATGTGCCTTTATCTGTCATTCCCTGTGGCAGTATTTTGGGTCTCAAATCAAGCAGAATACTTTGAGGAATATGTGGTCAAAAGAAAGGTCAGTGAGTTACAAGATACATTTTATAACTGTTCACAAGATAGTATATACAGGAACAGGATGCAGAGGTTCAATAAGCTGCCATATAGGTTCTGTGTTAACATTTCCCCTTGGTAGAATGCATGTTAACATCGTAGATCCTATCCTATTAGAGCTGTAAGCCAAGGAGTTTCTTGGTTACAAAGATGACAAATGATACATGTTAATGCTACAGCTAGAAACAACCCAAAGATCTATCTGGTAAAACAACAAGCTACAGCAAAAACATCTATTTTGTATGCTGTTTCTCTAACACAGGAAGATATTCAAAGTTATTACACTAGCATGTAATCAGACAAATTATTCATCACCTTAAACATTCATTCACTTTATTTGGAATGTGATTACCAATTTGATTTATTATTTACTTGTTGAAGGAAATAAAAAAATAACAAAGTGCAAGCTGACTTTCAAGTGTTGCACAACCTTTGAATGTTTTTTTCCATTCTTGAAAGAATCTCCAGATGCTGTGGTTTCCTCCCACATTCCAGAGACGTACTGGTTAGTAGGTTAATTGTTCACATAGGTGTAATTGGGTGGTGCGGGTTCATTGGACTACAAAGGTTTGTTGCCAAGCTGTATCCCAAAGTAAAAATAATGAACATTTATCACAGCTACACCATGACTGCAGATTGTTACATCCACAACTTCATGGTGATTACTTGCCAAGGCCGTTACAACAGCTGTACCAAACTTACCAAGAAAGCAGGCTCATAGGACTACCACCATCTATTGGTTCTTCTCTGAGCTGTATACTATACATAGTCATAGTCATACTTTATTGATCCCGGGGGAAATTGGTTTTCGTTACAGTTGCACCATAAATAATAAATAGTAATAGAAACATAAATAGTTAAATAGTAATATGTAAATTATGCCAGTAAATTATGAAATAAGTCCACGACCAGCCTATTGACTCAGGGTGTCTGACCCTCCAAGGGAGGAGTTGTAAAGTTTGATGGCCACAGGCAGGAATGACTTCCTATGACGCTCAGTGCTGCATCTTGGTGGAATGAGTCTCTGGCTGAATGTACTCCTATGCCCAACCAATACATTCTGTAGAGGATGGGAGACATTGACCAAGATGGCATGCAACTTGGACAGTATCCTCTTTTCAGACACCACCGTGAGAGAGTCCAGTTCCATCCCCACAACATCACTGGCCTTAGAAATGAGTCTGTTGATTCTGTTGGTGTCTGCTACCCTCAGCCTGCTGCCACAGCACACAACAGCAAACATGATAGCACTGGCCACCACAGACTTGTAGAACATCCTCAGCATCGTCCGGCAGATGTTAAAGGACCTCAGTCTCCTCAGGAAATAGAGACGGCTCTGACCCTTCTTGTACAGAACTGGAGATATGTGCTCTTCATTCATTGCCATTAAGTCCAGGCCCTAGAATTTCCAATCCAATTACATCATGCGGTTTCAACAGTCAGAGCAGGTGATTCATTGCCATTTGCTGAGGGGCTCTTAAAGAGGGAAAATAAACACTACATACTATCAGTGAATAAAGCAGTTGACACTATCTAAAGAGTCCCTAAAACTAGTAGCCGAACATGAAATCAAGTCCCTTTAAAAGAGGGGTAAGAGTTTGAGATTTAGGGACAAAAATCTGCAACTAAGCATCTAAATAAAGAAGTTACAAAACAAAAAATCACTTTGTATTTCCAGTAACCACTCCCTGCTATCCCTTTTTATTTCCTTATCCCACTAGCCTCCCTCACATTCCCCTCCGTCACCCTCTTGATCTGACCATCACCCACACAATCGTCCTACTGATTCTCTTCCTCATTTCCTTCTCGTTATTCCATTCTCCGCTGACTTCTCCTATTCAATTCCATCTTCTTCAGTCTTTTCTCACTTCCACTGATCACCTGACGGCTGTTTACGTCATTCCCATTCTCTGCCTATCACCCGAGCTCTTTGCTCCCGTCTCCCCAACTTTTTATGCTGGCTCTTTCCCTGTTACTTTCCAGTCCCGATGAAGGGTGTTGATCACTTATACTTCTCCCTCACTCACTACAACCTTTTGATGGCATTGGCAGATCATCTTGACTTGGAAATGCTTCATAAAGGTTAGATTTATTTCTTACATACACATCAAAACGTATGGTGAAGTATGTTATTTGCGTCAACTCAAATCAGCAAGGATTGTGCTGCCAGTGTTCCAGCACCAACACAGTATACCGACAACTCAGTAACCATAATCCATATGTCTTTGGAATGTGGGAGGAAACTGGAGCACCCAGAGAAACCCACGCGGTTACAAATTCCTTACAGACAGCGTCGTGTTGGATTCTGGTATTTTTAATCCAAAGTTCTTTCAGAAGTCAAGAAAGAGGCATAAAGCTTGTTGCTTCACAGTTGTTTTATTAAGCACTAATAGAACAAAGAATTGAAAATGGACAATGATGGAGGTCAAGAAGGGGAAGGGAGAGAAGAAACAAAGATGGCGACACAACATAGTCAGCTCTTTTTATACCTTAGATAAGAGAATTTGTAGGTAAGAGTTGACCAATCAGATTGCCCCTATTCAAATAATGCAATACAAAGATAAACTCCCAGTATCATACATATGCAACCACTAGAGGGCACACTGAACAATTGCATATACATACTGTGATCACTACGAAGCATCCTAAACAGTTATATGTATACAAATAGTTATATAAAATACAAGCAGGCAATTAATTATAAAGAAAATAATAATTAAGTAGTCTAATTCAACAGGGGGTAATTGAACCCAGATTGCTGGTCCTGTAAATTGTTAAGCTAACCGCACACTACAATGCCATTGTACTGGCTCTTTCAGATTCGCTGAATCTGAGTACAGGGACTCCCTCCCCAGTGGCACTTGTAGAAGTACTTTCACTAGAAGGACAAACAACAGGAATTCTGCAGATGCTGGAAATTCAAGCAACACACATAAAAGTTGCTGGTGAACGCAGCAGGCCAGGCAGCATCTCTAGGAAGAGGTGCAGTCGCGTTTCAGGCTGAGACCCTTCGTCAGGACTAACTGAAGGAAGAGTGAGTAAGGGATTTGAAAGTTGGAGGGGGAGGGGGAGATCCAAAATGATAGGAGAAGACAGGAGGGGGAGGGATGGAGCCAAGAGCTGGACAGGTGATAGGCAAAAGGGATACGAGAGGATCATGGGACAGGAGGTCCGGGAAGAAAGACAATGGGGGGGGAAGGACCCAGAGGATGGGCAAGGGGTATATTCAGAGGGACGGAGGGAGAAAAAGGAGAGTGAGAGAAAGAATGTGTGTATAAAAATAAATAACGGATGGGGTACGAGGGGGAGGTGGGGCATTAGCGGAAGTTAGAGAAGTCGATGTTCATGCCATCAGGTTGGAGGCTACCCAGACGGAATATAAGGTGTTGTTCCTCCAACCTGAGTGTGGCTTCATCTTTACAGTAGAGGAGGCTGTGGATAGACATGTCAGAATGGGAATGGGATGAGGAATTAAAATGTGTGGCCACTGGGAGATCCTGCTTTCCCTGGCGGACAGAGCGTAGGTGTTCAGCAAAGCGGACTCCCAGTCTGCGTCGGGTCTCGCCAATATATAAAATGCCTTACCACCATTCAGGGCCCCAAACAGTCCTTCCAGGTGAGGCAACACTTCACCTGTGAGTCGGCTGGGGTGATATACTGCGTCTGGTGCTCCCGATGTATCGCTCCCTACGCAACTCCCTTGTCCATTCGTCCCCCCCATCCCTCCCCATTGATCTCCCTCCTGGCACTTATCCGTGTAAGCGGAACAAGTGCTACACATGCCCTTACACTTCCTCCCTTACCACCATTCAGGGCCCCAAACAGTCCTTCCAGGTGAGGCAACACTTCACCTGTGAGTCGGCTGGGGTGATATACTGCGTCCGGTGCTCCCGATGTGGCCTTTTATATATTGGCGAGACCCGACGCAGACTGGGAGACCGCTTTGCTGAACACCTACGCTCTGTCCGCCAGAGAAAGCAGGATCTCCCAGTCGCCACACATTTTAATTCCACATCCCATTCCCATTCTGACATGTCTATCCACGGCCTCCTCTACTGTAAAGATGAAGCCACACTCAGATTGGAGGAACAACACCTTATATTCCGTCTGGGTAGCCTCCAACCTGATGGCCTGAACATCGACTTCTCTAACTTCCGCTAATGCCCCACCTCCCCCTCGTACCCCATCCGTTATTTATTTTTATACACACATTCTTTCTCTCACTCTCCTTTTTCTCCCTCTGTCCCTCTGAATATACCCCTTGCCCATCCTCTGGGTCCCCCCCCCCCCTTGTCTTTCTTCCCGGACCTCCTGTCCCAGGATCCTCTCGTATCCCTTTTGCCTATCACCTGTCCAGCTCTTGGCTCCATCCCTCTCCCCTCCTGTCTTCTCCTATCATTTCGGATCTCCCCCTCCCCCTCCAACTTTCAAATCCCTTACTCACTCTTCCTTCAGTTAGTCCTGACGAAGGGTCTCAGCCTGAAACGTCGACTGCACCTCTTCCTTGAGATGCTGCCTGGCCTGCTGCGTTCACCAGCAACTTTTATGTGTTCACTAGAAGGACTGCAGCTTTTCAGGATGGCAGCGATATCCAGAGCTTGAAAATGAATGAGATAACTCTACCTTGCAAAGCAATGGAATATTTGAATCCTTTAGATTTCAGACTGTTATTTAAAATCACATTGTAATACTGCATCCATATTCTTAGAGCACCGATCTCAATTTCTGTTTTTCCAGAGAGAAATCTATCCTCCAGAAGAGGAGATGCATGTAAGTATCTAATGTTCTGAATCTGTACGTTAGAAAATGATCATTGTTGTGCAAGTAACTGGTTACAAGTAAATCAGGAACACTTAAAGTGCATTGCTCCAAACACTCTTTTATCCACTTCTTTACAAAGAATTTTTGGTATTTATATCAAGGGACAAATATTTTGAATAAATCTCATATTGGAGTTCGCAATTAACCTTTAACATTTACAAAACTGCTGCAGTTTATTCGTGGCGTAATTACAGATTCAGTTTTTAATGTGGTTATAGCTATCTGTCATTCAGTATCAAAATTTGTAGGAATGAGTGATTAGACCCTCAACATGTTATGTTAGTCTTGTTTCTCTGCAGGAGTATCTAATGACCCATTTCTATCTAATTAATCTGAAATATCATATTCCTTTCTTTGTTTTGTGTATCTAGGCTAGTCATCTCAATGGTTTGTAGTAATGTGTCTCAGGGTTCACTAGTCTGCACTTACATTTAGATATTTCGTTGAACAGAATGAGCTGTTGTTTGCAAGGATGTTGGCGGGACTTGACAACTGGAGTTATAGGGAAAAGTTGAATAGTTGAAAGATTAGGACCTTATTCCCTGGAGCAGAGGAGAATGAGGGGACAGTTGAGAAAGATATACAGAATTATGAGGGGTATAGATAAAGTGAATGCAAACAATGCTTTTTTCCACTAGAATTCATGGTCATGGATTGAGGATGGAAGGTTAAATATTTAAGGGGAACCTGAGGGGGATCTTCTTCAGTCAGAGGATGATGCAAGTTTGAAACATGTAGAAATGGTAGATGTAGGTTTGATTGCAACATTTAAGAGAGGTTTGGGTAAATACCTCAAGGATTTGGAGGGCTATATTCCAGGTGTGAGTTGATGGGACTAAGCAGAATAACAGTTCAGCATGTACTAGATAGGCTGAAGGGCCTGTTTCTGTGCTGTAGTGCTCTTTGAGTCTAATAATTCATAATGTTTTTGTATGCTGTCGGGAAAGCAGCATATTAGTGAAAATGAGGTGTTATAAATTTGTGAAGTAATCAGAGACAGCGTAGCAAACCTTGATTTCAAAGCCATAAAGCTGTAGCCATAAAAAAGGGAAAATGAAAACAAAAATGCTGATGATACTCAGCTGACTGAACAACATTTGCCGGGAAAGGACAAGAGAAACACCATTAATGTTTCATATTAGTTATTAGTTATCTTCTCTGGCGGACAAGATGGCAGCGCGACGCGGCTGGCAGCGGCCACTCCGGTGGTGGTGTCTGTAATCTGTCAAGTAGGGTGCCGTGCACAATCCTGATTTGATGGAGACAGACGTGAGAGCACGGAGGAATATCTGGTGAAACTTCTGAAATACCTGTTTCGCTGCTGCTGCTACTGTGTGATCCAGAATCTCTGGAGGGGAAGGCCCTGAGTCCTCGGCTTTGCTTGTCGCTCGGTGGCTGGGGCAGGGTCGAAGCGCTCAGCAGAGGATGGTGCTCAGTGTCGGAGAGCTGGTCGGAGGCTCGAAGTTTTCAGACGGACTCGGAGTCCGCTGCGGTTGGGTGCTTCCAATGGTGCTGCATCGGCAAGTTTGCAGCGCTTGGAGGTTCATGGGAGGGAGAGTTTCTCCCTTCTACTGTCTGCGTGAGATGATGGGTGTATCGGGACTTTGAGACTTTTATTTTACTGTGCCCATGGTCTGTTCTTTATCAAATTACGGTATTGCTTTGCACCGTTGTAACTATATGTTATAATTATGTGGTTTTGTCAGTTTTAGTCTTGGTTTGTCCTGTGTTTCTGTGATATCATACTGGAGGAACATTGTATCATTTTTAATGCATGCATTTCTAAATGACAATAAATGAGGACTGAGTGTCCTCATAATCTAATCTAACTTCTATTTGTAGATGAGCTTTGCTTTGTCAATAAAATTTAAATTCTTATGGGGCTTAATAACATGAGGATGATTGGGACATTAACAAGTTTGAAATTTATTGGAAGTAAAGTACTTCTACGTGTCTTCCAGGAGGTAGGAGTAGTCAGTGTTTGAAATAAAGGCTACACCTTGAAGATTTTTAAATTTGTTTTCAGGCTATGGACATTACAGGCTGTGCCTTTTTTTTTTGTTAATTCCTCTTTTTCCCCCTAAACTGAGGAGGCTATACAAAGTAACACATATAAAATGCTGGAGGAATTCAGCAGGTCAGACAGCATCTATGGAGGGGAAATAAACAGATGATGTTTTGGACTGAGACCCTTCATCAGTACAGTCTATACAAAGCCATGCTTTGCCATCATTATACTGTGAAACTGTAAGATTTTCACAGCAGCGCAGTTTAACACAGAAAACCAGCCTTTACTATCAGTGGTTCCCAGCACCCACACAAGCTGTGCAGTCTTGTTACCTCTTTCAGCATTATCTTAGGTAATAACTAAATCTGAATGAGTCACAAAATTATAAATTATTCTTGCTGTACCGTACCCTGGAAATGTATTCCGTGGCATAAGATAAAAATGGATATTTAATGGCATACTGAGATTTCAGTTTGACAAAGTCTCTTGTGCTAAAAAAAAAGTATTAAATACACAGATTTATTATTCCCTCAACAAAATATTTCAGAATCTTTTTACATTTGCTTTCAGTTCTTACTTTAATTTTGCATGTTTTCTAATCTTGTTTCGTGCTCTGTAATATATTTAAAAGTAATTGTTGAGAGTTTTTCTTTCGGTTTTCTGAGAAAATTCTAAGGTAGTGTGCTTAGCCAGCAGTGATCCTGTCCACCAGCAATCTCTTTGCCTGCACTTGAACCCAACAAATATAGAAAAGTGGGAAGTCTGTGCTGATGGATCTCTGTAACTGTTCTCTGTGGGGTTAGTGACAGATACTTTCACTTCATCACGCACTACAAAATCCAGATCAACAGGTGAACATTGTTCACCTTGAAGCGTGGAAGATGGAAATTGCTCTTTAATTTGCTTATTATCAACACATTAGGCTCTTTCAATAACTGAAAATTGTAAATATACTCTGTATCTCCTTACAAGGTATAGGCAGCTGTCCAAATAAAGTTTCAGAGTGCCAAAGAATGTGTTACCGATTATATAAATAATTTTTTGAACACAGATTCTGCAGATGCTGAAAATCCAGAGCAATGCAAACAAAATGCAGAAGGTCAGGCAGCATCTATGGAGAGGAAAGAGGCCAGAATTTGAAGGTGGGGGGGGAGGGGAAGGAGTACAAGGTGGCAGGTGATAGATGAGATCAGGTCAGGGGGAAGGTAAGTAGCTGGCAGATGAAGTGAGAAGTTGAGAGGTGATAGGTGTTCAAGGTGAAGGGCTGGGAAGAAGGTATCTGATGGGAGAGGAGAGTGGCTGTCATTCATTTCTGTTTATCACTGAAGGAACTTTCAATCTGAGATTTACATTAGAATCATCCAGCTATACAATGCAGAAACAGGCCTTTGGCCCAACTGGTCCATGGCAATCAAACTGCTCCAAGTTAGGCTGTTTGCTACTGAGATATTGCATTATTGCTTTGAGGGAAACTATATTAGTACTTAAGTTGTAAGTTGTGAAAACCACATTTGCCACATCATCATCCATGAGGATTTTTTTTGCCGTTACATATACCCAAGTGCTGTTAACCCTCAGAATGCTTCTGACAGCAATTTGTTTCTTATCACAGCGAAAAGAACTGGAAGACTTCAAAGAACAGATGAGGAAAAAGCGAGAACAGAAGCTCTTACATCATGCAGAAACCCTGAAAGTTCAGGATCAGTAAAACATATTCTATACTGCAGAAGTTGATGCACTTTCTAACAGATCTTCAATTAATCCAAGTGCTGGAACTTTGTAAACTTATTTTTTTTCTGCCTTCTGGGAAGCCTTAACAGCTGTTGATTACCTTGTCATATATTTTAGTCATAAGTTATCTTTTACCCAATAAAATTACTTTAGTATAATTGTGATGCAGGAGACAACTGTTTTACAAATTTTCATTTGTGAATTGCAGAGGCTAATGAGTATTTATATTTGTTTTTGATCAGCCGGGTTTTTCATTTGTGGAATTTGCGTTAATGCAGTAACCTCATTGGCAATGTGGTGTGGCAATTTTCTGACCTGTGGTAATACATAAAGACATTGTTGTACTTAGCTGGGCTTTCAATTGATTGTTTCTGTCAACCAAGATTCGACTCCTGCAGAAGTCTGAATTTGACTAAAACGGGTAGGTGTTGCAATATTTAAAAGTTATAAGTTTTCTAGTATTCCTCTAGTTTCAAAGTAAAGGCATGTGTTCCATATCATATGCTTTCTCTTAGGGGGGAGAGCAATGGATCCTGCCAGTGAGAATCAGAATGATATTTAATCTTATTGATATATGTGTAAGGGGTTTCTTATTTTATGTTACTGCTAAGGCTAATGAAAATGGCTTCTTTATTATGTTAACTGCCGAGAAAGTGCTTCTCTTTCGCAGCTTGTTTGGGTTATATTATTGATAAGAGGTTAAATGAACCAATTGGGATAGATTTTATTCTTTCTCGTGTCTGTAAGCTATTGTTTTTCGCGGGCTTTGAGGCAGAAGGCAGACGGGGGCAGAGAGAGGAGACGCGATGCTGGAAGCTGGGCGGCGGGACGAACCCCAAGCGGGAGTCCGAAGCACAGGGTCTTCAGCGAGGAGAAGAGACAAAGACAAACTCGTGTGGAGCATCTGATCGACCACCGTGCTTGGTCCCAGGCAGCGGGTCGAGGTGGTCACAGGGGATCGAATGGTGGAAAGAAGACTCCGTTAATTGAGCTCCAACTATTGTGCACGAAGTGGTTGAACTTTGATAAGTTTGGCACCTTTTATTTTCCTTTTATATTTTATCTCTATTAATTACATAGTTCCAGTAAGATTTATAAAGTGTAATCATTTAATCGCATATGGTGTATTGTCTGTTATTTGGCGGCGTGGCGTACATCACACAGCATCCACACAAACTTGATTACCAGTTTGGCGGGGCCGAATGCTGCTAGACAAAAGCGAGTTGAGTGAGCTTGAGGCTTACCAGGGGGCTACATATGTAATGAAATTTGTTGTTTTGTGACCGTATGTGCCCAATACATAAAAACAAACTATAAACTACAATAAGAAATAACAAAAATTAACTAAGTAAGATCATAAGACATAGGAGTAGAATTAAGACATTCAACCCATCACGCCTGATCCCAGATCCCACTCAACCCCATACACCTGCTTTCTCGCCATATCCTTTGATGCCCCGACCGATCAGGAAGCTATCAACTTCGCCTTAAATATACCCACGACTTGGCGTCCACTACAGTCTGTGGCAGAGCATTCCACAGATTTACTACTCCTTACCTCTGTTCTAAAGGATCTCCCCTCAATTTTGAGGCTGTGCCCTCTAGTTCTGGATACCCCCAGCATGGGAAACATTCTATCTAGTCCTTCCAACATTCAGTAGGTTTCAATAAGATTCCCCCCTCATTCTTCTAAATTCCAGTGAGTACAGGCCCAAAACTGCCAAACGCACCTCATATGTTAACCTCTTCATTCCTGGAATCATCCTTGTGAACCTCCTCTGCACTCTTTCCAATGACAACATTCTTTCTGAGATATGGGGCTCAAAACCGTTGACAGTACTCTAAGTGCAGCCTGACTAATATAAAGCTTCAGCATTATCTCCTTGCTTTTATATTCTATTGCCCTTGAAATAGATGCCAACATTGCATTTGCCTTCTTTACCACAGCCTCAACCTGCAAATTATCCTTCTGGGAACCTTGCATGAGGACTCCCTCTGCACCTCTGATGTCTGATCCTTCTCTCCATTTAGATAATAGTCTGCATTATTGTTCCTTTTACCAAAATGTATTATCATACATATCCCAACACACTATTCCATCTCAAACAACAGGAACTCTTCCTTCAGTTAGTCCTGACGAAGGGTCTCAGCCTGAAACGTCGACTGCACCTCTTCCTACAGATGCTGCCTGGCCTGCTGCGTTCACCAGCAACTTTTATGTGTGTTACACTATTCCATCTGCCATTTTTTTTGCCCACTCTTCCAATCATCTTAAGTCCTGCTGCAGTCACATTACTTCCTCAGCACCACCTACCCCTCCACCTATCTTCATATCATCCGCAAACTTTGCCACAAAGTCATCAATTCCATTATCTAAATCATTGACAAACAACGTGAAAAGCAGCGGTCCCAATACTGACCCCCTGAGGAACACCACTAGTCATTGGCAGCCAACCAGGAAAGGCCCCTTTTATTCCCACTCGCTGCATCCTGCTTGTCAGCCATTCCACTATCCATGCCAGTATCTTTCCTGTAGCGCCATAGAATTTTATCTTGTTAAGCAGCCTCATGTGCGGCACCTTATCAAATGCCTTCTGAAAATCTAAGTAAATGGCATCCACTGCCTCTCCTTTGTCCACCCTGCTTGTTACTGGAAATGAAAGTAATGTAAATAGGGAGCAAAAGTAATGAGATAGTGTTCATGGGTCAGTCCATTGTCCATTTGGAAATATAATGGTGGAGGAAATAAGCTATTCCTAAAACATTGAGTATGTGTCTTCTGACTCCTGTGCCTCCTCCCTGATAATAGCAATTGAAGAGGCTGTGTCCTGGATGATGGATGGCAAGTTTTCGAGGCAGTGCCTTTTGAAGGTGACCTCAACGTTAGGGAGGGTAGTGCCTTTGATGAAGCTGACTGAGAAATCTGCATATGCTGGAAATCCAAAGCAACAAACACAAAATGCTGGAGGAACTCAGCAGACCAGACAGCATCCGTGGAGAGGAATGTTTCGGGCCAAGACCCTTCATCAGGACTGGAAAGGAAGGGAAAAGAAGTCAGACTAAGAAGATGGGAACTCTTTTCCATAGATGCTCTCTGGCTTGCAGAGTTCTATCAGGATTTTGCGTGTGTTGCTTGGATTTCTAGCATATGCAGATTTTCTCCTGTTTGTGATTGGGCAGTTAATGTACTTGACCTTTTGTGAAATACATGAACATAGAATAACACAGCAAAGGAACGTGTAGATGTCCTTATTGTGGTGGAATTCAGATCCCAGCCTCATATCTTTATCTGGTACATTGGTAAGTGGTTCAGTGTCCTTTCCTTCTTTGACAGGTCTTTCCTCAGTCATCATCAAATAGATCCCTTCCCTCACTCCACTTCACCGTCCAAGTTCTTCCCAGTGTGTTGTCCTGGCCTACTTCTTAATTTTCGCCCCTAATCTGAGAAAGGATATGCTGTCATTGGAGGGGATCCAGAGGTGGTTCCCAAGAATGACCCTGGAAATGAAAGGGTTAACACATGAGCATATAATGCTTCTGGTTATGTACTCGCTGGAGCTAGAAGAATGAGAGGAGATCTCATTGAAACCTATTGAATATTGAAAGGCCTGGATAGAATGGATGCGGGCAAGATGTTTCCAATAGTGGAGGAGCCTAGAGGACACAGCCTCAGAATAGAAGGACATCCCTGTGGAACAGAGATGAGCAATTTTTTTAGTCGGGGTGGTGAATCTATGTAATTCATTACCACAGACGACTGTGGAGGCCAAGCCTTTGGGTATACTTAAAGTGAAGGATAGAGGTTCCTGATTAGTAAGGGTATCAAAGGTTACTGGGAGAAGGCAGGAGAATAGGGTTGAGAGGGATAATAAATCAGCCATGATCAAATGGCAGAGCAGACATGATGGGCAAATGTCGGATTTCTGCTCCTAAGTCTTATGGTTAAATCACAGCTAAGATCCTGCATCTGTGCTACATTTGAAAGTGTAGGAAGTGTAGCAGTTGCCCTTTCTCCTTCAGCTGGTCAGGTGAAACCCCACTTGCCATTAGTGTTGCCTTACCCTCAAGGTGTGTCCCCAAACTTACATTTGCTTAGCATTTATATTTCAACCAAATTCAGCGCTGACCTCAGCCTCTTTGTTGGTCAAATAAAGCACAATGAACAGCTTTTTGATTGGTTATTTGAAAGACATGCACGCAGATTTGACTCTATATCATTCTTTTCAGAATGGTGGTTAGTAATGGTTCTACTTTGTTACTTCTGTAGAACACCTTGATCCTTTTCAACCCTCTCGCTTTGCTCAGCATCCCTTTTGCAACCTAAGCTCTCTACCCTCTAGATCCACATCATCACACGTTTTTCATTTCATTCAATGTTTGCTTGCTTGAAAAAGAACACCCAAGCAAAGGAATCAATGTGAAATATTAAGTCTGTTTCTCGCTCCACAGATGGCGCCTGACCTATGGAGAATTTCCCTTTTTATTACAATATTCCAGGTTTAAATAATTTCACAAAGTCAAGTGTATTGTCATATACACATGTATATACACAGGTGCAATGAAAAACTTACAGCAGCATCATAGGTACATAAGAACATATAAGCAGCATTCACAAGGAAAACAGCAAATCTAACAAACTTAAATCTGTCCTATGGGAGATGGGAGAAGAAAGAACGTCTGGAGTGGGTGGGGTCTCTGATTATGTAGACTGGCAGCAAAAAGTATAGTCCAGGGAGAGCTCCCTCAGTGAGGTCCCTCTCTAGCTGATTTACTCCAGAAAAGGAGAATTACTATCTTGTAATGGGTCAGGATGTATTCCCAATTAGCAACACTAAATTTGTTTTGTGAATTTAATGTCCCTCCTTGAAATCCATTTCCATTGAAAGCAAAACTGGAATGTATTCCTGCTCCTGTTCAGATGGCATTGGGGTTTTTAAGTGGATTTTTAGAAAGTGTATTTGATTGAATAGCTTTATTTGTCCATGTACATTGAACATAAGGTGAAATGTGATGTTTGCATCAAATCAAATCAGTGAGAATGTGCTGGGCAGCCCACAGGTGTCTCCAGGCTTCTGGCGTCAACACAGCATGCCCACAACTTACTAACCCTAATCCATACATCTTTGAAACTAGAGCTCCTAGAGGAAACTCATGTGAGAACATAAAACATCCTTATGGACAGAGGTAGGAATGGAACTAAGATCTTAAAGCTGGCTGCTGTGAATTTATGTGTTAACCACTACACTATCGTGCTGCCCTCTCCAGCTAACCTAATCTAACCTTGTTACTTATAGATTTTAAAATTGGATTCTTTCGCTGTAAATGCCCAGGATAGTGGGAAGTTCACATCCACAGACGTGCTGGGCTCTCCGCACCACACTCTGCAGAGTCCTGCGATTGAGGGAAGTACAGTTCCCATACCAGGCAGTGATACAGCTAGTCAGGATGCTCCCAATTAGAGAAATACAATAGAGGTTTATGAAAAACAATCCATAACTGACTGACAAACATCCAACATGCTAAAGAGGACAAATTCTGCCAATAATAATTTTTTAAGTAAATAAATAGTACTGAGAATGTGATTTGTAGAGTCTTGAGTATGGGTCTATAGGTTGTAGAATCAGTTCAGCATTGAGGTGGGTGAAGGTATCCGCACTGGCTCAGAGGCCTGATGGTTAAGGTGAATTGTTGCTGAACCTGGTGGATTGGGACCTAAGTCTGGATGGTAGTAGTATTGCCTAGGTGGTAGGGGTCCTTGATAATCGATGCTGCTTTCTTGTGGCAGTGCTCCATGTAAACATGCTCAATGACGGGCAGGGCTTGTTCTGTGATAGACTGGGCTATATCCATCACTTTTTTGTAGACTCTTCTGTTCCTGGGCATTGGTGTTTCCATACCAGAAGGGAAGGAGTACATAATTATTCATAGCTGGTTAAGGACTGCATGAATTGAATATGTTTTAATGAAAAATTACATCAATATTAATATTTAACCATATACGGATTGTTTTAATTATGCTTTTAGTTACAGTTACTGTTAGACAAAGCAGGTTCTCTGCTACTTGGGTAGTGTAATTTAGCTGTTAAATTCAGTGTTCGTTAAATCTATATAATTAAAGATTGAGGAGCATTGGTTTTGAACGTGCTTTGTCAGTATTTAGTGATCTATCTTTATTGGAGATGAATCGAGCATTGTGAAAAGAAATTTAAGTCTTGAATGAAACCTTTGGTTTTGGAGATTTCATACTAAGCTTTGTTGCCATTTCACCCTGCAGCTGATAGACTAATTGCATTTTTGCACATTGTGATACTGAAAACAATTAATTAAAATTCATAATTTTTTTTTTCTAAGGACTACTGGGCAGCTTGTTAGTACAATTCTTAAAGCTACTAGTAACAAATGCTGGAGGAACTCAGCAGGTCAGGCAACGTCCAAGGAAAGGGATAAACAACGTTTTGGCAAGAATCTTAGTCAGAGCTGGAAAGAAAGGGGGAAGAAGCTAAAATAAGACTGGGAGAAGGGAAGGAGTACAAGCTAGAAGGCAATGGTGAAGCCAGGTGGGTGGGAGAGTGAAGTAGGAAGCAGGGAGGTAATAGGTGGAAAATGTAAAGGGCTGAAGAAGAAGAAATCTGCTAGGAGAGGAGAAAGGGAAGGAGGAGAGGCACCAGCAGAAGTGGTAGACAGGTGAGGAGAAGAGCTAAGAGGGGAGCCAGAGAGGGGAATGGAAGAAGAGGGAAGGGGGATGGGGGGAAGTTACTAAAAATTAGAGGAAAATTCTTAGAGCTGCTGCCTCACAACTTCAGTTGCCTAGGTTCAAATCTAATTTCTGTGGCGTTTTCACATACTTACTGGGTTATGGCTTCCCTCCAGATTCTCCACTTTACTCTCACATCCAATCTGAGGTTGTAGATTAATAAGCCACTGTATATTGCCCCCCTCCCCCCCCCCAGTGTGTTGGTGAGGGACAGACCCTACCCAACATTTTTAATGCCATGAACCCCTACCATTAATTGAGGGTTCCGTAGATCCCAGGTTGGGGACCCCTGCTCTCACGGGAGTTGTGGAGAATGTGGGTGTAAACGATGTTTGGTGTTAACTCTGTAGGCTGAAGGACTTGTTTTCGTGGTGTGTAGATCCATTATCATGTCACTCTGAATATTCTTCCACAGAGTCATAGTTAATAAAGGCATCCGTCAGTCTTGCGAGACCATGGATCTGCGCCTGGAAAGTCTTCACTCTCCAGGGCACTCTCCTGGGCAAGGTTGTATTGAAGACTGGCAGTTGCCCATGCTGCAAGTCTCCCCTCTCCACGACACCAATGTTGTCCAAGGGAAGGGCATGAGGACCCATACAGCTTGGCACCAGAGTCGTTGCAGAGCAATGTGTGATTAAGTGCCTTGCTCAAGGACACAACACGTTGCCTCGGCTGGGGCTTGAACTCACGACCTTCAGGTCGCTAGTCCAATGCCTTAACCACTTGGCCACATGCCCACGTCATAGTGTTATACTACACAAAAATAGGCTCTTCAATTCAACTCATCCATGCTGACCAAAATATCTACTTCAACTACTTCCATTTACTTGCATTTGACCCATATCCCTCAAAACCTTTCCTATTAATGAACCTATCCATATGTTTTTAAACATTGTAATTATACCCACATCGACACCTTCCTCTGGCAGTTAATTCTATACATCCACCCAATTCTGTGTGAAAAGTTACTCCTCAAGTCCCTTTTAAAATTACCCCCCCCATCTTAAACATATGCCCTCTTTCTCTAGACCCCCACTCCCTGGAGAAAGTCTGTGATACTATTCTAAGATAGTCCCATTTGCTCATGTTTGCCCCAAATTCCCCTAAATCCTTCTTGTCCATAGCCATGTACATGTCAAAGTTCCTTTTAAATGTCCTACCTCAACTACTTCTTCTAACAGCTCATTCTCTGTGCTGACCACCCTCTGGGTTAAAATGTTGCTCTTCAGTTTCCTATTACCTTAAACTAATTTCCTAGATTCCCCAACCTAGGAAAAAGACTAAGTATATTCATAGAAACATAGAAACATAGAAAATAGGTGCAGGAGTAGGCCATTCGGCCCTTCGAGCCTGCACCACCATTTATTATGATCATGGCTGATCATCCAACTCAGAACCCCACCCCAGCCTTCCCTCCATACCCCCTGATCCCCGTAGCCACAAGGGCCATATCTAACTCCCTCTTAAATATAGCCAATGAACTGGCCTCAACTGTTTCCTGTGGCAGAGAATTCCACAGATTCACCACTCTCTGTGTGAAGAAGTTTTTCCTAATCTCGGTCCTAAAAGGCTTCCCCTCTATCCTCAAACTGTGGCCCCTCGTTCTGGACTTCCCCAACATCGGGAACAATCTTCCTGCATCTAGCCTGTCCAATCCCTTTAGGATCTTATACGTTTCAATCAGATCCCCCCTCAATCTTCTAAATTCCAATGAGTACAAGCCCAGTTCATCCAGTCTTTCTTCATATGAAAGTCCTGCCATCCCAGGAATCAATCTGGTGAACCTTCTTTGTACTCCCACTATGGCAAGGATGTCTTTCCTCAGATTAGGGGACCAAAACTGCACACAATACTCCAGGTGTGGTCTCACCAAGGCCTTGTACAACTGCAGTAGTACCTCCCTGCTCCTGTACTCGAATCCTCTTGCTATAAATGCCAGCATACCATTCGCCTTTTTCACCGCCTGCTGTACCTGCATGCCCACTTTCAATGACTGGTGTATAATGACACCCAGGTCTCGTTGCACCTCCCCTTTTCCTAATCGGCCACCATTCAGATAATAATCTGTTTTCCTATTTTTGCCACCAAAGTGGATAACTTCACATTTATCCACATTAAATTGCATCTGCCATGAATTTGCCCACTCACCCAACCTATTCAAGTCACCCTGCATCCTCTTAGCATCCTCCTCACAGCTAACACTGCCGCCCAGCTTCGTGTCGTCCGCAAACTTGGAGATGCTGCATTTAATTCCCTCATCCAAGTCATTAATATATATTGTAAACAACTGGGGTCCCAGCACTAAGCCTTGCGGTACCCCACTAGTCACCACCTGCCATTCTGAAAAGGTCCCGTTTATTCCCACTCTTTGCTTCCTGTCTGCTAACCAACTCTCCACCCACACCAATACCTTACCCCCAATACCTTGTGCTTTAAGTTTGCACACTAATCTCCTGTGTGGGACCTTGTCAAAAGCCTTCTGAAAATCCAAATATACCACATCCACTGGTTCTCCCCTATCCACTCTACTAGTTACATTCTCAAAAAATTCTATGAGATTCGTCAGACATGATTTTCCTTTCACAAATCCATGCTGACTTTGTCCGATCATTTCACCGCTTTCCAAATGTGCTGTTATCACATCCTTGATAACTGACTCCAGCAGTTTCCCCACCACCGACGTTAGGCTAACCGGTCTATAATTCCCTGGTTTCTCTCTCCCTCCTTTTTTAAAAAGTGGAGTTACATTAGCCACCCTCCAATCCTCAGGAACTAGTCCAGAATCTAACGAGTTTTGAAAAATTATCACTAATGCATCCACTATTTCTTGGGCTACTTCCTTAAGCACTCTGGGATGCAGACCATCTGGCCCTGGGGATTTATCTGCCTTCAATCTCTTCAATTTACCTAACACCACTTCCCTACTAACATGTATTTCACTCAGTTCCTCCATCTCACGGGACCCTATGCCCCCTACTATTTCTGGAAGATTATTTATGTCCTCCTTAGTGAAGACAGAACCAAAGTAATTATTCAATTGGTCTGCCATGTCCTTGCTCCCCATGATCAATTCACCTGTTTCTGTCTGCAGGGGACCTACATTTGTCTTTACCAGTCTTTTCCTTTTTACATATCTATAAAAGCTTTTACAGTCCATTTTTATGTTCCCTGCCAGTTTTCTCTCATAATCTTTTTTCCCCTTCCTAATTAAGCCCTTTGTCCTCCTTTGCTGAACTCTGAATTTCTCCCAGTCCTCAGGTGAGCCACTTTCTCTGGCTAATTTGTATGCTTCTTCTTTGGAATTGATACTATCCCTAATTTCTCTTGTCAGCCACGGGTGCACTACCTTCCTTGATTTATTCTTTTGCCAAACTGGGATGAACAATTGTTGTAGTTCATCCATGCAACCTTTAAATGCTTGCCATTGCATATCCACCGTCAATCCTTTAAGTGTCATTTGCCAGTCTATCTTAGCTAATTCACGTCTCATACCTTCAAAGTTACCCCTCTTTAAGTTCAGAACCATATCTATGTTCCTCGTGATCTTGCACATTTCTATAAAGTCAGCCCTCATTCTGCTACACTTAAAATGAATAAAGACTAGCCTGCTGGACCTCTATCTATAACCTATTTTGTAGAGCCAGTGTTAATGGTATTCTAGTACCCTGAAGTGTTTGAGCAAGTGGTCTAGGTCACAGAAGCTTATAGAAGGGCAGAGATCAAGGCTACCTGGTAGACCATGCCAAGTCAGAGACCTAGAACTTCAAACTCACTTTCCTCATCAACCGTTGGTTATACTGAGGTATTGAAAGTGGTGGCGAATTTCATGGCCAAGGTCTGACTTCTCCATCAGGTGGCTGTCAAGATATGAAAAGCCATCTAGGTGAAAAATAATGTAGCAAGCATTATTTAGCCGATGGCTGAATATGGCAGCACAATAGTGTAGCAGTTAGAGTAATGCTAATACAGCGCCAGTGACCTGCATTCAATTCTGCCACTGTCTGTATGGCATTTCAACGTCCTCCCTGTGACTGCGTGGGCTTTCCTCAGGTGCTCCAGTTCCCTCCCACATTCCAAAGACTCGCAATGAATGTAGTTAGGCAGAGTGGGCTCATTGGTCTGGAAGGTGATTGGAGGAAAGTATGGTGGGGGGGGGTTGTCAGAGGTAGTTGTTTTACACAGAGAGGGAGGTGGGTACATTGATCACTCCGCCAGGGGCGGTGGTAGAGACGGGTACGCACTTGGCGAAAGAAAAATGGAGGGCTACGTGGGAGCGAAGGGTTAATTGATCTTAGAAGAGCTGAAGAGGTCAGCACAACATCATGGGGCGAACAGCCAGTACTGTGCTGTATTGTTCTAATGTCAGAGGGGAGGCAAGGCTCCTCCAGCATCTTGTGTGTGTTGCTCAAGATTCCCAGCATCTGCGCAATCCTGTATTTAAGATCGTCCCATGTCGCTGCATTTGATCCATATCCCTCTGACCCTGTACCTGACCAGATGGATGTCTTTCCAATCCTGATGAAGGGTCTCAGCCTGATACATTGACTCTTTATTTCCCTCCATAAATGCTGCCTGACTTGCCGAGTTCCTCCAGCATTTTGTGTGTGTTGCTCTGCATTTCCAGCATCTGCAAAATCTCTTGATTTAGTGAAGCCCATCCCAACTTTCAGAAACTCTGCAGATCTTCAATCTTTGGGTACACATCGAATACTTTTTAAGATTCTACGCTGGTGAGAACATAGTTGCTATTATTCTAAGGCCTCAAAGCAATTATTCTTGAAACTTGTGTGAAGGTTGCTCAGACTCATATGTTTAAACAAAGATATTTACCAAGATCTAACCTTCCCTTCCATCTGAATATCAGCTATCAACCTCAAAGAATATTTTCACCAACAGTACTTTCAAAATGCAGCTTTGAAAATGTTAATTGATTGCCTAATGCATTCATCATTTAGGTCAATTTTTAGGATACATTTTGTTTATGTAATTACAGGTGAGGCCACAGGCAATATCTGGAGAAAAGGTTACGAAAACAAACAGCATGATTGAGTGGGTTCAGCGTCAGTAAACAATTGTTAATGCACCGTGTTCTCTTATTTAATTGAATGCATTAATTAGCATGCCTCTCAGACACGAGGTACTGCTGTTGCTGGAAATCTTGAGCAACACACACAGAAGGGGGACAAAGTCAGAATAAAGGGTAGAAGGAGGAGTATCAGCTGTCAGGTGATAGGTGAGACCAGATGAAGGAGAAGGTGGGTGGGCAGGGAAGGAGGGGATGATGTGAGAAGCTGGAAGGTGATAGGTGGAAGAGATAAAGGACTGATCAAGAAGGAATCTGATAGGAAAAAACAGATGACCATGGGAGAAAGGGAAGGGGGGGGAAAACCAAAGAGGTGATGGGCAGTTGAGGAGAAGATAAGGGGTAACAGGGGAACCAGAATGGGGAATAGAAAAAGGAGGAGGAAGGGGGAGTGATTATGGAAAGGTCGAAAAATTATTGTTCATGCCATCAACTTTGATGTTGCCCAAAGAGAGATTTGAGGTGTTGACCCTTCAGACTGAGAGTGGTCTCATTGTGACAGCAGAGGAGGCCATGGACTGGTATGTCAGAATGGGATTGGGAAGTCAAATTAAAATGGATAGCCACTGGGAAATCTCACCTTTTGTGGCGGATGGAGTGAAGGTAGTCAACAAAGACAAGACTCCTACTGCTTTTGTGAAAGGGAGAGTCATTCTGTCTAACCATGACCATCTGTAGGTTGCAGTCTGTGGAAATCAGGAGGCATCTGTAGTCCCTGACCCATCTGCAACCCCCTTCAGCCTTTGGCCACTGCCAATGTTCCCTTGTATAATTTTCATCATTCTGTCATCAGCAGAAACCATTCGCACCTCATCACCTCATAATCACTGGACTCAAATCCAGTGCATTCTGACTCTACTAAACCTTTCACCTGCATTTCACATTGGGGAAAGCTCTGAAGGGTGACATTGGATGAAGGCCTGACTAGAACAATGGAGATGTGTTGTGGTGTAATGTTTCTTTTTTGTTTTTATTTATTGTTGAGAAGTGGAAAGAAAAATCAGATTAAGGGGGAGTAAAGGAACAGAAATATACCGAAAAAAACTCAGTGTTTCATTCCAAAAGTATTTTATAATAATGGTTTAAATTGTTCCATTATTGATGTTATTCAGAACTTCCACTTCCAAAAGTTGAACAGCTTCAGGATCGGAATTGGGGGTTATTATCACTGACTTGTATGATATGAAATTTCTTGTTCTGTGGTAGCAGTACAGTGCAAAGACATAAAATTACTATTAAATTACAAAAATAAATAGTTGAAAAAAAAGGAACAACAGTTCATGGGTTCAGAAATCTGATGGTGGAAGGGAAGAAGCTGTTCCTGAATAATTGAGTGTGGGTCTCCAGGCTCCTGCATGTCATCTCTGATGGTTGGGCATGTCATTGTTTGTGAGGGTCCCTGGGTGATGGATACCACTTTTTGAGGTACTGGCTATTGAAGATGTCCTCGATGGTTGGAGGGGTGTTCTCATGATGGATCTGGCTGAGTCTACAGCCCTGGGCAGCCTCTTGCGATCCTGTGCATTGGAGCCTCCACACTAGATGGTGATGCAACCAGTCCAAGTGCTCTCCACTGTACATCAATAGAAATTTGCAAAACTCTTTGGCCTCATTATCGAATCTTTGCAATCATTTGAAATGCCTTTATTAGTGCTGCCCTTACTTTTTAGAGCGATTAATTAATTGATGTTCTAATGTTGGAACTTAATGAAACTCACATGAGCTGCCCATTTTCAGAGTAGTGCAATTCGTGGATTGATTCATAAAGAATTTCCTGCTCACCACAAGTAACCAGGCATTGGTGAGCAACATTAAACAAAACTGTACACCCAGTGGCCAATGTATTAGGTATCTCTTGTACTTAATAAAGTGGCCACTGAATGTATTATGGTTTTCGGTCAGGCGCCGGACGCTCGGAGAGATTCGGCTGGAGGCAACCCGGGGCCGTGGTCGAGTGGTCGACGACTTGGGCCGGCTCCCCCACCAGACTTAGTCTGGTGAGGAGGGTGTGAGGACACCCAGCAGGACTAAAAAATACAAGACCAGACAAAGCGTGGATGAGCTCCTTGTGAGCCAACGGCCATCTTCCGTGGAAGAGATTAAAGCCTCACCACGTATCTACGAATCGTACGCTATGCACCTGGTTAGAAGAGACATGGTGTGCCCGGACCTGCCCAAGGCCTCCTCCCAAGGAAGGGCTGAGCTCGAAGAAGCGGCCGCAGCTGGAGGCCGACCTGGCCTCGGGCCTGAGTTTGGCAGGGCGGTGGTGGGGGGTGCCAAGGCGGCCAGCGAGAACAAACCGGAGGAGTGGTTGTACTCAGTGCTGTCGCAAGATCGAAGAAGATGGAGTTGCATAGCCGCCAACCCTGGATTCGGGACGGCACCCACTGACTGACTGAGTGTGTGCTTGTACTCTTCAGCTGCTGGATTGCATTAATGAGCAGGTTACAGGTCTACCTAATAAAGTGCCCACTGGATGTAAATTGACAGTAAAATATGATTTGTTAAACTTCAATATTGCCTGTCATTACAGTACTAAGCTTGAATTCGTTAATATTTTCTAATAGATGTGTAGGGAACCAAGTCCTAAAGTGCATAATGTTCAATCAGGAAAATATCAGACTGCCCAATATCTCCTTGAAGTGTTAATTTTAATTGAATTTAAGTATCAATTCAGTTGGAAAGTGTCATTATTTAACATTTATCATGCAAATGAAACCAGTAAGATGATTTAGTGGTTGCACATCTGTGAAATTGCCAGAAGGGAAAATAATTCAGGAGCATCAAAAATTAATTCATTTTGGAAAATCTCTTTTAGTCTGAAGATTAAATAATCAAAGTGCAATGACATTTAGTTATATTTCCATGTAATTAAATAATTGAGAAATGAAGGCATTGCAATACAATAGTGTCAAACCCCTTCTTATTGTGGATAATTTAATGAGTATGCTTAATAAACACAGCAGAGGAAGAGGGAACCTCTACTGTTTCTTTGAACCATTGAGCAATTATCTACACTTGCCTGAACAAATGCTCCACAGTCACCATTATATGGTAGAAAAACTATAAGGCAATGAGCTAAATACAAGAGATTCTAAAGATGATGGAAACCCAGAGTATATCTCATGAAGTGCTGGAGGAACTCAGCAGGTCAGGTAGCATCTATGGAAAAGAACGAACAGTCAACGTTTTGGGCTGAGACCTTTCATCAGGACTGGAAAGGAAGGAAGAGAAAGCCAGAATAAGAAGGTGTGGGGATGGGAAGGAGATCAAGCTGGAAGGTGAGAGGTGAAACTAGCTCTTGCTTCATCCCCTCCACCACCAAAACTGAGCGGGAAGGAGTGTTGGTGGGGATGAAGTGAGAACTAGGAGGTGACTGGTAGAAAAGGCTAAAGAAGAAGGAATTTGAAAGGAAAGGAGAGTGAACTATGGGAGAAAGGAAGGTAAGAGGGGAACCAGAGGGGTCTGATAGACAGGTGAGAAGGGAAGGAGGGGAGCCAGAATGAGGAATGAAACAGAAAAAAGTGGCAGGAGGAGAAATTTGATGTTCATGCTATCAGGTTGGAGGCTAACCAAACGGAACACGAGGTCTTGCTCCTCCAATCTGAGAGTGATCTCATCCATGCTGTCCGGTTGGAAGCTGCCCAAGTGGAATACAAGTGGAACATGGGCAAGGAGCTACTTTCTTTCTAAAAGTAATAACTAAAACTGAATCCTGTTTTCAACATCTGGGGTCAAAAATCTGTATCCTCTTTCTCTTTTTTATTGTAAATTGGTAAATTGATCTATTACTCTCACACCTGACAGTGAAAAACTTTGTTCTGCATACCATCCATAAGATCATATCACCATGTCAGTGCACTGAGGTAATAAAATGGAACACAATAACAGAATGCAGAATAACAGGCTCCTTTGCATTGACTACAGCTCTGCCTTTAATACTATCATTCCAAATAAACTGATTCCTAAGCTCCGGAACCTGGGCCTTAGCACTCAGATCTGCAGTTGGATCTTCAACTTCCTCACAGATAGGACCCAAGCTGTAAAAATAGGGGACAAGCTCTCCTCTACAATCACTCTGAGCACCAGTGCCCCACAAGGCTGTGTACTCAGCCCCCTGCTGTACTCGCTGTACACCCATGATTGTGTAGCCAAGTTTCCATCAAACTCAATATGTAAGTTTGCTGATGACACAACAATTGTAGGCCGTATCTCGGGTAATGATGAGTTTGAGTACAGAGAGGAAATTAAGAACCTGGTGGCATGGTGTGAAGACAATAACCTATCCCTCAACGTCAGCAAGACGAAGGAATTGGTTGTTGACTTCAGAAGGAGTAGCGGACTGCACGACCCAATTTACATCGGTGGTGCGCAAGTGGAACAGGTCAAAAGCTTTAAATTCCTCGGGGTCAATATCACAAATGACCTGACTTGGTCCAGCCAAGCAGAGTCCACTGCCAAGAAGGCCCACCAGCGCCTTTACTTCCTGAGAAAACTAAAGAAATTTGGCCTGTCCCCTAAAACCTTCACTAATTTTTATAGATGCACCGTAGAAAGCATTCTTCTAAGGTGCATCGCAACCTGGTATGGAAGTTGTCCTGTCCAAGACTGGAAGAAGCTGCAGAAGATCGTGAACACAGCGCAGCACATCACACAAACCAATCTTCCGTCCTTGGACTCACTTTACACCTCACGCTGTCGGAGCAGTGCTGCCAGGATAATCAAGGACACGACCCACCCAGCCAACACACTTTTCGTCCCTCTTCCCTCTGGGAGAAGGCTCAGGGGCTTGAAGACTCGTACGGCGAGATTTGGGAACAGCTTCCTTCCAGCTGTGATAAGACTGCTGAACGGATCCTGACCCGGATCTGGGCCGTACCCTCCAAATATCCGGACGTGCATCTCGGTTTTTTTGTACTACCTTACTTTCCATTTTTCTATTTATGATTTATAATTTAAATTTTTAATATTTACTATCGATTTGTAATTCAGGGAGCGGGAAGCGCAGAATCAGATATCGCTGTGATGATTGTATGTTCCAGTATCAATTATTTGGCGACAATAAAGTACAAAGTATAAAGAATAAAGTGTTACATTTACAGAGAAAGTGCAGTACAGGCAGAGAATAAATTGCAAGGCCATAACAAGGCGGATGGTGAGGTCGTAGAATCCATCTTATCATGCCAAAGGACCATTCAATCGTATTATAACAGTGGGATAGAAGCTGTCCTTGAGACTGGTGGGACATGCTTTTATATCTTCTGTCCAATGGGAGAGGGAAGAAGAGAGAAAGTCTGGGGTGTTCACTTTGCTAGCTGCTTTACTGAGGCAGTGAAAAATGTAGACAGAGTCCATGGAGGGAAATGCTGGTTTCCATGATGTGCTGAGCTGTGTCCAGTGGATTCTCTCATGGATTGGTCAAAGTGGCACAATTTAAATGTTACTTTTTGTTTACACTTCAACCAATTCAAGAAAAGCAGCTATTACCAATGGTGACTTTAATAAAGCATGGGTCAAAAACCAAGGTACCAATAAAGACAACCAACAAAAGCAATGTGGTACAGGACCACCTGTGGAGACTGCAACAAGAACTCTGTCAACTTGTTTACGGGAACACAACTGGCAGTATGGAGACATGATCCACTGTGAAGTCCAAGGACACCATTTTAACTGGGACACCACAGAGGTTCTGGTGTAGGCAAACGTGAAGCAGGCGCAAGAATTTTTAGAAATGTGGTTGTCTTCTAATAACTCTGTATCAAACATAGCGAAATAGAAGCCACCTACGAACACCTAAGAACCAAAGATGGTGAGCCACTAGAAATCAAAGGTCACCTGAAGGGGTAGCCAGTCAGGACTGGAGCATGTGAATGGGGACTATATACTGTAAACATGAGCACTGCTCTGAGAGAAACACCAACAACTGAGCACTGAGGATGTCACCTCAACTGGTGATGAAACAGCTGCAAGCTAATTGCCAAGCTCAGTGAACACCACAACATCGAGCATCTGAACCCCAGCCACCAATATTCACCATCGGCCTAAGCTGCTACATCAGTTCTCTGCTAATACAAGCAAATAGCTTCCTCACAGTTTCAAACACAGAACATACATTTTACTTTGACCAATTAGTGGAAACCGTGCAATTAGAACATATATTTATGATGATTATGATTATGAGGGCTCGCAGTCCCCTTTTATTGTCATTTAGTAATGCATGCATTAAGAAATGATAAAAATGTTTTTCCAGAATGATATCACGAAAACACATGACAAACTGACTTAAAAACTAACAAAAACCACATAATTATAACACATAGTTACAAAAGTGCAAAGCAATACCATAATTTGATAAGAACAGACCATGGAACAGTAGAAGTCACAGAGTCTCTTGAAAGTCCCATCATCTCACACAGACGGTAAACCTCCAGCGCCGCCAACTTGCCGATGCAGCATCCCGGAAGCATCCAACCACAGTCCGACTCCGAGTCCATCCGAAAAACTCCGAGCCTCCAACCACCTATTCGACACCAAGCACCGAGCACCATCTCTGCCAACCGTTTCGGCCCTGGCCCCAGCAACAGGCGATATGCAAAGCCGAGGGTTTGGGACCTTCGTCTCCAGAGATTCTCAATCGCACAGTAGCAGCAGCAGCCAAACAGGCATTTCAGAAGTTTCTCCAGATGTTCCTCTGCACTTCACGGCTGTCCCCATCAAATCCGGATTGTGCATGGCACCCCTAGTTACACATATCGATATTCATTCGGAACGGCCACACGTGCTGCGTTCATAGAACATATAACATAGAGCATTGAACACTACAGCGCAGTACAGGTCCTTCAGCCCATGATGTTGTGCTGACCTTTGAACCCTCACTGACATCAATCTAACCCTTCCTTCTTACATTGTCCTTCATTTTTCTATCATCCAAGTGCCTATCTAAGAATTTTTTAAATGTCACTAATGTATCTGCCTCTACTGTCACCCATGCACCTTCCACTTCCTGTGTAAAGACATAACGCCCCCCCCCATACTTTCCTCCAATCACCTTAAAATTTTATCTTTAAATTCCTTGGTGTTATCATTTCGAAAGACCTATCCTGGGCCCAGAAGAAAGCAAGGCAGCTTAGTGGTTCAACTATCAAGCTCCTGAACGGGAGAGGATAACATCACTCAGCTTCAAGGACTTGTGTTATCTTATGTTTTCAATATTTATTGCTGATTTATTTATTATTATTATTTTCTTTTTGTATTTGCACAGTTTGTTCTCTTTTGCACACTGGTTGTCCACCCTGTTGGTGCAGTCTTTCATTGATTCAATTATGGATTTATTGAGTAAGCCCACAAGAAAATGAATCTTAGGGTTGTATATGGTGACATATGTGTACTTTCATAATAAATTTTGAATTTTGAACTTTGATTATGCCTCCTTGTATTAGTCATTTCTGCCATGGAAAAAATACTTTGGCTATCCACTCTATGCGTCTTAACACCTTATACACCTCTATCAAGTCATATCTCAACCTCTTTCAATCCCAATAGAAAAGCATAGCTCACTCAACCTGTCCTCATAACACATGCTCTCTAATCCAGGCATCATCCGGGTCAATCTCCTCTGAACCCTCTCTAAAGCTTCTGAGTCTTCCAATAATGAAACGACCAGAACTGTCCAACAACTCCACCATGGACCTGACTGTGAAAGGAGGAGAGTTGGGCATGGAGCTAGCCACCCCATCCTCTGAAAACCCAGAGCTGCAGAAACACCAACAGAAGCTCCAAGGCTTCATACCTGGGACAGGAAGGATCTTCAAAGATGGGTTACACCTGGGGACAACGTGAAAGACTGGCTCAGGACAGAGAACTCTTGCTAGCTGCTGTTAGCAGCCTTTGCCCCAGTAGGAGGGATGGGCTTAAGAACTGTCCAAGCGCTCCCTTTAACTCAGTCCCTCCAGTCCTGGCAACATGCTTGCAAAATTTTTGCTGCACTATTTCCAGTTTAATAACAGCTTTCCTATAGCAGGGCTATCAAAACTGAACACAAAACTCTAAGCGCAGTCTTGTACAACTGCAGCATGACCCCCAACTTCTCTGCTTACTAGTGCATCCCCCGACATACAAAGCCCAGCATTCAAAAAACTTTCTTACACCCTGCCCACCTATGACTCCACTTACAGTGAACTATGGACCAGTTCTCCAAGGTCCATCCGTTCTACAACATTCCCCACAGACCTGCCATTCACTGTGAAAGTCCTATTTGGACTTGACTTTCCAAAATACAACACATCACACTTAAACTCCCTTTGCCATTCCTCAGCCCACTTACTCTGCTGATCAAGATCCCCCTGTTATTTTTGATAAACTTCTTCATTGTCCATGAAGATCTTCATCTTCAAACTTCCATGTGTGTGTTTGACTGTGGATATAAATGTAAGAGAGGAGCAAAGAAATTCTACGCAACATGATCTGACAAATATTTAAGTAAAATTAGAATCATAAAAATATACCAGCAGAAAAGGAGGCCATTCACCCCATCAACTTCATACCAGTTCCTGGTAGAACAACCTGCAACACTCTCATTCCCCGCTCTTTTCCCCCAACCCACTGGTTGTTCTCTTTCAGTGACTTATTCAATTCCACGTTCCTCCCAAGGTGAGACTTAAAATATTAATCAGTCTCTGGTTAGTAGTCAGAGGAACAGAGATGAGATACTGTGGGTGCGATAGAGACATCCGGATGGCATGTCGCCTTCAAGGTACCAGGGTCAGGGATGTCTTGGACTGGGTCCATGTCATTCTTAAGAGGGAAGGTGAGCAGCCAGTCTTAGCACAAATGAAATAGACAGACACATTGAGGAGGCCCTGAAGAGAGATTTTAGGGAGCTAGGTAGAAAGATGAAAAACAGAACCCCCAGGGTAGTAATCTCTGTATTGTTGCTTGTGCCAAGCACCAGTGAGGGTAAGGATGGGATGATTTGACAGGTGAATGGCTGAAGAATTAGTGCAGAAGGCGGGAGTTCAGGTTTATGGATCATTGGGATCTTTTCTGGGGAATGAACAACCTGTACAGAAGGAACAGGTTACACCTGAACCCAAGGAGGACCAATATCTACACCTGAACCCAAGGAGGACCAATATCTTTCCAGGCAGATGTGCTAGAGTTGCTCAGGAGGGTTTAAATTAACTTGGCAAGTGAGTGGGAACCAGAGTGATAATGCTGAGGATGGGGTAGTTGATTTACAAACAGAGGCAGTGTGTAGTGACACTGCTAGCAAGGAAAGGCTGATGATGGGGCTACACTGTAGTCAACAGAATGAGTTACAATGTAAAATGCGGACAAAATCAAAAAGAGTAGATGAACTTGTAGCACAGTTACAAATTGGCATGTATCATCTTGTAGGCATCACTGAAGCATTGCTGAAAGATTATAGCTGGGAGCTTAACATGCAAGGATGCATATTGTATCGAAAGGTCAGGCAGTTAGGCAGAGGGGAAGGCTTAGCTCTGTTGGTAAAAATGAAATCAAATCATTAGAAAGAGGTGACATAGGGTCAGAAGGTGTTGAATCATTGTGGGCAGAGCTAAGGAACTGTCATAGTCATACTTTATTGATCCTGGGGAAATTAGTTTTCCTTACAGTTGCACCATAAATAATCAAATAGTAATAAAACCATAAATAGTTAAATAGTAATATCTAAATTATGTCAGGAAGTAAGTCCAGGACCAGCCTATTGGCTCAGGGTGTCTGACCCTCCAAGGGAGGAGTTGTAAAGTTTGATGGCCACAGGCACGAATTACCTCCTATGACGCTCTGTGTTGCATCTCAGTGGAATGAGTCTCTGGCTGAATGTACTCCTGTGCCCAACCAGTATATTATGTAGTGGATGGGAGACATTGTCCAAGATGGCATGCAACTTAGACAGCATCCTCTTTTCAGACACCACCGTGAGAGAGTCCAGTTCCATCCCCACAGCATCACTGGCCTTACGAATGAGTTTGTTGATTCTGTTGGTGTCTGCTACCCTCAGCCTGCTGCCCCAGCACACAACAGCAAACATGATAGCACTGGCCACGACAGACTCGTAGAACATCCTCAGCATCATCTGGTAGATGTTAAAGGACCTCAGTCTCCTCAGGAAATAGAGACGGCTCTGACTGTAAGGGTAAAAAAAACCCTAATGGGTATTACATACAGATTCCTCAGACAGTAGTAAGGTTGTGGTCCACAAGTTAAAATGGGAGATAGAAGATGCATGCCAAAAGGGTAATGTTACAATTAGTCATGGCGGATTTCAGTATGCAAGCAGATTGGGAAAATCAGATTGGTGGTGAATCCCGAGAGGGGGAATTTCTAGGATGCCTGTAAGATGGTTTTTTAGAGCAGCTCGTGGTTGAACCCACCAGGGGATCAGCTATTCTCGATTGGGTGTTGTGCCATGATCTGGAATTGATTCGTGAGCTTAAGATAAAAGAACCCTCAGGGGACAGTGATCATAATATTATAGAATTCACCCTGAAATTTGAGGAGGAGAAGCTAATGTTAGATGTATCAGTATCACAGTAGAGTAAAGGGAATTACAAAGGCATGAGAGAGGAGGTGGCCAAAATTGATTTGAAAGAAGCACTAGCTGGGATGACACAGAGCCCACAATGGCTGGAATTTCTGGAAGCAATTTGGAAGGCACATAATACGAAGGGTGATTGAAAAGTTTGTGGCCTAAGGTAGAAGGAGTCAATTTTAGAAAACCTTGCACACTTATTTTTCAACATTGTCCCCTCCTACATTTGCACACTTAGTCCAGCAGTCGTGGAACATACGGATCTTGGACACCCAGAAAGTGTCCTCAGCAGGGGTGATTGATAAGTTTGTGGCCTAAGGTAGAAGGAAATGAGTTATACAGCTCTCGTTACATGCACATGCAGTTCAACTCTTTGAGTGATTATGCTGAAAGTTTGAAGTTAATAACTCATCAGAGGTGATTTGATAAGTTTGTGGCCTAAGGTAGAAGGAGATGAGTTATTAACTTCAAACTTTCCCCAGGGCTCTGAAAGAAGTGGCTGAAGAGATTTTGGAGGCATTAGTTGTCCTGTTTCAAGAATCACTAGATTCTGGAATAGTTCCAGAAGACTGAAAAATTGCACATGTTGTTCCAGTCTTCAAGAAGGGAGAGAGCAGAAGAAAGGAAATTATAGGCCAGTTAGTCTGACCTCAGTGGTTGGGAAGACGTTGAAGGATGTGGTTTTGGGGTACTGGGGGCACATAATAAATAGGCTGCAGTCAGCATGGTTTCCTCAAGAAAAATCTTGCCTGACATATATGTTGGAATTCTTTAAAGAAATAATAAGCAAGATAGACAAAGGTGAATCGATGGATGTTGTGTACTTGGAATTTCAGAAGGCCTTTGACAAGGTGCTGCACATGAGGATGCTTAAAAAGAACCCATGGTATTTCAGGAAAGATTCTAGAATGGATGAAGCAATGGCTGATTGGTAGGAGGCAAAGAGTGGGAATAAAGGGGGCCTTTTCTGGTTGGCTGGTTCCACAGGGATCTGTGTTGGGACCGCTTCCTTTACGTTATATGCCAGTGACCTGGATGATGGAATTGATGGTTTTGTTGCAAAGTTTGCGGACGGTAGGAAAATAGGTGAAGAGGCAGGTAGTTTTGAGGAAGTAGAGAGGCTACATAAGGAATTAGACAGATTAGGAGAATAGGCAACAAAGTGGCAGATGGAATACGATGTCAGGAAGTGTATGGTCATGCACTTTGGGAGGAATGCTAAGGGTAGACTATTTTCTTAATGGAGAGAAAATTCAAAAATTTGAGGCACAAAGGGACTTGGGAGTCCTCGTGCAGGATTGCAGGTTGAGTCTGTGGTGAGGAAGGCAAATGCAATGTTAACATTCATTTCAAGAGGACTAGAATATAAAAGCAAGGATGTAATGTTGAGGCTTTATAGAGCAGTGCTGAGGCCTCACTTGGAGTATTGTGAGCAGTTTTGGGTCCCTTATCTTAGAAAGGATGTGCTGAAACTGGAAGGGGTTCAAAGAAGGTTCACAAAAATGATCCGAGGATCGAAAGGGTTGTCATATGAAGAGTGTTTGATGGCTCTGGGCCTGTATTCACTGGAATTCAGAAGAATGAGGGGTGACCTAATTGAAAACTATTGAATGTTGAAAGGTTTTAACAGAGTTATTGTGGAGAGGATGTTTCTAATGATGGGAGAGTCTAGAACCAGAGGATGCAGCTCAGAACAGAGGAGCATCCTTTTAGAATGGAAATGAGGAGGAATTTCTTTAGCCAGAGAGTAGTGAATCTGTGGAATGCTTTGCCACAGACAGCTGTGGAGATCAAGTTTTTATGTATGTTTAAGGCAGAGGCTGATAATTGCTTGATTAGTCACAGCATGAAGGGATACTGGGAGAAGGCAGGAGATTGGGGATGATAGAGAAAAGGGATCAACCATGGTGAAATGGTGGAGCAGACTCGATGGGCCAAATGGCCCACTTCTGCTCCTATATCTTATGATCTGTGGTCTTATAACAAAGTTTTTCCTTTTATTCCCTCTTTGTACCACTTCTGCTGGCAGCTCATTCCACACTGCACCACCCTCTGAATGAAAAAATCCCCTATCAGTTTCCTCTTAAATATTTCACCTTTCTCTCTTAACCTACGACCACTAATTCTAGTTACACCCAAGCTCAGTAGCAAAAGCCACCTGCATTGACCCAATCTATACATAATTTTGAATACCTCCATCAAATCTCCCCATGTTCTCATATGCTTAACTGATTCAACCTTTCTCCATAACTCAGGTCCTCAAGTCCTAGCAACATCCTTGTAAAACAGCACGCAGCCTCTCCATCTCCTATGAAGACTCCTTTCACTAGATCAGTGTTCGTGTTTCTTTAGTTATTAGTATGTTCAAATGTACTGCTTTTTCACTTGTTTGAAATTTTATTGGATTTTATCCCCAGCAGCTTGCTCCCCCTGGTGGACAAATGTATATACGTCAGCCCGCTGTTCACCTGTAATGTGGACCACATTCTTTTAATAACCATGGTGTGATAAAGGTTTTACAGTTTTGATTTAAAGCTAATACCCAATGCCATTAACATTTAGAGACAAGCTGTCTTTTCTTTCATGGAGAAAAATTGCCTTCTTGAGTTTGTTTCTAGCATTTTTTAATCCTCAAGGTCTCTCTTTGATTTTTGCTTCTTAAACATTGCATATGCTTCCTTTTTCTTCTTAACTAGATGCACCACCCCTCTCATCATCCAAAATTCTCTTAACGTGCCATCCTTGTCCACCCTCGTAACTGGAACATGATCCTCATCGTTTTGTGGGTATATAAGATTATGAACAGTATAGATAGGATAAATGCAAGAAGGCTTCTTCCATTCAGGTTGGGTGAGACTAGAAAAGAAGTCATAGGTAAAGGGAAAAAGGTGAAATATTTAAGAGGAACGTTTCAATGTTAAAGAGATGTTTGGATAAGTACATGAACGGTAGGGCCATAAGGGGCTATGATCCAGGTGCAGGTCAATGGGACTAAGCAGAATAACAGTTTGGCATGGTCTAGATAAGCCTAAAAGCCTGCTTCTGTGCTATGGTGCCCTAGGACTATGATGACTACCCTAATGAAAGGTCTCAATCCAAAACATCGAGTGCCCATTATCTTCCACAGATGCTGCCAGATCCATTGAGTTCTTCCAGCAAATTGTTTGTTGTCCGGCATCTACAGTCTCTTGTGTCTCCAGATAAGACCAACAGGTTTCTTCCCTTATTAAAAACTAAAAGTATATTGAAAATACTCAGCAGATCAGGCAACATCTGTGGAATGACAAATAGAGTTAACATTTCAGGTTAATTACCATTTATCAGAACTGGAAAAATGAGGAAACAAGTGTGCTTTAAATTGCAGAGGGGGGATGAGTGGGGAGGACAAAGGAAATATCTGGATAACTGGAGACCGAGGTTGTTTCTTGTGATATGGTTGTTTTTGGCTACTACCTAGCTAATTATTGCTGATTCGTCTGGAATAAATAGATAACTAAGTGCAATCAGAGTGAACAATAAGAACTGTGAGATATGGAATATAGTGGCTGTGAAAACCTGAAACAAAAGAGAATGCTGAAAATACTCACACATTCAGGCAGACAAAGAACACAGAATCCCATAATACTAGGAATGAAAAGGGTAACACATGAGGAGCATTTGATGGCCCTGGGTGTGTATTTGCTGGAGTTTAAAAGAATGAGGAGGGATCTCATTGAAATCTATCACATATTGATCAATTGAGATAGAGTAGATGTGGAGAGAGTGTTTCCATTCTGAGGCACAGCCTCAGAATAGAAGGATGTCCATTTAAAACATATGAGGTGGAATTTCTTTAGCCAGAGGGTGGTGAATCTGTGGAATTCATTGCCACAGATGGCGGTGGAGGCTATGTCTTTGGGTATAGTTGTCTGATCGCCAGATATGGAGATCAGACCCAAATGTTCTTGAATCATAGGATGGACCGAACTGCTGGTTTGGAAGAGGCAAAAGGTGGAGGTATGTGTCTCATGATAAACTTTCTGTAGTGCTCCAATGTGGTAATATTGTCGAATTCTTGTTCCCTAAGCTTGAATATCTAACGGTCAAATGCCATCTGTTCTATTTACCTAGGGAGTTCTCTTCCATAATCGTAACCACAGATTACATGCCACCAGCAGCCGACTAGAATCACGCACTTGATATACTGAATAATGTTATCTCCAAACAAGAAGCAGATCATCATGACACATATCAAATCATCGGCAGGGACTTCAATCAGGTTTGTTTGAAGTAAACTTTGCCCACTTACCTTGTAGCTCAAGAGGTCCCAACACATCAGACCAGGGGCCCCCAACCTTTTTCGCACTGCGGACCGGTTTCATATTGACAATATTCTTGCGGACCGGCCGATCCGGGGGTGTAGGGTTGCCAACGGACAAGAGTAGCAGTCAAATACGCTGGGTTTACCCCGAGAAAGACTACAATGACCATGAAGCCTTGCGCGGGCACCAGTACGCATGCGTAACTTGCGCATGCGTGTACGATTTTTTCCCACAAATTGTTTTTGGCGATTCTTTTCGGGGGGGGGGTGTTAATCACGACCGGAATACAGATGATAATTAGCTAATACACTCAATTTCGTTTCTGAAAGGGTTTATCTAACAAATTTAATATTAAACACACAGCGCGTATTTTCCTCGCATGAATATAGTGATAAGTCAATTATCAGGGGAGGACAGGGGAGCTTGAAGTAAGTGTTGAACGAACTTCCAGTAGAAGTGGTAGAGGCAGGTTTGGTATTATCATTTAAAGAAAAATTGGATAGGTATATAGACAGGAAAGGAATGGAGGGTTATGAGCTGAGTGCAGGTGAGTGGGACTAGGTGAGAGTAGCGTTCAGCACGGACTAGAAGGGCCGAGATGGCCTGTTTCCGTGCTGTAATTGTTATATGGTTATATAGGTCAATAGCATCATAACATTTTAAGTAACGTTTGGATATTAAACACACAGCACATATTTTCCCTGTATGAACATATAAAAGCATTGCAACACACCAGTATCACTGAAACAGTGGGAGCCCTGGACTTGTTTCCCTGCAACAAGACGGTCCTATCGAGGGGTGGTAGGAGACAGCGATACTCGAAGGGGGTTCCTTATGTCCAGCCTATTCCGCAATTTAGTTTTCGTTCCATTCATTGCAGAGATATGTTGGAAATGGAAGCAACGTTTTCAGTGCTTTCGTGGCTATTTCAGGATATTTAGCCTTGACTTTGATCTGGAATGCCGGCAGAGATGTTATGTCAAACACACTTTTCAGCCCGCCGTCATTTGCAAGCTCGAGGAGTTGGTCTTCTTCCCGCGCTAACATGGATGACGCGCAGGTAATGACTTCGCGTGCGTTCAAGCTCAACAGTGCATGACAGGGAATGAGGAGAGGTGCAGCTGACTCCTATCGCCAAATCACATCGTTTCCTCGCGGCCCGGTGGTTGGAGACCGCTGTTATAAATGACCTGGATGAGGGATGGGTTGGTAAATTTGCTGATGATACAAAGGTTGGGAGTGTTGTGGATAGTGAGGGCTGCCAGAGGTTACAGCGGTACAGTGATAGGATGCAAAACTAGGCTGAGAGTGGCAGATGGAGTTCAACCCAGATAAGCGCGAGTTGGTTCATTTTGGTAGGTCAAATATGATGGCAGATTATAAGTATTAATGGTAAGACTCTCGGCAGTGTGGAGGATCAGATGGATCTTGGGGTCTGAGTCCATAGGACACTCAAAGCTGCTATGCAGGTTGACTCTGTGGGTTAAGAAGGCATACAGTGCATTGGCCTTCATCAACCTTGGGATTGAGTTCAAGAGCCGAGAGGTAATGTTGCAGCTATATAGGACCCTGGTCAGACCTCACTTGGGAGTACTCTGCTCGGTTCTGGTTGCCTCACTACAAGAAAGACGTGGAAACCATAGAAAGGGTGCAGAGGAGATTTACAAGGATGTTGCCTGGATTGGGGAGCATGCCTTATGAGAATAGGTTGAGTGAACTCGGCCTTTTCTCCTTGGAGCAATGGAGGATGAGAGGTGACCTGATAGAGATGTACAAGATAATAAGAGGCATTGATCGTGTGGATAGTCAGAGGCTTTTCGCCAGGGCTGTAATAGCTAGCACAAGAGGGCATAGTTTTAAAGTGCTTGGAACCAGGTACAGAGGAAATGTCAGGGGTAAGTTGTTTTTTTACGCAAAGAATGCTGAGTGTGTGGAATGGATTGCCAGCAGCGGTGGTGGAGGCAGAAATGATAGGGTCTTTTAAGAGGCTCCTGAATAGGTACATGGAGCTTAGAAAAATAGAGGGCAATGGGTAAGCCTAGGTAGTTTAAGGTAAGGACATGCTCAGCACAGCTTTGTGGGCCGAAGGGCCTGTATTGTGCTATAGGTTTTCTAGGTTTTATGTACTATTTAAAAATGACATTCAATTTAAATTAAATGTAAATTTGTCAAAGTACTGAGCAGTATCCAGAATCTGTTTAATGTTTATCTCATTCAAAATAAAAGGCTCATTAGATGGAATATAACAAAGCATCACGTGTCCAAGGGCCAATCATCATTGAGTGATTGAATGAGCAATCTCAAATAAAGACCAGAGGTGGAGGAATTTGCTGATGAACACTCAAGGTATTAGCATATCAGAGAATGAAGTGGACAAAGACCAGAAGCAGAAATACCTGCAGCTGAAGCACTGGTCAAATTAAAGTGTAAGCATCTTCTTGTCAAAGCATTTTATTGCCACTGCCCCCAATATTTGGGTTTACTTTCACTGGAAACTGGCTAAGCCATGCAAGTATTGTAGCTACAAGAGGACTAGAGGCTAGTAATTCTTTGGCCATCACTCAATTCACATGAAAACCTTTGGACCACCTGCACGTCTTCACTTGTTTCAATGATGCTCAATTCCAACACTGTTTAACACTGGCCAGGACAAAGCAGACCTCAATAAAACATCAAGTCTGATGGTCTCTTGAGAATCAGAATCAGAGATTATCAAGGGCATCTGTTGTGACATTTATTATTTTAAATTTGTTGCTTGCTGAGGTTTAAAATTCAGTGAATTACCATCTGCAGCCCTCACCATCTACTAAATTCCCAGAGGCAGCATTACACAGAGTAACGACTACAGTACGCTGGATGAACTCAGCAGGTCGGGCAGCATCAGTGGAAACGATGAGTCAACGTTTCAGGCTGGAACCCTTCGTCAGGACTGAAAAATGAAGAAGGTGGAAGGATTTGAAGAATGCTTGTAGGTTCAGTTGAAAGACCAGTAAATTGAAAGACAAAGGGTTGGGGCAGGGGAAGCATCGACGTCATAGGCAGGAAAACAATGGGTAGTAGAAGAAGGAGGCGGAACCATGAGGGAGGTGATAGGCAGCTGGGGGAGGGGGCAGAGTGAAATAGGGATAGAGGAAGGGAGGGGGAGGGAATTACCAGAAGTTGGAGAATTCTATGTTCATACCAAGGGGCTGGAGACTACCTAGACAGTATATGAGGTGTTGCTCCTCCAACCTGAGTTTAGCCTCATCATGGCAGTAGAGGAGGCCATGTATGGACATATCTGAATGGGCATGGGAAGCAGAGTTGAAGTGGGTGGCTACAGGGAGATCCTGTCTGTTGTGGCGGATGGAGCGGAGGTGCTCGACAAAGCAGTCCCCCAATCTGTGTCTGGTTTCACCGACGTAGAGGAGGCTGCACCAGGAGCACCAGATGCAATAGATGACCCCAACAGACTCACAAGTGAAGTGTTGCCTCACCTGGAAGGACTGTTTGGGGCCCTGAATGGTGGCAAGAGAGGAGGTGTAGGGACAGGTGTAGTACTTACACTTAACAAGGGTAAGTGCTGGGTGGGAAATCCATGGGGATGGACGTGCGGATAAGGGAGTCGCGGAGGGACCGATCCCTGCGGAAAGCGGAGAGGGAAAGATGTGCTTAGTGGTGGGGTCCTGTTGAAGGTGGCGGAAGTTGCGGAGGATAATGTGCTGGATCTGGAGGCTGATGGGGTGGTAGGTAAGGACAAGGGGAACTCTGTCCCTGTTGTGGTGGCAGGAGGATGAGGTGAGGGCTGAAGTGCGGGAAATGGAGGAGATGTAGGTGAGGGCATCATTGATGACAGTAGAAGGGAAACCACGATCCTTAAAGAAAGAGGAGATTTGAGATGTCCTGGAACGGAAAGCCTCATCCTCGGAGCAGATGCAGCGAGACGGAGGAACTGGGAAAAGGGAATGGCATTTTTACATGTGGTGGGGTGGGAAGAGGTATAGTCGAGGTAGTTATGAGAGTCAGTGGGCTTATAGAAGATGTCAGTGGACAGTCTGTCTCCAGAGATGGAGACTGAGACATCGAGAACGGGGAGAGAAGTGTCCGAGATAGACCAAGTGAATTTGAGGGCTAGGTGGAAGTTTGAAGTGAGGTCGATGAAATTGACGAGCTCAGCATGGGTGCAGGAAGCAGCACCAATGTAGTTGTCAATGTACTGAAGGAAAAGTTGAGGAGCAGTACCAGAATAGGTTTGGAGCACAGACTGTTCCACATAACCAATGAAGAGGCAGGCGTAGCTGGGTCCCATGCGAGTTCCCATAACTACACCCTTAGTCTGAAGAAAGTGGGAAGAGCCAAAAGAGAAGTTATTAAGTGTGAGAACCAGTTTCGCCAACCGGAGGAGGGTAGTGGTGGTGGGGAACTGGTGAGGTCTATTATCCAGGAAGTAGCGGAGAGCTTTGAGGCCTTCTTGATGGGGAATGGAGATGTATAAGGATTGGACATCCATAGTAAAAATGAAGCAGTTGAGACCGGGGAATTGGAAGTTATTGAAGAGGTGGAGGGCATGGGATGTACCCCGGATGTGGGTGGGGAGGGACTAAACTATGGGTGACAAAATGGAGTCCAGGTAGGCAGACACAAGTTCGGTGGGACAGGAGCAGGCAGAAATTATGGGTCTACTGGAACAGTTAGGCTTGTGGATCTTTGGGAGGAGGTAAAACCGAGTGGTACGGGGTGTGGGAATACTGAGTTTCGTGGCTGAGGATGGAAAGTCTCCGGAGTTGATAACGGTGGTGATGGTGTGGGAGACAATGGCTTGATGTTTTTTGGTGGGGTCCTGTCGGTCCCTCCGCGACTCCCTTATCCGCATATCCATCTCCACAGATCTCCCACCCGGCACTTATCCCTGTAAGCGTTAAGTGCTACACCTGTCCCTACACCACCTCTCTTGCCACCATTCAGGGCCCCAAACAGACCTTCCAGGTGAGGCAACACTTCGCTTGTGAGTCTGTTGGGGTCATCTATTGCATCCGGTGCACCCTGTGCGGCCTCCTCTATATCGGTGAAATCCGATGCAGATTGGGGGCCCGCTTCGTCGAGCCACAACAGACAGGATCTCCTGGTAGCCACCCACTTCAACTCTGCTTCCCATTCCCATTCAGATATGTCCATGCATGGCCTCCTCTACTGCCATAATGAGGCTAAACTCAGGTTGGAGGAACAACACCTCATATACCATCTAGGTAGTCTCCAGCCCCTTGGTATGAACATAGAATTCTCTAACTTCCGGTAATTCCCTCCCCCTCCCTTCCTCTATCCCTATTTCACTCTGCCCCCTCCCCCAGCTGCCTATCACCTCCGTCATGGTTCCACCTCCTTCTTCTACTACCCATTGTTTTCCTGCCTATGATGTTGATGCTTCCCCTCCCCCAACCCTTTGTCTTTCAAATTACTGGTCTTTCAACTGAACCTACCAGCATTCTTCAAATCCTTCCACCTCCTTCATTCTTCAGTCCTGACGAAGGGTTCCAGCCTGAAATGCCGACTCATCATTTCCACTGATGCTGCCCGACCTGCTGAGTTCATCCAGCGTACTGTAGGTGTTGCTTTGATCACAGCATCTGCAGATTATTTTCTGATTAGAGTAACAATTGGCATAGAGGTTTCCAGAACCAGCAATCAGGGTTCAATTCCTGCCACTGTAAGGAGTTTGTACATTCTCCCTGTGATCATGTAGGTTTCCTCCTTCGTTCCGAAGGTGTATAGGTTAAAGTTAGTAAGTTATGGGCATGTTAAGACTTGCAGCATGGCCCCAGCTCGTAATCAGACTGTGTTGGTTGTTGGCACAAACAATGTATTTCACTAACAGAAAAGATTCTGCAGACGCTGCAAATCCAGCACACACACAAAATGCTGGAGGAAGGGTCTCGGCCTTACTAATTTCCATAGATCCTACTGAGTTCCTCCAGCATTTTGTGTGTGTTGTGATTTACTTCACTGTATGTTTTAAGTGTACCTGTGACAAACTAATCTTTAATCTTAAATGTTTAAATCTGTAACTCCACCCCCCGGGAGAAGACCAAAGGGTCATGTTAAAAAAAGTTCCATGAAATATGGATAGCCCCGGCAAAATCTGCCTTTACTACCCAGTCTAATATCAGCCTTCTGTGCTATGACTACTGTTGAATAGGGCTTTGATCAGTGAAGTTGCAGGAATGACTGGTACTTCCAAGGCAGTATGTTATATACAAATGCAATTTTTTCTCAACAAGTCAAAGTATTTAGCTTTGAATATCAATTTCTCTAACTTCTGGTAACTTCTTCCTATCCCCCTCTCTTTTCTTATCATTCCCCATTTTGGTTCCTCTTACTTCTTTCTCTTCACTCACCAATTACCCTCCTCTGGTTCATCTCCTTCTACCCTTTCTTCCATGGTGCACTGTTCTCTTCTATCAGAATTCTTCAGCCCTTTACCTTTTCCACCTATCACTTTCCAGCTTCTCACTTCATCCCATGACCCCACCCCACCACCTCCCCCTCACCGGAATATCCTCATCACCTTCTAACTTGTGCTCCTTCCCCTCTCCCCACCTTCTTATTCTGGCTTCTTCCCCTTCCTTTCCAGTCCTCATGAAGGTCCTTGGCCTGTAATATTGACTCTATTCCTTTCCATAGATGCTGCCTGACCTGCTGAGTTTCTTCAGCATTTTGTGTGTGTAACAAAGCATTTAACTGTTGTCTGCATCTCAATCAGCTTGTGCATTTCCATTTAAGAACACTGACATTGCAAAGGTGTTTCATATTGCCCAAGGTCATGCTATTAAAATGCATTCTTTGCATTTTAAACTAAATTCAAGTCAATAACAAAATGATACATTTATTGCTCCTTTTGCAGATTATACACACACAGAACATAAACCACACAAGTAGGACTGTAATTATTAAATGCACATACAAAAAGTATTCTATTATTACTAAAGATGAAATATTTACATCACTTTTGCCATCCAGATAAATCGTGTACATACTGATCAACTCCACTGAACTTGTCTACAAGCATATTACCTAGAAGAGGATGGAATTAATTGGTCCCCTTCCTATTTAAGGTATGTGGGTTTTAAATGACAGGGGTGAACTTGTGATTATAGCAACACTCCTCCCCAGCCACACCAAACCCCTCCCAAGTCCTCCCTCCACTTTCACAAAGAATGAGAAGCCCCAGCTGATTGCTGAAGGAAACCTGGGTTCAAGAGCTGGTCAATATGAAGACTTGTTATATTGTGTACAGCACAGAATCAGAAAAATCCTGGAGATCTAATGAAGCCTAAGTGATGTGACACAGTTTTGGAGGAGGTGAGGAAAGGGAACAAAACATCTAAACGATGGCACCATTTGGAACACAATACTATTGTAGCATGCCTTAAAAAAATGAAGATAAAGCCACAAGTATGTGTAGTCTGCAGCTATTGATCTTAGATTGGAAGCCAAACTCTCTTCTCAAAAGAAACAAAAAAAAATGTTCATCACATTTAGCCGGTCACAGATTTGACTAGAGGGACTTTGAACCATTTAAGAAGTTGACCATGTAGAAACCAGCTGTGCTATAGATATGTATGGTTCAATATAGAGCAGATTAAATGTTTCAGAGCATTCTGAACGATCGAGTATCATTCCTTTAAATGCTCCTCTCAAAACTGTAGAGTTGGTGGGAGTTCAAGCATTCATTGCAATTAAGATGGACACAAGTTATGAACATGTGGATAAAGACAAGAGCTTGAAAATTAGCATGCTAGCTATCCTGTGGAATAGTTTAGTCAAAATGCTAGACTGCTATGTTACCCATAACCAGGAGGATCTATCTAAACTATCTACAGGTCATTAAAGAAATTCTCAATGTAGATAAATGAATTAAACTCTTTATAGCTTTAGATCAAATTTACAAACTTGGAAAAAAAACATCCCATTTACAATATTAAGCAAATGAACTTATTCACAGAGAAACTGCAATGTGTTTAGTTAGTGCAATAAAGCTTCCAAAAGTGAACACACGCTATTAGGTAGACCCCACCTTGACCAGAGACCTCACCTTATCAATACCCCAAAGAGCTGGGAGTTCTCGGAAGTCCTTTGCAAACTAGTTTTGTACTGCAAATATAACATTCCCTTAGTTGTGAAACCCAGCAACACGTTTGTTACAGCTTGGAGCTCCCGTGTCCTGGTCAGGTGACAATAAGACCGTACTCACTACGTACAGCTGGACTAAACATAAAACAACTGCAGCTCAGAAACATGGATTCAACTTTTAGGCTGGGATAAAGAAAATAATTCTGTGAAACATTCTCTAGTAAATTTACTATCAAATAAATTTAAAATATGCCCTTAAGGAAACACTCATTCTAATAAAAACTTCATTAATAATTTATCTTTGAGGTATTAAGTGTTTATGATAAATGCTATGAAAATATCTTTGGATACAAATGAGGTTAAATAATTTAGACAAATCAATTCAACATCTCTTAGTTTACATCAATGAAACACTGTGCAGTGTGCCAAAATCTGTAATGCAGGTTGCTACCCTGTGATAGATGTAGGTTGATGACATTATTTGACATAGGCTACTTAGTTTTGCTGGTGCTAGGGGCAGAGGAGGTGGGGTGGGGGGTGGATTGCAAAAAAAAACCCAGAAGCTCAAATTTAGTTAATTCAGAGTAAATGAACATTAACCCCTTCCTTCCTTCAAGTGCTCTCAATAGATTTGTATATGATGGCCAAGATACTGAAGGAACCATTACAAAGGAAGGAGAAAATCAGAATACAGCGTCTGCTGAATAAAGCATAGGCAACCTGTCATCAATTGGAGATTATCCTACAGGATGTTAATTTAAAGGGAAATTGCTGGCAATGGAAAATTTTATGAATATAAAATGTGTATATATAATCTGCAATACTTTACATTTGGTCTCAGATTAAATGTGTTTATTGCAATTGTGATGTTCAAATTTAATATCTGCCCCACTGATCTTAAAATAAATGTCCTAAATTTGATTTTCCTTATTTGTTTTATTAAATACATATAGTTTAATAAATGTTAAACAGATTAATACATGCCTAATGCCTATAAAAAGCGACAATGGGACGGCTTTACTGTTGGTATTCTAAGGGTGAGATCAAATGCATGTGGAAATACTGCACCTGAACCTATGGAATGTAAATAATTAAATATACAAAATTAATCCCTTGTTCACACAAGTGCAAGCAAAGAGGCAGGGCAAAATATTATGCAATGCACTACAAATATATAATCTTTTATGATTTGATCCCCAATTCCAGTTTACAAGTTATGCAAAGTGCAGTAAAAATGCTCAGAAAGTGATTCTTGTTGGTACGAAGGCGCTCTCTGCAGTTACAGTATACATTAAAAGAAAGGCTTTTTAAACTCATTGGGCACAGAACTAAAACAACTAACTAGAAAGCAAGTTGCTTAAGAGCTTTGGTTGAGCTTACAAATCGAACCCCTTCACAAATTAGTAGTTCACCTTATTCCTCCCTATGCAGCTTCCGGGTCTTCCCACTGCTTAAACTCAATTTCACCCTCTTTTCATCTTTATCAGGATGAGCCGCACGTTCTTTGGAATAATCTGCTGGGGAAAGGTATGTGGTGGGGTGATGGGGGGTGGGGTGATGGGGGGTGGGGTTCTGACAGCAGAAACCAACAGAAGGGCAGAGCAAATGATAAGTGGGAGGAAGAGCCAGTTATGCCAACCATGGGCAAGGATGGAAATATCAGGGCCCATCTGCACTCCTTGCCACGGGAGAGTTATAGGACCCCTCGCAGCTCACACAGAGAGCCACGTTAGGCACCGGAACAAAGAACTCGCTGACTTGCATAATACTATAAACTGCCAGTTACTGGGGGAGAAAAACCACACACACACAAACCAACCTTTACTCCAAGGGTGTACAAGGTGATTGAGAACTGGCAACATTTAATGAATCGCAATCCAAGTGGCACAGAAATGGAGAAATGGAGGGAAGTGGGAGTGAAAAAGGAAGAACTGGGGAGTTTACAAACAGCAAGGAGTGATGGTAACCATGTTGGACAATTAAGGATACAACTGTAAACTTCAGTTGAAGGATAAATAAATAATTACATTTATCTCTGTGAGCTTAACATATAACCAGTTGACTTAGAGTCACTTCCACTTTCCTGCAAGTTTAATTACAGTCAGAAAACTACGAGCTGTTGAAGGGACGGGAATATCCAGCAGTTGTTTCAGCTCTGGGTCTCCAAAGGCTTATCTAAATCCTTCAGACTGCTCAGGAATTTTTCTGGAGTGAGGATGTGAGTGGAACCTACAGTGGAAACAAAAAAAAAAGAGAATGTTGTTCTGTTATTGATCAAATTTAAAAAAAGTGACCAAGCCTCAAGTGAAAGATCAAACTTGTTGCCTTGGTAAAGCAGCCTGCATAATCAAAGGCCTTCACCATCTTGGACATTCTTTCCTCACTTCCTCCTCCACCCTCAACCCTCCCTCCAACCTGGCAGAAGATACAAAAATCTGAAATGATGTACCACTAGGCTCAAAGCACCCTAGCAGATATATTTCATTAAGAGTTTGAGAAGATTTGGTATGTCACCAGAGACTCTCAAATTTGTGCAGATGTACTGTGGGGAGCTTTTCGACTGGTTGCATCACCTCCTGGTACGAAGGCACTAATGCACAAGATTAGAAAAATCTGCAGAGGTTGTAAACGCAGCCATCTCCATCATGGGCACTAGCCTCCCCATCATAGAGGACATCTTAAGCTCTGCAACTACAGCACCACTTCAATTATTTCATTCTCCTTTATACTTGTGCACTGGAAATTTCATGGAACAATCTTGAAGCTAAAAAAGGGTCTAGTGCTTTTTCGGTGCACTTGACGAATAAACTCTTCTTGGGCTTCCAGCTGGGTACAGGTATCAATTATGCCTGCACCCAGCAGTATCTTGCTGGAAACAACGAAGAGTTTAACTAAGGACTCCCACCATCCAGGGCATAACTCCTGAGGAGATGCAGGAGCCTGAAGACCCACACTCAATGTTTTAGGAACAACTGCTTCTTCCTCTGCGCTATCAGATTTTGGAATAGTCCATGAACCCAGTTACTACCCCTATCCCTATTCTTCTTTTGATGTCCATGTCACACCTGCCATCTGATGTCACCCAGCTTCCTAAGTAGCAAAAGTTCTGTACTTGTTTTATGTCTTCCCCGTTTATTCTCAGCCTGCAGAATAGGATTCTCCCTTCTTTCTGGATATCACTATACATTGTCTTTTTGCAATTGATAGATAGACCCATTTTTGCACCTTTTTCAACAATTATATCAATTAAGTTTTGTAGTTCTTCCTCCGTACTTTCAATTAACAGTGTCATCTGCATATCTGAAATTATTGATGTTTTCACCGCCAACTTTGATTCCCAAGATGTCTCATTTTTCGTAATATTGTTTCACTGTACACATTAAATAAATCAGGGGAGAAAACACACTCTTGTCTAACGCCTCTCTTGATTTTCGTAAACTGACTCACTTCTCCATCTATTCTTACTGTGGCAGTTTGTTCCCAGTACCAGATTTCTGATTAGGTAGCGGTCTTTCGAATCTAGATCTAGAGTTTTCTATAATATTTCAAATAAATTATTGTGCTTCACTTTATCAAATGCTTCTTTGTAGTTGTTACATACCCAGTAACGGGTTAAAGAACCAGCAGAAATGGAACACACCTGGAGTCTGGTTTTGCTGTTAACTAATTTTATTTTATTAGTAACTACGTAATAAAGTAACATAAAACCAGATAAATCAAACAGGTTAGCAGAGGTTATGCATATATAGGTGTGGAAATATAAACCTAACCTTCAAGCTTAGGTGACACAGTCTTACGATGGTAAGTAAACAAAGTCAGTTCAGTTCGTGTTATTAAGTTGAGTAGAATGGGGGTGAGGGACAGAGGGACAGAGGTTTAGTTCTCCAGGTAAGCCGATGCCGTCGATCCTCTGAAATCCTTTAGAGTCACCGAATGTGACAACAAGAAGGAGACTGTCTTCTGTGGTAAAGCTATCAACCCAGGCAAGTGTTGGACACACTGATAACCTCCCACCGGTCACCCCTTTTCCACACTGCAAGAGCCACTGATCGATTCTTCCGATGGATTCTCCAAAGCTCACCCTTCTGTGGGCACACGAAGCTCACCCAGTGTCTGAATCCGTGCGTGTCTGTCAGACAACCAGCTGACCTTGTATTTATCCAAGCATGCTGAGCACCAGCCGTCCATCAAATAACACCGCCCTCGGTCACCATGGTGACTCACAGCTGCTCGTTGCTCTCTCTCTCTGAATCTCTCTCTTTGTAAAGGTACAGTCCATAAGGGATAATTCAGGATACCGTCACAGTAGTCAATAAAACAAACAAGTCTTTTTGCACTTGAATAGCTCATTCTGATAGTATCCTTAACAATATTGCATTTCTTATACCTTTGACTTCCACAAAACCACATTGTTCTTTACCTATTTCAGCTTGTATCTTACTTTTAGCTCGTCATCAAAATTCTTAGAGATATCTCATTAAACTTATGGTCCTATGTAATTCACATTCTATTGCTTCAGGTTTCTTAGGAAGAGTGATAAATACTGATTTTTTTTCATCTCTTCTGGTATTATTCCAGTCTCATAAATGTCATTGATTAATTCAAAGTTTTTCAATTCCATAATCTTCAAGGGCAATAATTTGTTCTATTGCTAATTCATCAAGACCTGCTGCCTTTCCTTATCTTATTTATTGTATTACGAACTTCAGATTTTAAAATACTTGGACCTTCAATGTTTTTCTTAATTTCTGGTTTTTCACTTCGATTGTCTTCAAACAATTCCTGAATATACTCAGTCCATCTGTTCATAATCTCATCTTTTTCCATGATAATGGTACCATCCTTTGCTTTCAAACACCCACCTGAAGAACAGAGGAGCTTTTTACCAATGATATTCTTGATTTGTTGATGTAACCTTTTTGGATCAGTAATAGGGATTCTTTCTATTTGCTCACGTTCCTGGTTTAACCATTCTTCTTTGGCTTTTTAACATAAGCTTTTAACTTTTTTATCTAAGGGCTTGTATTCTATAGGATTTGCTTTCTTCCATCTCCTTTCTTCCATTAGATTTTTGATTTGATCTGCGATCCATTTATTCTTTGTGCTTTTTTCTTTTTCAGGGATCACTGATTTTGCTGATTCTACCAAGGCATCCTTTAGAGAGTTAAACTTCATTTCTACATGATTGCTATCATCTTCAACAGATTCTATTTCTAGACTTTGAAATCTATTCCTTACTTCAATTGTAAATTTTTGTCTTAAGTTTTCTTCTTTAATTAATTGCAAGTAGTCAAGGTTTTTGCTTCTTTAGTTTTTTAAGTCTTACTTTTACATGACATACTACTGGGTTATGGTCACTATTACAGTCTGCACCTGGATATGTTTTGCATTGAATCCCTGCGTTTCTAAATCTTTGGTTTATAGTAATAAAGTCAATTTGATTTCTGGTGTTATCACCTGGACTTTTCCAGATCCACAAGCATCTTGGATGGTTTTTAAAGTAGGTGTTCATAATGACCTGATTAGTTATCTTGCACCATTCTACCCATTTCTCACCTCGTTCATTTCTTTCCCCTAGTCCAAATTTTCCTATGGTATTTCCATCCGCACCTTGTCCTACTTTAGCATTTAGATCTCCCATGACAATAACAATATCTTAAGATTTGCATCCATTCTTTGCTTGTTCAAGCTCTTCATAGAATTTATCTATATCTTCATTTGTTCCATCCATTGTTGGTGCATATACCTGTATAATTGCTAAATCAAATGGTTGTCCTCTGTATCTAACAAGGAACATTCTTTCTGATATTGCCCAATGTCCTAAAACACTCTTTGCCATGTTTTCATCCATAAGAATTCCTACTCCATTAGTATGGGATGCTCCACAAGAATAAATTAATGTTTTATTTCGATACAATAGCTATCACTAAAGAGGTAGTGCTGAGCAAATTTGTGGGCCTAAAGATAGACAAGTCCCCTGGTCCTGATGGAATGCATCCCGGGGTACTGAAGTAAATGGCAGAGATTATAGTTGAGGATTTGGTGATATTTTCCCCTAAATTTTCTGGACACAAGACAGGTCCCGATGAATTGGAAGGCGGTGAATGTCACACCACTGTTCAAAAAAAGGATTAGGCAAAAGGCCAGTAACTATAGAAACATAGAAAATAGGTGCAAGAGTAGGTCATTCGGCCCTTCAAGCCTGCACCGCCATTCAGTATGATCATGGCTGATCATCCAACTCAGAACCCTGTACCTGCCTTCTCTCCATACCCCCTGATCCCTTTAGCCACAAGGGCCATATCTAACTCCCTCTTAAATATAGTCAATGAACTGGCCTCAACTGTTTCCTGTGGCAGAGAATTCCACAGATTCACCACTCTCTGTGTGAACAAGTTTTTCCTAATATCGGTCCTAAAAGGCTTCCCCTTTATCCTCAAACTGTGACCCCTCGTTCTGGACCTCTCCAACATCGGGAACAATCTTCCTGCATCTAGCCTGTCCAATCCCTTTAGAATTTTATACGCTTCAATAAGATCCCCCCTCAATCTTCGAAATTCCAGAGAGTATAAGCCTAGTCGATCCAGTCTTTCATCATATGAATGTCCTGCCATCCCAGGAATCAATCTGGTGAACCTTCTTTGTACTCCCTCTATGGCAAGATTGTCTTTTCTCAGATTAGGGGACCAAAACTGCACACAATACTCCAGGTGTGGTCTCACCAAGGCCTTGTACAACTGCAGTAGTACCTCCCTGCTCCTGTACTCGAATCCTCTTGCTATGAATGCGAGCATACCATTCGCTTTTTTCACCACCTGCTGTACCTGCATGCCCACTTTCAATGACTGGTGTATAATGACACCCAGGTCTCATTGCACCTCCCCTTTTCCTAATCGGCCACCATTCAGATAATAATCTGTTTTCCTGTTTTTGCCACCAAAGTGGATAACCTCACATTTATCCACATTAAATTGCATCTGCCATGAATTTGCCCACTCACTTAACCTATTCAAGTCACCCTGCATCCTCCTCAAAGCTAACACTGCCGCCCAGCTTCGTGTCATCCGCAAACTTGGAGATGCTGCATTTAATTCCCTCGTCTAAGTCATTAACATATATTGTAAACAACTGGGGTCCCAGCACTGAGCCTTGCGGTACCCCACTAGTCACTGCCTGCCATTCTGAAAGGTCCCGTTTATTCCCACTCCTTGCTTCCTGTCTGTCAACCAATTCTCTATCTACATCAATACCTTACCCCCAATACCGTGTGCTTTAAGTTTGCACACTAATCTCCTGTGTGGGACCTTGTCAAAAGCCTTTTGAAAATCCAAATATACCACATCCACTGGTTCTCCCCTACCCACTCTACTAGTTAAATCAAAAAATTCTATGAGATTTGTCAGACATGATTTTCCGTTCACAAATCCATGCTGATTTTGCCCAATGATTTCACCGCTTTCCAAATGTGCTGTTATCACATCTTTGATAACTGACTCTGGTATTTTCCCCATCACTGATGTTAGGCTAACCGGTCTATAATTCCCCGGTTTCTCTCTCCCTCTTTTTTTAAAAAGCAGGGTTACATTAGCCACCCTCCAATCCTCAGGAACTAGTCCAGAATCTAAAGAGTTTTGAAAAATTATCACTAATGCATCCACTATTTCTTGGGCTACTTCCTTAAGCACTCTGGGATGCAGACCATCTGGCCCTGGGGATTTATCTGTCTTTAATCCCTTCAATTTACCTAACGCCACTTCCCTACTAACATGTATTTCGCTCAGTTCCTCCACCTCACTGGACCCTCTGTCCCCTACTATTTCCGGAAGATTATTTATGTCCTCCTTAGTGAAGACAGAACCAAAGTAGTTATTCAATTGGTCTGCCATGTCCTTGTTCCCCATAATCAATTCACCTGTTTCTGTCTGTAGGGGACCTACATTTGTCTTAACCAATCTTTTTCTTTTCACATATCTATAAAAGCTTTTACAGTCAGTTTTTATGTTCCCTGCCAGTTTTCTCTCAATCTTTTTCCCTTTTCCTAATTAAGCCCTTTGTCCTCCTCTGCTGGGCTCTGAATTTCTCCCAGTCCTCAGGTGAGCCGCTTTTTCTGGCTAATTTGTATGCTTCTTCTTTGGAATTGATACTATCCTTAATTTCCCTTGTCAGCCACGGGTGCACTACCTTCCCTGATTTATTCTTTTACCAAACTGGGATGAACAACTGTTGTAGTTCATCCATGCGATCTTTAAATGCTTGCCATTGCATATCCACAGTCAACCCTTTAGGTATCATTTGCCAGTCTATCTTAGCTAATTCACGTCTCATACCTTCAAAGTTATCCTTCTTTAAGTTTAGAACCTTTGTTTCTGAATTAGCTATGTCACTCTCCATCTTAATGAAGAAATCCACCATATTATGGTCACTCTTACCCAAGGGGCCTCTCACGACAAGATTGCTAATTAAGCCTTCCTCATTGCTCAATACCCAGTCTAGAATAGACTGCTCTCTGGTTGGTTCCTCGACATGTTGGTTCAAAAAACCATCCCGCATACATTCCAAGAAATCCTCTTCCTCAGCACCCTTAACAATTCGGTTCACCCAGTCTATATGTAGATTGAAGTCACCCATTATAACTGCTGTTCCTTTATTGCACGCATTTCTAATTTCCTGTTTAATGCCATCCCCAACCTCACTACTACTGTTAGGTGGCCTGCACACAACTCCCACCAGCATTTTCTGCCCCTTAGTGTTATGCAGCTCTACCCATATCGATTCCACATCCTCCTGGCTAATGTCCTTCCTTTCTATTGTGTTAATCTCCTCTCTAACCAGCAATGCTACCCCACCTCTTTTTCTTCCATGTCTATCCCTCCTGAATATTGAATAACCCTGAATGTTGAGCTTCCATCCTTGGTCACCCTACAGCCATGTCTCTGTGATCCCAACTATATCATATTCATTAATAACAATCTGCACTTTTAATTCATCCACCTTGGTATGAATGCTCCTTGCATTGACACACAAAGCCTTGCTTTTACAACACCCCTAGCCCTTATACAATTATGTTGAAAAGTGGCCCTTTTTGATTTTTGCCCTGGATTTGCTGGCCTGCCACTTTCACTTTTCACCTTACTACTTTTTGCTTTTACCCTCATTTTACACCCCTCTGTCTCTCTGCATTTGTTCCCATCCCCCTGTTGTGAACTAACCTCCTCTCTCCTAGTCTCTTTAATTTGATTCCCACCCCCCCACCCATTCTAGTTTAAAGTCACCTCAATAGCCCTCGCAAATCTCCCTGGCAGGATATTGGTCCCCCTTTCTGTACAGGTCACACCTGCACCAAAAGAGGTCCCAATGATCCAAAAACTTGAATCCCTGCCCCCTGCTCCAATCCCTCAGCCACGCATTTATCCTCCACCTCACTGCATTTCTACTCTCACTGTCGCGTAGCACAGGCAGTAATCCCGAGATTATTACCTGTGTAGTCCTTTTACTCAACTCCCTATATTCTCCTCTTCCCTTTTCCTACCTATGTCATTGGTACCTATATATACCACGACCTCTGGCTCCTCACCCTTCCACTTCAGGATATCTTGGACGCGATCAGAAATATCCCGGACCCTGGCACCAGGGAGGTAAACTATCATCCGGGTCTCTGGACTGCATCCACAGAATCGCCTATCTGACCCCCTTACTATCGAGTCCCCTATTACTACTGCCCTCCTCTTCCTTTCCCTACCCTTCTGAGCTACAGGGCTGGACTCAGTGCTGGAGGCACGGCCACTGTTGCTTCCCCCAGATAAGCTGTCCCCCCCAGCAGTACTCAAACAGGAGTACTTATTGTCAAGGAGCACAGCCACAGGGGTACTCTCTAGTACCTGACCTTTCCCCTTCCTAACCGTGACCCACTTGTCTGCCTCCCGTGGCCCCGGTGTGACCACCTGCCTGTAACCCCTCTCTATCAACTCCTCACTCTCGCTGACCAGATGAAGGTCATCGAGCTGCAGCTCCAGTTCCCTAACGCGGTCCCTTAGGAGCTGCATCTCGGCGCACCTGGACCTCCCACATCCGGCACCAAGAACAACAAGCTGCCCTCACACTCATACTGCCCCTCTCCTCAAATAACAACAAAAAATGAATACCAAACCCTCTTCGCCTCGCCTGTTTCCGCCTAAACCCGTTGAGCTGAAGCCCTTAAGCCTTCACTCTGCTCCCGGCTCACTCCGCAGCCCACAAACTCTGCTGCCTGCCGTATAAGGCTCTGTCCCTTTTGAATCTTCCGTGCTTCACTGCCCGACGTCAGACACCTGTGCAGTTCCGCCTCTCTGAACGCCGATGGAAAAAAACCCGAAAAATTCAAAAATGGCTTCCTCTGCACTCCCGCTGCGATTCTCAGACTTCCTTCTCCGAATTAAACCCGAAGCAGGATTTCTGTCCTTTTAAATCTTCCGCGCTTCACTATAGGCCTGTTAGTTTAACATCTGTAGTTGGGAAAATGCTTGAAGCTACCATTAAAGAGATAATGAGGCATCTGGAAAGAAATGGATCCATCAGACAGATGAAGCAAGGATTCAGGAAAGGCAGGTCCTGTTTGAGTTCTTAGAGGATATAACAAGCGCAGTGGATAGAGAGGAAAAGATGGATGTTATTTACTTGGATTTCCAGAAAGTGTTCGATAAGGTGCCACATGAAAGACTTATCCATAAGATAAGATGCATAGAGTTGCGGGTAATGCATTAGCGTGGATAGAGAATTGGTTAACCAATAGAAAGCAGAGAGTTGGGATACACGGGTGTTTCTCTAGTTGGCGATCGGTGGTGAGTGGTGTGCCGCAGGAGTCAGTGCAGGGCCCGCAACTGTTCATGATATACATTAGCAATCTGGAAGAGGGGACGGAGTGTAGTGTATCTAAGTTTACCGATGACACTAAATTGAGTGGAAAAACAAATTGTGCAGGGGATACGGAGAGTCTGCAAAGGGATATAGATAGGTTAAGTGAGTGGGCAAGGGTCTGGCAGATGGAGTACAATGTTGGGAAATATAAGGTCATCCACTTTGGAAGGAAAAATAGAAGATCAGATTATTATTTAAATGGTAAAAGATTGCAGCGTGCTGCTGTGCAGAAGGACTAAGGAGTGCTTGTGCATGAATCTCGAAAGGTTTGCTTGCAGATACAGCAGTCTATCATGGTGGCAAATGGAATGTTGGCCCTCATTGTTTGAGGGATTGAAGTTAACAGCAGGGAGGTTATGCTACAACTATACAGAATACTAGTGAGGCTGCACCTGGAGGACTGTGTGCAGTTTCTGGTCTCTTTACTTGAGGAAGGATATACTGGCTTTGGAGGCTGTGCACTGGAGGTTCACCAGGTTGATTCTCGAGATAAGGGGTTACATTATGAGGAAAGATTGAGTTGCAGGCAACTGTACTCGCTGGAATTCAGAAGGATGAGAGGAGATCTTTTGAAAACATAAAATTATGAAAGGGATAGATAGATAGAGGCAAGAAAATTGTTTCCACTGGTAGGTGAGACTAGAACTAGGGGACATAGCCTCAAGATTTGTAGAAGTAAATTTAGGATGGCGATGAGGAGGAACTTCTTTTCCCAAAATGTGGTAAATCCATGGAATTTTCTGCTCAATGAAGCAATGGAGTTTACCTCACTAAATATATTTAAGAAAAGGCTGGATAGATTTTTGCATAGTAGGGGAATTATGGATATGGGGGAAAAGTCAGGTGGTGGAGATGAGTCCATGGTCAGGTCAGCCATGATCTTACTGAATGGTGGAGTAGGCTCAACTGGGCAGATGCCCTATTCCTGCTCCTATTTTTCATGTTATGATATGGCCTTGCACCTTATCGTCTGCCTGCACTGTATTTTCTCTAACTGTAATAGTATTCTGCATTCTATTATTGTTGGACCCAGTAACAGTTCAATGCACTGTTTTCACCACATCTCGGTACAGATGACAACAATAAACTTATTTACCAAAACTTTCTCACAGGAAAACTTTCATTCAGAAAGACTGGGGATGACGGTTTAACCTTTGTCTAAAGCCAGTCCTTTTTATCATACATGCTGCAACATTCAATCCATGCTTTTTCAAATGCAAGCTGATATTGGCTCACTTGTCCAATTGCACGTCAGTTATTGCACAACTTCTTACAAAACATTTCATGAAAAAGTTCTAGCTAACTTCCCATTAACTCTGAATGTCTAAGCTAGTGAACTTGTCTCTTCTCAATCAGAACTGTTGTCTCTTAAGTTCTGAAATTAGTCATGCAGTTTATTCCAGGTCTTCAATTAATTTAAAAGAGTTGGTGAATTCAAATGTTAAATTTTTTGTGTAATCACAACCACATTACAAAATAAACTATGCAGAAAGAAAAAGCTTTGCAGAATTTTGTGATATCAGCTTTCAATTTGGATAGCTTAGATCAGATTCTAAGGTTAATGGACAAACCCATTTTAAATAGTTTGCAAAATGGAGAAGGTGAAATCTTCAAGTTCCTGGAACAAGACTGTCATAAAGTCAGTTGCACACCACAGAAACACATCCTTTAGCAAAATGTGTTTGTGTTGGCACAGGGGTCCGTGCCATCAAGAACCCAATTACAGCAATCACCTTTTATTCTTCCTATATTCCACTACTCTCCCACATTCTACTGTTAATCTACCAACCCACATTACTGGGACGTGCAAGGAAAGTGCAGCACCTGGGAGGAAACTACAGTCAAGCAAGAAAATGCAGACTCCACATCAATGTCGGTCCAACCCAGGTCAGAATCAGGTTTACTATCACCAGCATATGTCATGAAATTTGTTGCTACACTGCAATACATATATAACAAAAATTTGTAAATTAGAGTATTAAAAAGTTAAATTAAATAAACATGCAAAGAGAGAGAAAGTAGTGAGGTAGTGTTCATGGGTTCAAGATCCATTCAGAAATCTGGTGGTAGAGGGGAAGAAGCTATTCGTAAATTTTGCCTGTACCTCCTCCCTGATGGGAGTAAGGAGAAGAGGGCCTGTCCTGGGTGATGGGGGTCCTTAATGACAGATGCCACCTTTTTGAGGTATCGCTCCTTGGAGACATCCAGGATGCTGCTGAGGCTAGTACATGATGGAGCGATGGAGCTGACTGAGTTCATAACTTTCTGCAGCTTATTTCGATGCGGTGCCAACCACCCGCCACCCCCCCCCACCCCGATACCAGACAGTGATGCAGCCAGTTAGAATTCTCTCCACAGTACATCTGTAGAAATCTGCCAACCTTTGGTGACATAACAAATCTCCTTCAACTTCTAATGAAATATAGCCACTGTTGTTTGTTCTTTATAACTGCATCGATATGCTGAACTGAGGACAGATCCTCACAGATGCTGACACCCAGGAACTTGAAATTGTTCATCCTTTCCACTACTGGTCCCTCGATGAAGACTAGTCTGTAAGACTGGCTCTTCTTACCCTTTCTGAAGTCCACAGTCAATTCCTTGGTTTTGTTAGCAATGTGCAAGGTTGTTGCGGACACACTACTGAACTAGTTGATCTATCTTGCTTCTGTACGCCTTTTCGTCACCACCTGGAGTTCTGCCAACAATGGCTGGGCCGTCAGCAAATTTATAGATGGAATTTGAGCTGTACCTAGCCACACAGTCATGGGTGTAGAGAGACTAGAACAATGGGCTAAGCACACCTCTTGAGGTGTGCCAGTGTTAATTATTAGCAGGGTGGAGATGTTATTTCTGATCCGCAGATGGGTTTCCCAGTGAAGAAACAGAGGATCCAGTTGCAGAGGGAGGTACAGAGGCCCAGATTTTGCAGCTTTTTGATCAGAAATGTAGGAATGATTGTGTTAAAACGCTGAGCTGTAGTCAATGAACAGCAGCCTGACACAAGTATTATATCGTTCAGGTGATCCAAGGCCGTGGGAAGTCCCAATGACTGCAGAACTATTGTGGTGATAGGCAAATTGCAATGGGTTCGGGTTTTGTTTAGCAGGAGTTGATTCCAGGCAAAACCAGCCTCTCAAAGCACTTCATCACTGTAGATGTGAGTGCTTCTGCATACTCGTTAAGGCAGCTCACCCTGCTCTTCTTGGGCCCTGGCGTAAGTGTTGCCCTTTTGAAGCAGGTGGGAACTTCTGCCTGTGGCAATGAGAGACTGAAAACATCTTTGAACACACCCGCTGGTTGGTTGGTACAGGTTTTCAGAGCCCTACCAGGTATACCATCAGGGTCTGTTGCCTTGCGAGGATTCACCCTCTTGAAAAACTTTCTGATGTCAGCCTCCGAAACATTAATCACAGGGTCACCAGATGCTGCAGAGATCCTCATAGCTGTAGTTTTATTCTTCTTTTCAAAGCGAGCGTAAAAGGCATTCTCATCTGGGAGTGAAGCATCACAACTACTCATGTTAGGCTTCACTTTATAGGAAGTAATAGACTGTAAACCCTACCAGAGTTGATGTGCATTTGATTTTGCCTCCAACCTCAATTGGAATTGTTCTTTTGCTCGAGATAGCCCTCTGCAAGTCATACCGGTACTTCACGTATAGTCCTGGATCACCAGTGTTGAATGCCACAGATCTATCCCTCAGCAGACTATGATTCTCTTAGTTCATCCATGACTTCTGATTCAGGTATGTATGTATGTTCCCGTAGGCACACATTCATCCACACAAGTTTTAATGAAGTCAGTGACAACTGTGGCACATCCATTCAGACTCTAAGATTAATCCCCGAATACTGCCCAGTCCGCTGACTCAAAGCAATCCTGTAAGCACTCCTCCATCTCCCTTGTTCATTCCTTCTTGGTCCTCTCTACTGGTGCTGCCTATACTCAAGGAGTACAAGTACAGCTAGGTGATCAGACTTTCCAAAGTGTGGACAAGGGATGGCACAGCAAGCGTTTGTGATGGTAGTGTACCAGTGGTCCAGTATGTGGGATCCTCTTGTTCCACAAGTGACACGCTGGTGATAATTACTTAGGGACTTTTTCAAGCTAGCCTAGTTAAAATGTCCCAAAGATGATGGAAAAAGTATCAGGGTGCGCTGTTTCATGCCTGTTGACTACATTGCTCATTTTATTTTCAGCCTGTTTGATACGGGCCTGAGATGGAATATAGACCACTACCAAGACAATGGCTAAAAACCTCACAGTAGGTAAAATGGATGACAGTTGATCTAGATGTTCCAAGTCAGGAGGGCACGACTAGGCAAGAACCACATCTGTGTACCACAAGGAGTTAACTGTAAAACATACTCCACTTTCTCTGCCTTTGAAAGGCTCAGCAGTCCTATATTGGTAGTGACTCATGAAGCATGTATCACTGCATCCAGAATGGCAGAGGACAACCAAGATTCTGTGAAATAGTCTCAGATGTCCCTCTGGCACAGCAATCTTGCTCTGAGGTTTTTGATTTTATTTTCCACAGACTGTCTGTTTGCCAGCAGAACAGATGGTAGTGGAAGTTGAACCACCTTCTCCGCAGACTTGCACTGAACTGTGAGGCAGCAGTTTAACAAGCTATTCTGTTCTGCCTCGTCATTGAGAAGAACGGATCTTATGCAGTTTATTTAACATAATCATATCCACAGAATGTAAAACCTGAATGGAGATTCTGCAGATACTGGAGCAACATGCAGAAAATGCTGGACGAACTCAGTACGTTAGGCAGCATCTATGGAGGGAAATGAAGATGAATCTTGACTTGAAAAATCCACTGTTCATATCCCTCACTAGATGTAGAGTTCTTCCAGCATTTTGTGTGTGTGTGTGTGTGTGTGTGTGTGTGTGTGTGTGTGTGTGTTGCTCCAGTTAGCAGCACACTTGCCCGAAAAGAAGTTTGTGGTTAAAGTGCTGTTGCAGAGATTTGAGCACAAAACCATGGCTAGCAACTGAATACAGACTAGCAAGAGTTTTTCAAATGAGACATGGAAACACACTGCAATCAGATGGATGCAGCTGATCCCATGGCATTATTTCAAACAGCAAGCAAGTCTCCCTGGCATCCCAGCTAATAGTTTATCCCTTGTTTAGCATTATTGTTGAGTATGGTCATAATCATATTTGAGACTTTTCTAAACACAAATTAGATCTTTGGTTTCCTATACTACAAGAGCAAATTAGCAAGAATATTTTGCTAGCTACAAAACAATAGATCTATCTTAAATACGGAAAAGAACAGCAAACCAAAAAAAAACTTCCATTTTGGAGCCATTGGTAGTATTCCTGACTGCAGAATTCAGAACTAATTCTGCCCAAGTTGAGGAACAGAGTAACAGGCACGACAGGGCTGGGAAGCTCCCAAAAACGATGGAGGTCTAGACTCCAGGCATGACCCAATCCTCCAGGGGTTCCTGACATTAGTAGGCACCTCAGAGAATTTACAAATGCGCTGTTGAAAGTGACCTGACTGGCCTAGTACGGCAGTTCTAATGAACAACAGCGCAGAAAATAGTGGACACAGCCAGGTCTATCATGGGCATAATCCTCCCCTCCACTGACAGTATCAACAAAAGGCGCTGGTTTTAGAAGGAAGCATCTATCATTAAGAATCCCCGCCAACTGGACCCATGCATTTTTTCTGTTGCTACTGTCAAGCAAGACATACAGAAGTGTGAAGTCCCACACCACCAGGCTCAGGAGCAGCTACTTTACTATAATGATCAGGTCTGCACTACCTCAGCAATGGAACACTACTGACTGCCTCTTGCACTACCATGGACTTGTCTCCGATTGGGATTTTGTTTTGCACAGACGACTTCTCTCTTCACTGTCAAATATAAATGTTGCCTGTGCCTACATGCCTGTGATGCTGCTGCACATTTTTCCACTATACCCGTACCTCGCCATACTTATGCATATGGCATTAAACTCAACTTGACTTTTGAATAAATTGAAACCATAGTACTCCCCCCAACCCCCAACATTCCAAGTATTAGCTGTCATTTGGATAGAGTAGGTCAGAGGATACAATATTTGGTCAAGTGCTCAAAGCATTCCCAGGAAGTGCGATGACAGAAGTCAGTATGGAAAATAAACAGAGCTGTGCCACACTCACCGATCAGCACCTCCCATTTGTTTTCAGTGGCCTTTGTAACTTCATACGCACAGCGCATCTCTGACATGGCGATGCCTCCGATAACAAAAACAATAAGTCGGGGTCCGATTCTGTACTCTGTTGGGGTCTTGCTCTTATGCCAGTGACCAAAGCGGGCGCTGAAGGTGGAAGAAATACCAACTTTCGTTAAGGATTCCTCACATGCTATCAATGGAAGCATTGCTTTAGAACTGTGAAATACACACACAAAATCTAAAGCTTCATGAATGCAAGATTTAAGCCTTCAACTGGCAGCAGGCACAGCTGGCACTGTCAGCACCTACTGCCTACACTCAACTATCCAGTGACGTGCTTGGTACAACTGAAGCCAATTAAAAGAGAGGGTGGCACAATAGTGTAACACTTTACAGTACAAGCAATCTGGGTTAGATTCCGCTAGTCTGTAAGGAGTTTATACATTCTCCCTATGAACGTTGTCCTCCCACATTCCAAAGGCATGCAGTTAGGACTAACAACTGAGGCCAGTTAAAAAGTGCTGCACAGTAGCGTAGCACTTCGTATAACATTTTACAGCACTGTCGGACTGGGTTCTATTCCTCCATTGCCTGTAAGGAGTTCTTCATATATGGTTTGCTCCCACACTCCAAACTCACTATGGGTTAGTGAACCCTCAGTATGATACACTGGTGACACTTACAGACTGCCCCCCCCCCACCCCCACCGCCTCCCAGCACATCCTCAGATTGTGTTGGTCATGGATACAAATGAGACATCTCACTGTATACTTTAATGTACACACGACAAATAAAGCTGATCTTTTAAAAACTATCAACTCTCTTGGTCCGTTGTTAGTTAAGACTGGAGCTACATACAGTTCTGGCAGGATAAGACGGCATGTTGCACTCCCCACACAAATGGGCGCTTTAGCAACATGACAACTCGGTTTCAAATTAAATACTTCAGCACCAAGTTCTAATGGTGACATATGAACTCCTGACAATTATACTTTCAGGTCTATGATTAACAAATCCATCTCCACATTATGTTAGCTTCACAGACATAAAACTATTCACACAGTATCTTTATAGGGGAGAAAAGGGTATTTTACTGGTCAATCTGTGCAACAAATCCCACCACTGATTTGGGATTTCCACCCAATAAGTTAATGTCAGTATTGATCACTTACCTCACTGCTGGCTGAGTGGCAGTTGTTGGAGTGGGGTCTGAGACAAATGGCCACTGCTTTTTGCAAAGTTTTTCCTCTGTGGCATCCTGTGAAAACCACAAGTGATTACACAAAAGTACACGAATGACTGACTCTCATGAATGGCCCTACACCCAGCTGCAAAAGGAGGGTTGGGCACGGGACTAGCAACCCCATCCTGTTTAAAAAAAAACCCAGTGTTTCAGAAAAACCAGCAGAAGCTCAAAAGACCTCATCCCTAGGAGAGGAAGGATATACGAAGAGGTGGTATACCTGGAGACAACGTGAAAGAGGAGAGAGGACTATTGTGGTGGCTTAAACTCATCACTACAAACATTAGATTTGGACTGATTAATATTCTTTCAGATACAAAGTAAACTATATTTATCAGGATGGTCAATATCCAGCATACAGATATTATGAACTGTGGCAACTTTCTTGATGACATGAATATTCAAAAGATTTACAGCTGCAACATTTCTAAGAATTCACATTTTAATGCCTGTTCGCCTAGTTGATCTATTAGGTCAAGACATATACCCTCTGCGTCTTTGTGATACGTGGCACAAGCTTGTACACCATGGAAATACTATCATTTTATACTGCAAGTCAGGTAGATTGTAGCATTTATTTCACCATACCTCTAAGCGAGAACAAATTGCTGGAGGAACTCAGAGGGTCAGATGGCATCTGTAGAGGGAAATGGACAGTTGGCATTTTGGGTTGAGACCCTTCATCTGGACTGAAAGAAGTCACTGTTTCCACTCTCCCCTCCTTCATCTGCCCATCACCCCTCATCACCAGGATCCACCTGATGCTTGTCAGCATCTGCCCCACCCATTCCCCTCACCTCATATTGGGCAACTCTCCTATACCCTTTTAGTCCAGTTAAAGGGTCCTGATCCAAATTATTAACTGTCCACTTTCCCCTTCAAATGCTACCCGAGCTCCCCCAGCAGTTTGCTTTGTTTGCTCCAGACTGCAACATTTGCAGTTTCCAGTGTCACCATACCTCCATAATATCTTTAATGACTGGTGTCCACCTGGAGAGCTGGTACGTTGACTCTGTTCTTACTTTTCTTTCCACTTTTGACTTTGATGGTGATCCAGTCTGAAAGTGAAGTTAAAAAAGATATTATCTAATTTCAGCAGATCAGCATTTCATATCTTTTTAACATATCTAAAAAACACATCATTGTGCTGAGTTCTTTCAGCATTTTTGTGTGTTGCTCCATTCTGCAGCCTTTCTAGTGTCTCTATCTTGCTGAAGAGGTACGCTCACAGTGAAAGGAACACACATGCATGAATTGTTACCTTATTTAGATTTCTCCAACCAGGGAGTCTTTTCTATTCCCAAATCAATGAAGAGTGATTTTCATCAGACTCTTCAGTATCTAAAGTCTTGATCAAGCAAAGATGCAGTGCTCCAGTAATTTCTCTCCTTCTCTATTTTTCCATTCCCCATTCTGACTCCTCCTTACCCCTTCCTTCTCTTCTTCTCAACTGCCTGTCACTTCCCTCTGGTGCACCACCTCCTATCAAATCCCTTCTTCTTCAGCCCTTTACCTTTTCCACTTATCACCTCCCAGCTTCTCACATCATACACCCTCTGCCACCCACTCACCTCCTCCCTCATCTGGTCTCACCTATCACCTGCCAGCTTGTACTCCTTCCTCCCCTCCTGACTTATTCTGGCTTTCCCACCCCTCCCCCCAGTCTTTCCAGTCCTGATGAAGGGTCTTGGCACGAAACACTAATGGCTTATTCTCCTCCAGACGCTGCCCTGACCTGTTGAGTTGCTCCAGTATTGTCTGTTGCTCTGGATTTTCAGCATCTACAGAATCACTTGTGGTTAAGAGCTCCAAATTCTTTTCCATTATCAAAGATGACCTGTGCATTACTCATCTCCACTCTTACCAGGAGAAATCTTAGTTCTTGTTCCTGTATTCTCCAAACTAAAGTTACTCAATGTTTCATCTACTTCTTCCCCAATTTCCAGAAGTAACTGAAACATCACAGATTAATGACTTGGAGGTGTACAGGGTAGAGTGGATAACCTGTGCCTTTTTCCAAGGGGGCATAATTTGAAGGAGATTAGAGGAAAGAATAGGGGCAGATGCCAGAGGTGTTTTTTTTAAATATTTATACACAGTGGTGGGTGCATTGAACGTTTTGCCAGTAGTAGCAGAGGCAGATACATTAGAGGCATTTAATAAGACTCTTAGATAGGCACATGGATGTAAATGGAAAAATGGGGTGTTATGTGGGAGGGAAGGAATAGATTGATCTTAGAGTAGGTTAAAAAGTTGGCACAATGTTGTAAGGGCCCGTATGTGCTGTACTGTTCCTTGTCACATCAAAGACCCTTTTAATAAGCTGAAAAGTCTTCCAAGTGAACTATGAACTTCTATTTCTCTCTCCACAGATGCTGCCTGGCCTGCTGAATGTTTCCAGCATTATGTCCTGATGTATACAAATACAAAACAGAAGAGGTCCCATCTTGAAGCACAACACTAGCAAACACAGCTAAAAGTACTCAAAATATAGCTGAATGTGTGTAAAGTTGGACAGTGGTATCTATTATCACTTCACTATGTACAATAATAAAAATCAGTTATACTTGATAATGTTAACTCACACCCAATTATATTTCTAAAACATATTGAACAAAAACAACAAAAATTTAATTTGAGGCAAGTAGCTAGATTTTGTTTGCAGTCATTGTAACTATGACCGGAAACAAACGTGAACTACAGTCAATTTGGGTAATACGTACCTCAGTTATGATGGTAGTATCTAGCTTCTGAATATTATGGATGATACTGCTGTCTTCCTGGATATTTGCATGCTGTACAAGTTTGGCGATGTTCTCCTCCGTGATCCCTGAAAAACCAAAGACCAAGTTCACTTCCAGGAATTATACAATTGATTACAGGAATTATACAATTAAGTACCCACTATGGCGTAACACACAACGTTATTCAGCAACACACAGAAAATGCTGGAGAAACTCGGCAGGTCGGGCAGCATCTATGGAGGGGAATAAACAGTTGACATTTTGGGCTGAGAAGACCCTTTATCAGGCCTGGAAAAGCCAGAACAAGGTGGGTAGGTGTGTGGTTGGGGGTGGGGGGAAGAGAGAAAGGACAAGGGAAGGACTACAAACTGGCAGATGATAGGTGATACCAAGTGATGGGGAAAGGATGTGTGGGGGAGGATTGTAAAGAAAGTTGCTGGATGGTGATTAGTAGAAGAGGTAAAGGGCTGAAGGAGGATTCTAACAGGAGAGGACAGTAAACCATGGGAGAAAGGGAAGGAGGGGGGAAGGGGAGGAAACAGACAGAGAGGTGGGTAGGTGAGAAGGTAAACAAAAAGGGGAATGGAACAAGAGAGGAGGGAGGAGAAATTAATACAAGTTGGAGGAATCGATGATCATGCTATCAGGTTGGAGAATACCTTGATGGAATATGAGGTGCTGCTCCTTCAACCTGAGTTTGGCCTCATCACGGCAGCAGAGGCAGTCATGGACCTCACCCACAGTGCCTGACTTGCTGAGTTCCTCCAGCATTTTGTGTGTGTTGCTCTAGATTTCCAGCATATTCAGAACCTCTTGTACTTGTGAAACATTATTACTTTGGTTCTATAACAAGACTTTATTCTGAGTACAAAGATCTATGTTAACATTTGAGGGCAGTTTGGAGGGAGCACACCTTTTGGATAAGTGCCATCTTGTCAACTGAGTGTAATAATAGTAATGGCTCCTCTGAAGTGCAATGAGGCCCTCCGTTGGTCAGGAGTTGACCATGGATGTTGCGCCCTAGCTGTCTATGTGATATGCGAGCCAGTACACCAGCTAGGACAGTATGGTATGGACAGCAAGCTGTTCCCAAACAGCGCTCCCTCTCTCCACACAGCCGATGAATCCAAAGTAATGGTAGAGACCGATAGCTTGGCACCAGTGGTATCACAGGAGTCGCCAGTCAGCATGGAACTCAACTTAGAAACTCCAGCTCTGGATTTTTCCTTGGAGTTTACTCCTGAAGCTTTCCTCATAAATGGGCATAGCTGTAAGGCAGCGGAGGTTTGAGATCAGAGATCCTCTTCTCCTAGGTGAGTTGCCAACTACAGCTGACAAGCACCATCTACCCGAAGTGAATGGTTTTAAAGGGACCCACCTTTGCCCCTTCTCCTGTCTGTAGAAATGGTTGTACTGGGCTTAGTAGCTAAGCCACATATGAAGTCCAGGAGTTGGACTTAGTTAACAGAGGCTACTTGAGACACACACCACTGAGAGCATTTAATAGGTAGTGGGACCCCGACTATAACAATCTTAGAAAGTTCTGAAGTGCTGTGAAGCTGGTTACCCCTGGCATCTCTAATCAACACTACGAGACCACCTGTTACTTTAAAAAAAATCATATCCTGCTTTGTGGGAGCTTCCTGTACAACTTGCACGTGAGCAATGACTACATTTCAAAAATATTTCAGTGGTTGTAAAATGCCTTGGGAAATCCAGAGATAAATGTTACCAGATTAATGGAAGTTTAAATAATATCAAAACAAAATAACATTTGTAACTTTCTCTTGCATTGCAAAATCAGGCTGGGATGCCTAGAATTTAAACTGGAATCCTGGTCCAGAAGGTGTAATGTCAAATCACTTCACCGAGGACAACACTTGCCAACATGGCACAGCCCAGCAACTACCTTATGTCATTCTCTCACTGAATCTCAAACAAAGCAGCATGAGAGAAATATCACACCAAAGTGATACGTTAACCACTTTGCTACAGACTCAAGTTCCCGGTCCCTGGCACTCAATGGGTGAAAAATAAATGACCATCACTCCACTAATCTTTCTACCAATACTTTCTACAAATCTAAGCTTAGTTTTGTGCCATTCTATAAATGGGATCTTTGTAGAACCCTGCTTTATACCCTGCAATTAAGTCTGAATGTAAGAATAAATGAATATTTTTTGGAAAAAAAATACTGCACCATTTTTGAGGAAGATATACAGAAGGATAATCCTGATCTTGTCATAGGATTTAATGTTTATATCAAGTAAAATCGGCACAATTATCTTCATTGGATCTTTGACTTTCTCTCCCTCCGAGTCCGTCCCCATTGCAAGGTCCTGTTTATAAACCACAGAGATATTGCATTAATCTTGTCTTTGAATATTCTGTTTAATTACACAGAACAACTGCAAAGAAAACTTTAATGTATTTCCTAGTTTATGACTGATTCTAAGCTCCTTTGAAGTCATTTTGATCTGTCCTTTCAAAGTCAAAATAAATTATCAAAGTATGTATATGTCACCACACATCAACTACCCCGAGATTCATTTTCTTGCAGGTATTTACAGGAAAATAAAGAAATACAATATAATTTATTTAATACCCCATAAACAAAGACCGACAAACATCCAATGTGCAAAAGATGATAAATTGTGCCAATAATAAATTTAAAAAAGTAAATGCATAATGCTTCGTTAAAGGCAGATTGTGCCTTACGAGTCTGATTGAACTTTTTACGAGGATGTGACTAAACATGTTGATGAAGATAGAGCAGTAGATGTAGTGCATATGGATTTCACCAAGGCATTTGATAAGGTACCCCATTCAAGGCTTATTGAGAAAGTAAGGAGGTACGGGATCCAGGGAAACCTTGCTTTGTGGATCCAGAATGCAAAGAATGCACAGAAGGCAAAGAGTGGTTGTAGATGGGTCATATTCTGCATGGAGGTCGGTGACCAGTGGTGTGCCTCAGGGATCTGTTTTGGGACCCCTTCTCTTCGTGATTTTTATAAATGAGCTGGATGAGGAAGTGGAGGGATGGGTTAATAAATTTGCTGATGACACAAAGGTTGGGGGTGTTGTGGACAGTGTGGAGGGCTGTCAGAAATTACAGAAGGACACTTATAGGATGCAAAACTGGGCTGAGAAGTGGCAGATGGAGTTCGACCCGGATAAGTGTGAGATGGTTCATTTTGATAGGTCAAATATGACAACAGCGGATAGTATTAATGGTAACACTCTTGGCAGTGTGGAGGATCAGAGAGATCTTGGGGTCTGAGTCCATAGGACACTCCAAGCTGCTGCACAGGTTGACTCTGTGGTTAAAGCGGCAAACAGTGCATTGGTCTTCATCAACCGTGGGATTGAGTTTAAGAGCTGAGAGGTAATGTTACAGCTATACAGGACCCTAGACAGACTCCACTTGGAGTACTGTGCTCAGTTCTGGTCACCTCACTACAGGAAGGATGTGGAAACTATAACAAGGGTGCAGAGGAGATTTACAAGGATGTTGTCTGGATTGGGGAGCATGCCTTATGAGAACAGGTTGAGCAAAATCGGCCTTTTCTCCTTGCAGCGAAGGAGGATGAGAGGTGACCTGCTAGAGATGTTTAAGATGATGAGAGGCATTGATCGTGTGGATAGTCAGAGGCTTTTTCCCAGGGCTGAAATAGCTAAAATGAGAGGGTAGTTTTAAGGTGCTTGGAAGTAGGTACAGAGCAGATGTCAGGGGTAAGTTTTTTTTAAACACGCAGAGAATGCTGAGTGCGTGGAATGGGCAGCTGGTGGTGGAGCTGGATACGATAGGATCTTTTAAGAGATTCCTGGATAGGTACATGGAGCTTAGAAAAATAGAGGGCTATGGGTAACCCTAGGTAATTTCTAAAGTACGTACGTGTTCAGCACAGCATTGTGGGCCAAAGGGCCTGTATTGTGCTGTAGGTTTTCTATGTTTCTATGAAATACTGATGATATGAGCTGTAGAGTGCTTGAAAGTTAGTCTATAGGTTGTGGAGTGAGTTCAGTGTTAAAGTGAATGAATTTATCTGGTACCATTATTGTCGCTGAGAATGAATCAATAATATTAACTCCAGTAACACATGCTGTCAATGATCTGACCTGTTCCACTTTGCACATCTTCTCCACTGTGCCTTTGAAGTGCTTCATACAGTCCTCAACCAGGTGTAAATGCATTGAGTACTGGAAGGGAAAGAGGTTGTTACTGTCAAGGTGATGCAAACAACTAAAACATCAGGATGGGGTTGGTGGACAAAGGCAAAAGATACTGACTATGCCTCTCATAACTTTATAAAAATCTCCCCTCAGCCTCCACCGCTCCAGAGAAAACAACCAAAGTTTATGCAATCTCTCCTTATAGCTTATGCCCTCTAATCTAGGTAGCATTCTGATAAGCCTCTTCTGTACCCTCTCCAAAGCCTGAACGTTCCTCCTATAACGGAGGTGACAAGAACTGAATGCAATATTTCCGATGCAGCCTAACTAAAACCTTTTAACTCCCGATTCTTGAACACAATTCCTTGACAAGTAAAGACAAGCATGCAATATGGCTTACTTTACCATCCTACCACCCCATGTAGCCACTTTCAAGGAGCTATAGACTTTGACCTTAAGATCCCTCTGCATAACAACACTGCTAAGGGTCTTACTCATTAACAGAATACTGTCCTTTTACATCCGATCTCTCAAAGTGTAACCTGGACAGGTTGAAAGTGTTCTTATGACATTTAAAAGTTGGACAATCACTTAAAAGTCCTTATGCACTTCACTTTTAAATGACTGTTCCCCTTATTTTGTAACTATGTCCCCTCATTTAAGATTCTTTCAATCATGGAAACAACTCAGCACTTACACAAGAGATCCTGCAGTTGCTGAAAATCTTGAACATAAAGTGCTGCAGCAACTCACCAGCTCAGGTAGCATTAATGGAGGGCAATAAACAGTAGACATTTTGGGTGGAGACCCTTCATCAGGACTCAACATCTACCCTGTGCTGTTCCTCCAATAATCTTGCATATTTCAATATAATCACCCTCATCCTTCATAACTCCAAAGAATATAGATCTAAATTTCCCTAGCTGTTGGTGATAAGATAACCCTCTCATCCCAAGAATAAGCCTCGGGAATCTCCTTTGGAATGTCTCAAATGCCTTTACATTTCTAAATTCTTCCTTAGATAAGATGACCAAAACTGCACAGTTCTCCAGACGTTGTGTTTGTCTATCCAGGATATTTTCATTCCGGATTTAGCTGAGATGACAGATTGCTTGATGTACATTTGCTCCTATTAATAGAAGAAAAACTGAAAACTCACTTTGCTGAGTTCCTTTTGATATTGCGGCATTTTCTTCAGTATTTGAGAAAGGTCTCGTAGATTTGCCTGAAAGAAACAGAAGTACTTTTGTAATCAGTTCCACTTCAACATTCCCTCTTCAACACAGAGGCTCCTGTGGCCTTCCCTCACACGTGATTCAACAGTAATGTTAAATTATTGATGAGTCCTTTAGGTACATGGGCCGAATTGGATTCTTTTCATTAATCCAGAGGGCCAGGGGAAGTTTTAGTAGATGGGTGGTTGATCTTGCTGAGCATTTCCTCTGACTTTCATAGTGACTCAAAACTCTTTATTAACTTCTTTGATGCTTCTCCAACACCTACAGACTTGTGCCAAGTGCTTTCACAAGTTGGTGAGGAAGTTATATTCCTATTTCTAGAAAGTGCTAGAAACTCACTAACTGCGATTGGTAAAGCAGATTGAAGAGTGTGTTAAACACAATGAAGCATTGGGACTTAAATTTATTATTAGCATGCTTTATGTCTCAACATTGGTTTGTTGCACGTCCTTCATCTTTCATATTTAATTTCTGTGTGTAATACAAATCCTGTTCATCTGTAGATGAACCTCAAATTATTCTGATACTAAGGATTACTGTCACAAACACACATCAAGGGCATACAACTAATGTATCTCATGACAAGGTATAGATGCAGCTCAGCAAAAAAAGGTTCAAATCCTCTTCATTTACGATTAGTTATTATATTCCATTTTGATGCAAAAGTGGGGAGTGATAACATATAAAACGAATGTGCAACACTTACTCCAATAGGGGTGTGTTACTGTTTTTACCTCAAAAAAGTCACCACCCATTCCATTTTCCACTTACTTCCAGAAAATCTTTCTATTTCCTCTGATCTTACGGTCATCCATGCTGATGAAAATGTCCTTACTCTGGATAGTTCTTTCCTCTTTTGCTGGTGGCTCCCTTCAAAGTTATTATCAAAAAAATTACTGCACCAATTCTGACTCTCTCCTAACAAGCTGAGTTAGAGTGATTTTAAATTTAAATTTACACTGTGTGAGAGCAGAGGTGGGGGTTCATATCAAGAGGCTATGCATCTGCTATAAACATTGAAGAAACTGAGGCTCACATTATCTGTCGTCATCCTCTTGCTTTCACAGAACGTCTTCAATAACTCTGTCACTTGCCTGTATGTGAGGATATCACAAGCTGTATGTCAGTGCACAATCTTGGACAGAACTAAGCAATCGACAGTACATCAGAACATTTATACTCGCAGTGCAGTCCCACAGGATCTAAATACAAATCAAGAGATCATTGCACAAATACATTTGTATCTCAAGAGTTGCAATAATTGACTCACAGGACATCCAGGAAATATCATTATTGATTTAAAAATATTATAAATATATTTTAAAAATGCAAACACGACAAATTCTGCAGATGCTGGAAATTCAAGCAGCACACATCAAAGTTGCTGCTGAACGCAGCAGGCCAGGCAGCATCTCTAGGAAGAGGTACAGTCGATGTTTCAGGCCGAGACCCTTCATCAGGACTAACTGAAGGAAGAGTTAGTAAGAGATTTGAAAGTGGGAGGGGGAGGGGGAGATCCAAACTGATAGGAGAAGATAGGAGGGGGAGGGATGGAGCCAAGAGCTGGACAGGTGATTGGCAAAGGGGATATGAGAGGATCATGGGACAGGAGGCCCAGGGAGAAGGAAAAGGGGGAGGGAGGGAAAAAACCAGAGGATGGGCAAGGGATATAGTCAGAGGGACAGAGGGAGAAAAAGGAGAGTGAGAGAAAGAATGTGTGTATATAAATAAATAACGGATTGGGTACGAGGGGGAGGTGGGGCATTAGCGGAAGTTAGAGAAGTCAATGTTCATGCCATCAGGTTGGAGGCTACCCAGACGGAATATAAGGTGTTATTCCCCCAACCTGAGTGTGGCTTCATCTTTACAGTAGAGGAGGCTATGGATAGAAATGTCAGAATGGGAATGGGATTGGGATGTGGAATTAAAATGTGTGGCCACTGGGAATGACAGACATTCTTTCTCTCACTCTCCTTTTTCTCCCTCTGTTGCTCTGACTATACCCCTTGCCCATCCTCTGGGCTTTTCCCCCCCCTCCCCCTTTTCCTTCTCCCTGGGCCTCCTGTCCCATGATCCTCTCATATCTCTTCTGCCAATCACCTGTCCAGCTCTTGGCGCCATCCCTCCTCCTCCTGTCTTCTCCTATCATTTTGGATCTCCCCCTCCCACTTTCAAATCTCTTACTAACTCTTCCTTCAGTTAGTCCTGACAAAGGGTCTCGGCCTGAAACGTCGACTGTACCCCTTCCTAGAGATGCTGCCTGGCCTGCTGCGTTCACCAGCAACTTTGATGTGTGTTGCATCGATATATTTTAAGTGGTCTTTGTACTGAACAGTTATTACACAATGCTATGGGATTACCTTCTAGCCTCTAAATCTAGTCATTTTTGAAGATGAAAATTTTAGCCTAATTTGTCACATGTACATCGAAACATACAGTGAAATGCATTGTTTATGTCAATGACCAACACAGCCTGGGGGTAGCCCACAAGTGTTGCGCTGCTTCCAGCACCAGCATAGCATGTCCCCACTTACTAACCCTACACCATATGTTTCTAGAAAGTGGCAGGAAATTGGAGCACCTGAAGGAAGCCCACATGCCACGGACAGAAAGTATAAACTCCTTACAGACAGTGGCAGGAATCGAACCATACTCTTCCAATTGTGCTACTAAAGAATTAATTCATCCTCTTAAAATGGAAAACAAAGTCTCATTTCCTCTGGGTTATCAAGAGAATTTAAAAATTCTGTTTAGACCACAGGAAAATCTTATAATGTTGCCAAAAATAAGAACATTAAAGTCTACGAAAATTTCAGAAATCAGCTAAGGAGTACCGAGGGATTAAGGGAGTCAGCTAGCAAGAAACAAAAACAAATTTTAAGAGCTTCTAATCTACAGACATAAAAGGAATAGACTATCAATTTCCACTGGATCCCTTACAGACTGAGGGAGGAAGCACTATGTTCTGATGGAGGTACTTAGATTTAGAACATTAACTGTTTCTCCTTCCACAGATGCTGTCTGACCTGAATTTTGTTTTATATCAGATTCCAGCATCTGTAGTTTTTTTTTAATTTCAGGAGAAATTAGATTGGGGAATTATTGATTTGTAATTTTATATCTAATTCCTTTCCTATTGTGCATGAACCAAGCAACTCAAAAATGGATGAGAGCAGGAAATATTGGAAAAATTGTAGTATTGTTTTATTTCACAATTTTTGAACCCTTTGCAATTACCTGGTCTTCTGCATTAATCACACATAAAATGTGGTCTGATCTTCATCAAAGTCACAATAATAGACAAACACAATCTGCCTAAACTAATAACGCAAACAACTGTACTTCTTGTCATTACTGAGCAGACCATTTAAACAATCACAGTCTGGGTTCAAAAAGGTATATGAACCTCTGGGGTAACGCCTTCTACAAAAGCTATTTGGAGTCGGGTGTTCCAATCGATGAGATGAGATTGGAGATGTGGGTTGTAGAGGTGCCCCTGCCTTATATTTAAAAAAAAACACGAAGTCAGGTTACTGACAGAGCCTGCTCTTCTCATGAAAGATCTGTTTATGCGCATCATGCTTTGATCAAAACAGTTTCAGAGGACCTTAGAAGATGAATTGTCGAGATGCATGAAGCTGCAAAAGGCTACAGAAGCATTTCTAAAGAATCTGAGTGTTCATCAGTCCACAGTAAGAGAAATTGTCTACAAATGGAGGAAAGTCAGTGCTGTTGCTACTGTCCCTAGGGGTGGGCATCCTGCAAAGATCACACCAAGAGCACAATGTGCAATGCAGAAGGAGATGAAAAGAATCCAAGGGTAACAGCAAAAGATCTGCAGAAATACCTAGAATTTTCAAAATTCTCTGCTTATGTGTTCAGTACAAGAAAAACACTGAACAAGAATGGAGCTCATGGAAGGACACCACGGAGGAATTCACTGGTCTCCAAAACAAAACAAACAAACATTGCTGCACATCAAGTTTGAAAAAGACCACATAGATGTTCCACTATGCTTCTGAGACAATGTTCTGTGGACAGATGAGACAAAAGATGAACCTTTTGGCAGAAATGCACACTGCTATGTTTGGAGGAAAAAGGGCACTGCACACCAACACCAAAACCTCATCCCAACTGTGAATCATGGTGGAATGAGCATCATGGTTTGGGACTGCTTCGCTGTCTCAGGGCCTGGACAGCTTGCAATCATTGAGGGAACGATGAATTCAAAATTGTATTAGGACATTTTACAGAAGATCACCAGGGTGGCAGTCCATCACCTGAAGGTTAATACAAGTCGGATAATACCACAAGACAATGATCTGAAATACAACAGTAAATCAGCAACAGAATGCTTTAAAAACATGAAAATTTATATTTTGGAATGGCCAAGTCAGAGCCTAGACCTTCACCCAATTGAGAGGCTGTGGTGTGATCTGAAGAGGGCTGTTCATGCAAGGTATCACAGAAATACTGATGAACTGAAACAGTTTTATATGGAGGAATGGTCTAAAATTCCTTCTTGCCATTGTGCAAATCTGATCAGCAACTACAGGAAACCTGTGGTGGAGGTTATTGCTGCTAAAGGAATTTCTACTATTTATTAAATAAAAAGGTTCACATACATTTCCCAGCCTGGACTGAGAATGATTAAACAATGTGTTCAATAAAGACATGAAAAGTAATTGAACGCAGCAGGCCAGGCAGCATCTCTAGGAAGAGGTACAGTCCACGTTTCTGGCTGAGCCCCTTCGTCAGGACTAACTGAAGGAAGAGCTAGTAAGAGATTTGAAAGTGTGAGGGGGAGGGGGAGATCCAAAATGATAGGAGAAGACAGGAGGGGGAGGGATGGAGCCAGGAGCTGGACAGTTGATTGGCAAAAAGGATATGAGAGGATCATGGAACAGGAGGCCTAGGGAGAAAGAAAGGAGGGGGGGGGAGCCCAGAGGATGGGCAATAACAGATGGGGTACGAGGGGGAGGTGGGGCATTAATGGAAGTTAGAGAAGTCAATGTTCATGCCATCAGGTTGGAGGCTACCCAGACGGAATATAAGGTGTTGTTCCTCCAACCTGAGTGTGGCTTCATCTTTACAGTAGAGGAGGCTGTGGATAGACATGTCAGAATGGGAATGGGACGTGGAATTAAAATGTGTGGCCACTGGGAGATCCTGCTTTCTATGGCGGACAGAGTATAGGTGTTCAGCGAAACGGTCTCCCAGTCTGCGTCGCATCTCGCCAATATATAGAAGGCCGCATCGGGAGCACCGGATGCAGTATATCACCCCAGCCAACTCACAGGTGATGTGTCGCCTCACCTGGAAGGACTGTCTGGGGCCCTGAATGGTAGTGAGGGAGGAAGTGTAAGGGCATGTGTAGCACTTGTTCCACTTACACGGATAAGTGCCAGGAGGGAGATCAGTGGGGAGGGATGGGGGGACCGAATAGACAAGGGAGTCGTATAGGGAGCGATCCCTGCGGAAAGTTGAGGGGGGAGGGAAAGATGTGCTTGGTGGTGGGATCCCGTTGGAGGTGGCAGAAATTACAGAGATTATATGTTGGACCCGGAGGTTGGTGGGGTGGTAGGTGAGAACAAGGGGAACCCTATTCCTAGTGGGGTGGCAGGAGGATGGGGTGAGAGCAGATGTGAGTGAAATGGGAGAGATGCGTTTGAGAGCAGAGTTGATGGTGGAGGAAGGGAAGCCCCTTTCTTTAAAAAAGGAGGACAGCTCCTTCGTCCTGGAATGAAAAGCCTCATCCTGAGAGCAGATGCGGCAGAGACGGAGAAATTGTGAGGGGACAGCATTTTTGCAAGAGACAGGGTGAGAAGAGGAATAGTCCCGATAGCTGTGAGAGTCCATAGGCTTATAGTAGACATCAGTAGATAAGTGCCTCCAGAGATAGAGACAAAGATCTAGAAAGGGGAAGGAGGTGTCGGAAATGGACCAGTTAAACTTGAGGCCAGGGTGAAAGTTGGAGGCAAAGTTAATGAAGTCAACCAGCTCAGCATGCGTGCAGGAAGCAGCGCCAATGCAGTCGTCAATGTAGCGAAGGAAAAGTGGGGGACAGATACCAGTTTAGGTTTGGAGCATGGATTGTTCCACAAAGCCAACAAAAAGGCAGGCATAGCTGGGACCCATACAGGTGCCCATGGCTACACCTTTAGTTTGGAGGAAGTGGGAGGAGAAATTATTAAGAGTAAGGACTAATACCGCTGGATGGAGCAGAGTGGTGGTAGAGGGAAACTGATTAGGTCTAGAATCCAAAAAGAAGCGGAGAGCTTTGATACTTTCCTGGTGGGGGATGGAACTATCCAGCTCTTGGCTCCATCCCTCCCCCTCCCGTTTTCTCCTATCATTTTGGATCTCCCCCTCCCACTTTCAAATCTCTTACTAGACCTCTTTTCAGTTAGTCCGGACGAAGGGTCTCGGCCCAAAATGTCGACTATACCTCTTCCTATAGATGCTGCCTGGCCTGCTGCGTTCACCAGCAACTTTTATGTGTGTTGCTTGAAATACCAGCATCTGCAGATTTCCTCGTGTTTGCGTTTTTAAAAGTGTAATTGTTTGTGTGTTATTAGTTTAGGCAGATTGTGTTTGTCTATTATTGTGACAGATGAAAATCAGACCACATTTTATGAGTAATCAATGCAGAAAACCAGCGTGTGTCTGTGCACATGTGAATGTATATATATTTATTTTTATATATTTTTTCATTGCTAGAAGTGACTTAATTACATGGGCGTGATTATTTAGTTAGCTTTTTGTGAATGTATTCAGCCAGAGGACATGGTACTTGTGTGAAAATTCTAAGACATATTAGGAATACATAGGAAATAACAAATATACTCAGGTTGTTAACCAAGGCATCAGGAACTGGTATGGAAACACCAATGCCCTTGAATGGAAAATCCTACAAAAAGTAGTGGTATGGCCCACTCCACTACAGGTAAAGCCCTCCTCACCACTGAGCACATCTACATGGAGTGCTCCTAGGAAAGCACTCCCCACCATCCAGGCCATGCTCTTCATTCACTGCTGCCACCAGCAAGGTACAGGAGCCTCAGGGCTCACAGCACCAGGTTTGGGAGCAGTTACCCCTCAGCCATCAGGTGATTAAACCAGATGGGATAACTTCACTTACCCCATCACTGAACTGTCCCTACAACCACTGTCAAGGACTCTTCAATCTCATATTCGTTGCTTATTTATGTATTATTATATTTTTCTTTTGTATTTGCACAATGTGTTGCCTTTTACACATCGGTTGTTTGTCTGTCTTGTTGGGTGCAGTCTTTCATGGATTCTACCGTGTTTCTTGGATTTACCACGTATGCCCACAAGTCGACTGTAAGGAGTTTGTACATTTTCCCATGACCATGTGGGTTTAGTCCGAGTTCTCCAGTTTCCTCCCATATTTCAAGGATGTATGGGTTAGTATGGCAATTAGTCACATGGGTACAATTGGATGGCCCAAGCTCGTTGGGCTGGTAGGGCCTGTTACTGCTCTATATCTCTAAATAAAAATAAATAAATCCAGAATGAGCAATGCACACCAAATGCTGGAGGAACTCAGTCATAATTTTGGGCCTAAAACTCCAGCTGTTTATTTCCCTCCATAGACACTGCCTGACCTTCTGAATTCCTCCAGTATTTTGTGTTGTTCAAGACTGGCAGCATCTGTAGAGTTCTGTGTTACAGGAAATGCAGCAGAGTGTGTTAAGTTACAGAGGAAGGGCAGTGCAGCTAGACAATGACGTAGATCTTAAGGTCAATAATGACTAAATAATCTACTCCATATTAGCCAGGGCACCAGGGACAATTACCCTGCTTCTCTTAAAATAACTGAGATTTCTTGCACATCCTTGGGAGGGCAGGTAGAACCAAAAAAGTGACATTCCTACATATGGCTCTAAACTTTATGCTGGAGTGTCTAAGAATGGGGCTTCAACACATCAGTATGCTGACTCACAAAGAGGGACCGAGCCAATCACAGTGAATACTTTGGATAGATTCAACAAGCTGGTCAATACCCCATACATACTTGGAGACGTCAGCAATGTGCATATGGCGCAGCTTTAACCAGAGCTCATCGTCCTCGTCAAGAAGAGTTTCTTTAACATGTGGCTCCGCAACTCCTGAGGTTTTATATCTGAAGAGCAAAGTTACAGTTTTCAAACATGTCCCTAAGGTAACACAAATCTTAATAGTTGTATCCTGTTGAAATTGAATTTCATTCTCCTGACTTCTATGTTACTACCAAACAAAATATCTTAAGTTTCAACAGCCTCTGTTCTTTTCTCATGAATTACAAGGTACTGAAAGAAGGAATATTAAAATCAACTAAAGGTAGAAGAAAAACTCAGAATAGTCACTGGAGAGCTAAAGATCACAAAGGAAACAACAAAAAGCGTTTTATGCTGTTCAAATTGGCATTTATGCCAAATATTATACTAATTTTTAAAGGAATAGTTTTGCAACCTTAAATTGTATGAAAATGGTGCTATGACTGGAGGGACTGAATTCTAGAGAGGTTGGGTAGTCTATTCATTGGAACATAGAAAAATGCAGGGTGACGTTATTGATGACTATAAAACCATGAGGGGAATAGGGGAATGGATCTACCTGTTCTCCCCCCTCCAAAAGGTATGGGAAATTAAGAACTGCAGTGCATAGGTGTACGGACAGAGAGGGAGAGATTTGATAGGGACCTGAGAGACAACTACTTCCATCTGGAGAGGGTGCCTCATAATAAGCCACCAGAGGCAATAATTGAGGTATGTACATTAACAACATTAAGACATTCGGACAGCTACATGGATTGGAAATGTTTAGAGGGATTTGGGTCAAATAGGGGTGCATTGGACAGACATAAACGGGCATCTTGGTTGGTATGGACGATGTGGGTTGTAGGCTGCAGGGCCTGTTTCCTTACTTTATGACTCTAATATATCAGCAGTGTCATAGAACATTCCTGATTTCTCTTAGAAACAGAAAAGGTAACTTACGAGTAAATATCTTGATCAATCTGCAGAAGATCATAGGCCATTGCCTGGAGGGTAAGCTCATGCAGTATTGGTGACACGCAGTCATAACCCCGGTCAAGGATCAACAATTGTGAACGTGACTTTTCAGGACCCTGGTCAAAAGGTTGCAATTTGAGCACATATGCTACACAAAGCACCAATATTTATCTTTAATTATCGACAATAACAGCAAGTTAAAATATATTCCATAAACCTCACTGACTTCTTGGTTTAATCAGAGGCAACATTAGGTTGGGAGTTATTTAAAAAAAAATGAAACCAGTTTAATGACCACAAATCCCCTCTCCAACTCCCTAATCCCACAAACTTGTAACTGCTTAACACTCAAACCACAGTCAATACAATTCCAGGAACTAAGCAAGTTCAGAACAGTCAGATGTAAACTGCTGATGGTGTAAATCTGAGTTAAAATATAAAATACTGGAAACAATCAGCAAATCAGGCAGCATCTGTAGAAAGAGAAATATAATAAATGTTTCAGAAGTAGGTATGTCTTCCATACCTACTTCTAGTGAAGTGGCTCTGATCTGAAACATTAACTCTTTCTACATATGCCACCTAACCTGCTGAAGGTTTCCAGTATTTTGCATTTTCCAGCATTCCAACTATTTCAAATAAATAAGAACTGCTTTGAAGTATGTAATCCTGTTAGATGACAAACCCTAACCCCAACCCTTATTGTCACCCCACAAACAAATCTTTATGGAATATAAAAAGGTACAAAATAATGAGCAAAATGGAACTAATACCTCTACAATGCCAAGATCTATATCTCTGCCCAGACATTATTGCAGAGTGAATTGTACCAAGTTACAACTATGCCCAAGAAACACTCAACACGATGGAGAGTAGTGAAACTATGCCCAAGAGTTGGAAAAAGGACCATGAACTTGCTGTTGCACAGGGAGCATAGAGGGAAGACTTCAATCACCATTCAGCAGTTTACTCAGAAGTACCTTTACAAATACAGAGAAACTAGCTGAATTGGACTGCACTCCTACAGGGGACTATACATGGACCCTATACAGACTACAGAAGAAGTGGTGTTTACTTCCCTGAGGCAAATCAGGGTGGATGAATCCCCAGAGCCTGACAAGATGTTCCCTCGGACCTTAAGGGAGGCAAGTACATAAATTGCTGGGGCCCTAGCAGAGATATTTAAATCCTTAGCGACAGGAAAGGTACCAGAGGATTGGAGGACAGTCAATGTCGTTCCACTGTTTAATAAAGGCTCTAAACATAAACCAAGAAATTTTTAGGCCGGTGAATCTGACATCAGTTGTGGGAAGTTATTGGAAGGCATTCTAAGGGGATGGATAAACAAGTATTTGGATGGACATGGACTGATTCGGGATAGTCAGCGTGGCTTCATGCGTGGTAGGTCACGCCTAACCAATCTTAGAGCGTTTCGAGGAAATTACCAGGAAAGTAGATGAAGGTAAGGCAGTGGATATTATCTACATGGAATTTAGCAAACATTTGACAAGATCCCACATGGGAGGCTGGTCAAGAAGGTTCAACCGCTGGGCATTCATTAAACACTGGCTTTGTAGGAGAAGCCAGGGAGTGGTAGTAGGTGGTTGCCTCTCTGACTGGAGGCCTGTGGCTAGTGGAGTGCCACAGGGATCCGCACTGGATCCGTTGTTATTTGTCATCTATGTCAATGATCTGGATGGTAATGTGGTTAACTGGATCAACAAATTTGAAGATGACACCAAGATTGGGGGTGTAGTGGACAGCAAGGAAGGCTATCATGTTTTGCAGAGGGATCTGGATCAGCTAGAAAAAAAAAGAGACTGAAAAATGGAAGATGGAATTTAATGCAGACAAGTGTGAGGTGTTGCACTTTGGTACGACCAACCAGCATAGGTTTTACACAGTGAATGGAAGGGCATCGAGAAGTGTGGTAGAACAAAGGGATCTGGGAATACAGGTCCATAATTTGTTGAAAGTGGAGTCAAAGGTAGATAGGGTCATAAAGAAATTTTTCGAAACACTGGCCTTTATAAATCAAAGTACTGACTACAGGTGATAGGATGTACAAGACATTGGTGAGGCCTAATTTGGAATATTGTGTGAAGTTTTAGTCACCTACCTACAGGGTACATGTAAGCAAAGTGAAAAAGTATAGAGAAAATTTACAAGGATGTTGTCGGAACTGGAGGACCCAAGTTATAATGTAGAAGATTGAGAGGAGATTTCGTAGAGGTATGCAAAATTATGAAGGCTATCTTCTTCTTCATGTGTCTTGCGTGTTACACGCTTGGGCAATCATGGCTTTCCACATCGAGCGATCCCACGCAGTGTCAATGATATCTCGCACACCTGCTGAACCGTGTCTACGCCCACCTGGACAAGCCAGCGAGCACTGGGAGGGTCATGTTTTTTGACCTCTCCAGTGCGTTCAACACCATCCGCCCTGCTCTGCTGGGGGAGAAGCTGACAGCGATGCAGGTGGATGCTTTCCTGGTGTCATGGATTCTTGATTACCTGACTGGCAGACCACAGTACATGTGCTTGCAACACTGTGTGTCCGACAGAGTGATCAGCAGCACTGGGGCTCCACAGGGGACTGTCTTGTCTCCATTTCTCTTCACCATTTACACCTCGGACTTCAACTACTGCACAGAGTCTTGTCATCTTCAGGAGTTTTCTGATGACTCTGCCATAGTTGGATGCATCAGCAAGGGAGATGAGGCTGAGTACAGGGCTACGGTAGGAAACTTTGTTACATGGTGCGAGCAGAATTATCTGCAGCTTAATGTGAAAAAGACTAAGGAGCTGGTGGTGGACCCGAGGAGAGCTAAGGTACCGGCGACCCCTGTTTCCATCCAGGGGGTCAGTGTGGACATGGTGGAGGATTACAAATACCTGGGGATACAAATTGACAATAAACTGGACTGGTCAAAGAACACTGAGGCTGTCTACAAGAAGGGTCAGAGCTGTCTCTATTTCCTGAGAAGAATGAGGTCCTTTAACATCTGCCGGACGATGCTGAGGATGTTCTACGAGTCTGTGGTGGCCAGCGCGATCATGTTTGCTGTTGTGTGCTGGGGCAGCAGGCTGAGGGTAGCAGACACCAACAGAATCAACAAACTCATTCGTAAGGCCAGTGATGTTGTGGGGATGGAACTGGACTCTCTGACGGTGGTGTCTGAAAAGAGGATGCCGTCTAAGTTGCATGCCATCTTGGTCAATGTCTCCCATCCACTACATAATGTACTGTGTGGGCACAGGAGTACATTCAGCCAGAGACTCATTCCACCGAGATGCAACACAGAGCATCATAGGAAGTCATTCCTGCCTGTGGCCATCAAACTTTACAACTCCTCCTTTGGATGGTCAGACACCCTGAGCCAATAGGCTGGTCCTGGACTTATTTCCTGGCATAATTTACATATTACTATTTAACTATTTATGGTTTATTACTATTGAATTATTTATAGTACAACTGCAACGTAAACCAATTTCCCCCAGGATCAATAAAGTATGACTATGACTAGATCTGTTAGTTCTTTCACAGTGTCCATATATTTTCTTCTTTGCCTTCCTCTTCCGCGTTTCTCAGGCATACGGCCTTGTAATGTAAGGCATTCTATTTCTCCCTTTCTGATGTCGTGGCCCAGGAATTTAAGTTTCCTCTCATTTAATGTTCTCATTAAAGATCTTTCTGTATGGGTACGTTGGTTGGAGTATTGTCTCATTAGTTACCTATCTCTATATGATATTTTCAGCATTCTTCTAAGAAATCACATTTCTGTTGCTTCTAAGTTTCTTTGGAGCTTTGGTGTTATAGTCCATGTTTCAGAAGCATACAGCAAGATTGACCAGATGTAACATTTTAGTAGCCTAAACCTTGTTGTTATAGAAATGTGTCTGCTGGTAAAAATGGGTTTCATTTTTTGGAAGTTGGTTTTGGCAATGGCAATTCTTATTTTTATTTCTACTTTACTTCTAGCATCTTGTGATATAAAGCTACCAAGGTAATTAAAGCTGGTCTTTTGTTCAATCTCTTGGTTACCGATGTACAATTGTACATGAGGGATATAGATAGGGTAAATGCAAGCAGGCTTTTTCCAGTAAGTTTGATTGGAACTACCAGAGGTCATGGATTAAAGGTGAAAGGCAATAGGTTTTAGGGAAACATGAGAGAAAACTTCTTCACTCAGAGGGGCATGAGAATGTAGAACGAGGTGCCAGCACAAGTGGTGCATGCGAATTCAATTTCAATGTTTAAGCGAAGTTTAGATAGTTACATGGATGGTAGGGGTATGGAGGGCTATGGTTCTAGTGCAGGTCGATGGGAGTAAGCAGTTTAAGTGGAGGGGCCTTTTTCTGTGCTGTACTTTTTTTTTATGAACATGACTAACTATGTTCACTAGTAACGCACACTAAATGCGGAACTCAGCAGTTCAGACATATATGGCGAGGAGCAGTCGAAGTTTTGGGCTGAGACCCTTGATTGTGACAGGTCTATGTTCTCTAACTTTCCAAACTCTAACTATATTTGCACATGATTTAGAAAAACAAAAGAACTATATTACATTCATATATTACATTTAGTCCTGATGAAGTGTTCTAGCCTGAAGAGCCACCTATTTATTCCTCTCCATGGACACTGGCTGACCTGCCAAGTTCTTCCAGCATTTTGTGTATGTTAGACTGGATTTCCAGCATCTGTAGAACCTCATGTTTATAATATATTCATCATACTTTCCAAAAGGAACAAGATGCGAATTTCAGCCTTTGGTACTGTGGTGGCAACTACAGAGGCAAATGAATGTAACTGAGAAATATTTCTATTTAAATGAAGCTGTTAAAAGATTGCAAATCCATGTTTGTTTTTAAACAGTGACACTCAGTGACAGGCTGTAATAACAGACTATACAAAATGCATAAACTGTATATTAAGCAGGGAAATAAATATCACAGTTGAGTTAGAAGACTATATATTGTAACAGAAACAGGTGGCATCTATAGTGATATGCTCTTATGTATTATTGTAGTTTCCCACAGATACAAAACATTTCTCTAGACATGTTCTGAAGAGGAGGACCCAAATTTCATATGCTACCCACTTTGCTGGAGCATTCTTTAATTCATAACACTGTTAATAGAGTAATAGAGACCACCAGAGCCTCCTCACTTGGACAGTGAGCTGTTTACTGTACTGTTTACCTGCATTGTGCACTTCACATGCATTTTGAATAACATTTTATTAACTCATTTGCAGTAATATTTTGTTTTATGTTATGGATTGTGGATGCACAGAGGAACATTGTTTAGCTTGGTTGTGTATATGTGCAGTCAGATAACAATAAACTTGAACAGGTACTAAATTGAAGATTTACACTGGCCATTTCCAAAATTTTTCTTCAGCTTCTAACTACCCAGTTCAAATCCACTCCCTCAGTGGACTCTACCAAATCTGGGGTCAGTAGTGGAACTGAGTGAAAATCTTCAGTGTTCTCTTGCATTTCTTATACTCCATAAGCACCTCATTTGTTCCTACCTGCCTATACCTCCTGTGTACTTTTCTTTTCACCAGCACCTCAATATCTTTTGAAAACCAAGGTTCCCTAAACCTGTTACATTTACAGTGGTATGCAAAAGTTTGGGCACCCTTGGTCAAAGTTTCTGTTACTGTGAATAGCTAAGCGAGTAAGAGATGAACTGATTCCCAAAAGGCCTAAGGTTAAAGATGACACATTTCTTTCATATTTTGAGCAAGAAAACTTTTATTTCCATCTCTTACAGTGTCAAAATAACAATAAGGGAAAAGGGCCCGAAGCGAAAGTTTGGACACCCTGCATGGCAGTACTTAGTGACACCCCCTCTGGCAAGTATCACAGCTTTTTGCAGCTAGCTAAGAGTCTTTCAATTCTTGTTTGGGGGATTTTCACCTATTCTTCCTTGCAAAAGGTTCTAGTTCTGGGAGATTCTTGGGATGTCTTGCATGCACGCACTGCTCTTTTGAGGTCTATCCACAGATTCTCAATGATGTTTAGGTCAGGGAACTGTGAGGGCCATGGCAAAACCTTCAGCTTGTGCCTCTTGAGGTAGTCCACTGGGGATTTTGAGGTGTGTTGAGGTTCTTTTCATGAAATTCTGCACCCATTTTTCTCCAACCAAACCTTTGCTCATTGCAGCCAAAAAGGTCTATTCAAAAGGTTCAAAGGAACATCTAAACAAGCCTGATGCATTTTGGAAACAAATCCTGTGGACTGATGAAGTTAAAATAGAACTTTCTGGCCACAATGAGCAAAAGTATGTTTGGAGAAAAAAAAGGGGTGCAGAATTTCATGAAAAGAACCCCTCTCCAACTGTTAAGTACGGGGGTGGATCAATCATGCTTTGGCTTGTGTTGCAGCCAGTGGCATGGGGAACATTTCACTGGTAGAGGGAAGAATGAATTCAATTAAATACCAGCAAATTCTGGAAGAAAACATCACACTGTCTGTAAAAAAAGCCAAAGATGAAAAGAGGATGGCTTCTACAACAGGATAATGAACCTAAACACACCTCAAAATCCTCAATGGATTACCTCAAAAGGCGCAAGCTGAAGGTTTTGCCATGGCCCTCACAGTCCCCTGACCTAAACATCATTGAGAATCTGTGGATAGACCTCAAAAGAGCAGTGCATACAAGACATCCCAAGAATCTCACAGAACTAGAAGCCTTTTGCGAGGAAGAATGGGCAAAAATCCCCCAAACAAGAATTGAAAGACTCTTAGCTGGCTGCAAAAAGTATTTACAAGCTGTGATACTTGCCAAAGGGGGTGTTACTAAGTACTGCCATACAGGTGCCCAAACTTTTGCTTCGGGCCCTTTTCCTTTTTTGTTATTTTGAAACTGTAAAAGATGGAAATAAAAAAAGTTTTCTTCTTTAAAATAAGAAAGAAATGTGTCATCCTTAACTTTATGCCTTTTGGAAATCAGGTCACCTTTTACTCACTTAGCTATTCACAGTAACAGAAATTTTGACCAGGGTGCCCAAACTTTTGCATACCACTGTACCTTTTTTCTGACAGGCACATACAAGCTTTGTGCTCCCAAAATTTCACTTTTGAAGGCCTCCTACCTTACACTTTTACCAGTAAACAGCCTGTCCTAATGTACACTTGCCAGATCCATTCCGATACCATTGAAGTTGACCTTTCTCCAATTTAGAATCTCAGCCTGAGGACCAGATGTATCCTTTTCCATAATTTTCTTGAAACTAATGGCACTATGACCACCTGCCTCTTATTTCCTAACAGCACACTCCCTCCTTGGGAGTTCTATATAGTGATTAAGGAAACTTTCCTGAACACATTTGACAAACTATTATTACTATTATCATATTACTATTTAATTATGTATAGTTTTATTACTATTTAATTATTTATGGTGATGAAATGAAAACCATTTTTGAAAACTGTAATGAAAACCAATTTCCCTCAGGATCAATAAAGTATGACTAAGACTATAAACTATCCCATCTAGTCCTCTTACCATATGGGAGTCCTAATTAATGTGGAAAGTTAAAATCACCTTGTATTTCTTGCAACAGTCTACGATCTCTGCAAACTTGCTCCTCTAAATCCCACAGACCAATGATCCCAAAAGTCTGACACCTTCGCTCCTACACTAACTTCTTAGCCACATATTAAACTGTATAATTTTCCTATTATTTCTGGCCTTACTAACATGTGGTATGGGCAGCAATCTGAGGTCACAACCCTGGAAGTCCTGTCCTTTAACTTAGTACTCAACTCCCTGAACTCATTCTGCAGAACGTCATCACTCTTCCTACACGTCACTGGTACCTACACAGACCAGGACTTCTGGCTGTTCACCTTCCCACTTAAAAATGCTGAGGGTTTGATCCAAGGTGTCCCCGACTCTGGCACCCAGGAGGGAACATACCGTATAATCAGAACAAGTGTAAAGCCTCAAAATACCCACTTTAACACTGTCCTCTCCAATGATGGTTGCTCTGCTTGTCCCTGATGGATGATTGGCCACTGCTCAAAACATCAAACTGCTATGAGTCGATGCCTTATGTACTCAATTGGCAAAACTGAGTGAGCCACTTCTTCTCATGCTTCGGATCTCTGATCGGCCGCTACTCAAAATAAGAGCAGGAATTGGTCATTTTGCCATAGCTGCTTGATCCACCCTTCAAAATGATCATGGTTGATTATTTCAACTCTCATTGCCTTTCTGTGCCAGTTATCCATATTGCTCAATTCCCTGAATGTTAAAAAAAAATCCATTTCCTCTTTAAATACCTTCAGTAATTTAAACCAAAAATCATCGGAGCAGAATTTGGCAATCCAGTACATCACGTGTACTCTCCCATTCCATCAAGGCTGACTTACTATCCCTCTCAACCTCATTCTCCTGCCTTTGCATTTCCAGAAGGTGTTCGATAAGGTGCCGCACAAGAGACTTATTTATAAGATATGGATGCATGGAGTCAGAGGAAGTGTATTGGCATGGATAGTGGATTGGTTAACCAATAGAAGGCAGAGAGTTGGTATAAATGGGTGTTTCACCAGTTGGCAGTCGGTGGTGAGAGGGGTGCCACAGGGGTCGGTGCTGGGCCCGCAGCTGTTTACCATTTACATTGATGATTTGGAAGAGGGGACTGAGTGTAGCATAGCAAAATTTGATGACACTAAACAGAGTGGAAAAGCAAATTGTACAGAAGATGTGGAGAGTCTGCAGAGGGATATAGATAGGTTAAGTGAATGGGCCAAGGACCGGCAGATGGAATACAATGTCGGTAAATGCGAGATCATCCACTTTGGAATGAATAATAAAAGAGCAGATTATTATTTAAATAGTGAAAGATTGCAGCATGCTGTTGTGCAGAGGGACTTGGGAGTGCTTGTTCATGAATCGCAAAGAGTTGGCTTGCAGGTACAACAGGTTATTAAGAAGGCAAACAGAACGTTGGCCTTCATTGCTACAGGGATTGAATTCAAGAGCAGGGAGGTCATGCTGCAACTATACAGGGTACTGGTGAGGTCGCACCTGGAGTACTGTGTGCAGTTCTGGTCTCCGTACTTGAGGAAGGATATACTGGCTTCGGGGGCTGTGCAGAGGAGGTTCACCAGGTTGATGACAGAGATGAAGGGGTTAACCTATGAGGAGAGATTGAGTCGCCTGGGACTATACTCTCTGGAATTCAGAAGAATGAGAGGGGATCTTATAGAAACATACAAAATTTTGAAAGGGATAGATAAGATAGAAGTAGGAAAGTTGTTTCCATTGGTAGGTGAGACTAGAACTAGGGGACATTGCCTCAAGATTCAGGGGAGAAGATTTGGGACGGAGATGAGGAGAAACTGTTTTTCCCAGAGAGTGGTGAATCTGTGGAATTCTCTGCCCAGGGAAGCAGTTGAGGCTTCTTCACTAAATATATTTAAGATACAGTTAGATAGATTTTTACATAGTAGAGGAATTAAGGGTTATGGGGAAAAGGCAGGTAGATGGAGCTGAGTTTACAGACAGATCAGCCATGATCTTATTGAATAGCAGGGCAGGCTCGATGGGCCGGATGGCCTACTCCTATCTCTTATGTTCTTATAATCTTTGACCCTCTTATTCATTAAGAACCTATCAACCTCGACTTAAATATATTCAATGACTTGGCCTCCACCACTGACTATGGTAATGAATTCCAGATTCACCACCCTCTGGCTAAAGAAATGTCTCCTCATCTCTACTGCCCTCGCAGTGTGTTCTGTACAACGCTAGGCAGGGAGTTAAGCAGCTTCTCAAAAATCATCCAAGCCAGAAGCTTGCTTTAGGGTTTTCAATGAGAAAACTGTGACACTGCAGAAAGTTAAGTAAAATACAGAGTTTTCTGTATATATTAATGCCTGAATATACTTATACTATCGATTACCCTCATGAGAATACACACCTGTAAAATTTCATAATTATGCTGTGCAGACCAGAGTGAACTCATGGCGCAACAATAGCTCAATAGTGATAAACAATAAACATAATACTTCCTTCAAAGTACATCTACTAAATGTTTACCAATATTAAGAAAGCTCAAGACTCTCAGATATTGCTGTTTCAAGGGCAAGTAGAGTGGATGGAGATGAATCTCTTTCTATCGTGTGCGCTTCAAGTCGAAATCCAAATTATCCCATGCAGGAAATGATGGGAAAACAGCTCACTAACAGGAGGTGACATTTACACAAAACAGACTGCATACAAAATGTACAATGCCTCTAGAAGCCAGAACATCCCTTCCAAAACCGACACCCTACTATTCTGAGGCTGTGCCCTCTGGTCCTAGACTCCCCCATTATTGGAAACATCCTCTCCATATCCACTCTACCTGGCCTTTCAATATTCTGTATGTTTCAATGAGATCCCCTCATTCTTTTAAGCTACAACAATTGATTGTAGACCTAGAGCCATCAAATTCTCATCATGTTAACCATTTCATTCCAGCAAACATTCCTGTAAACCTCCTCTGAACCCTCCCCAGTGCTAGCACACCCATCCTTAGAAATGGGGCCCAAAACTGCTCAATACTCAGAATGTCGTGTGACCAATGCCCTAAAAAGCCTAGCTCTACACTACTATGGCATGGAGATTACTCTCCATCTCTTGACCTCTTGACTGATGGATTCAATGGTTCCACTAGTTGGCACACACAGCAAGCTCTCCTATGCCCTGAAGAACATTTATCCTTAATGTTATATGACTAGATATCAACAAGTCACTTATCAGAACATGGCTTGTGGGACAAAATTTCCCTCAAAGGATTTCCGAAAATAATAGAAAACAACTTCTGAAGCTCCTGATGTCCTGTAGATGTAATTAAAGATGTACACATCTTCATATTTTCTGTATTGGAACCCAATGCATCCTTATCACACTCCCCTTTCATTAGTCATCTTGGAATATACCCAAGTCATAAAAAAACTACCAAAATTGCTACAAAAAACACCAAAAAAGGCAAAATAATGGTCTGAATGATTGTAGCACAGGATATTTAGGCAACCAGAACCACCCAATCCTCAAAATTGCAATTTCTTGTGGTATGTAGGTTTTCCTTTTCTTCAGTTTTAGTTTGGGCATCATTCTAGAGAATGGGATTTGCACGTGAAACCCATGATGTTTTTATTTACAAGAGCAGAACATACGGAAACTAACAAGAATTGGCATTGTATCTTTCCAAATAAAGACGCACGGTAAACAGATAAAGGTACAGTTATTTACCCTTAGCTGAAATGTAGTAATTGTTCGCATTCTGAAAGAAAAAACACAGGAAACTGGAATGGACAAGGAAGGATGGGCCAGAGGAATGAGAAAGAACAGAGTTTAAAAGAAAAAGTGAGAAACAACACTGATACAAGAGCTGCGCCCCTACCCCACGAGGTTTACTCCGTAGAGACGTTCCAGAAGAATACATCTCATTTATACATCAACATCTCAGTAACATTCAAGTTCAAATCTATTTTTAAAAATTCATCATTGGTAGTCATCATTGATATTCAGCTGTCAACCTGGTCTAGTATCGTTGAAGTCAAGGGGTTCCCCAACCTTTATGACATAACAGAGGGGTCCGTGGACCCCAGGCTGGGAGACCCTAGCTTATGTGCTCGGAACAAATCTGTACAATTGAAGCAAACACATCAATATAGCTAACTGCCCCTTTTGGGTTCCAGCTTAATACCTTTGTTCTGATTATATTAAGACATTTTCTCATTTTAATGGGTGCACTGCTACGATACAAAAGGAATACGTTTTCAAAGATGGGAATTGTTTTCAATTCAGAGTGATTGCCACTAATATGTATGGGACTTTCCCATTCTGAGGCACAATACACTTGCTGAAAGGAATATCTAAAGCTCAGAGGAGGAAGTTTTACACACAAAAAACTAAAAACTCCAGAAGTTAGAAAATAACTAAAGCAACAAACAAACGCTAGAAGAACTCAGCAGGTTGAGCAGCATCAGTGGGAGGAAAGGAATGTCAACATTTTGGGTTGAAACCCTGCATCAGATCCTGACGAGTTCTTCCCAGCAGATTATTTGTTGCTCCATATTCCAGCGTTTGCAGTCTCCTCTGTCTCTCTAGAAAATAATTGGTTTGATTATGGAAAATAGCCATTTGTTATTTGAGTTCCCAAAGAGATACTGAGACTCCTTAATCACCAGGTGGCATAAATACAAACTAATCCTGTGTTAAAGATGACAGAATGGATAACAAGATGAATAGACAAGTGACTACTTACTTCTCCCATGCTTGGATTATCAGCTTTGTATGCATTCAGTTTATCATGAACCAGATTTGCCAATACTGAGTTAAGTTTTGGGCCCCTAAAACAAAATAAAGAGAAAAAAAATTCACAATGCAAGTAATTTGCATTAAGAAATGAGTATTTGTGGGCAGGAATAGAGAGGTGGGAGTAATATTGGGTCCAAATCTTGTAGTTGGTCAAGAAAGGAGGCATTCTTGAAAAGACTAGAGTACGCTTCTTGAAATGAGGGGCTTCAAAGCTCAAAGTAAATTTATATGTCGCCAAATACTACCGAGATTCATTTTCTTGCAGGCATTTGTAGCCAAAGAAATACAACATAATCATTGAAAAACTATACACAAAGACTGACAAGCAACCAATATGCAAAAGACTGCGCAGATACAAAAAAAAACAAAGCAAAACAAAACAAACCACAAACACGAGTTGCAGAGTCCTGGAGGCAGGGTTTAGACAATGAACAGGGATTGAGTTGCCTGGGACTAAACTCTCTGGAACTCAGAAGATTGAGAGGGGTTCTTACAGAAACATAAAATTATGAAAGGAAATGATAAGGTAGGAGTAGGAAAGCTGATTCTGTTGATATAGGACTAGGGATGTAGCCTCGAAATTCAAGAGAGTGTATCTAGGATCCAAATGAGGAAGAATTGTTTTTCCTGGAATAGTGAATCTATGGAATTCTCTGCCCAAGGAAGCAATTGAGGTTACCTCTTTAAACACATTTAAGACACAGTTAGATAGATTTTATAATAGGGGAAACCAAGAGTGATGGGAAAAAGTAGATGGAGCTGAGTACACCATCAGATCTTACCGAATAAAACAGCAGGCTGAACAGGCCAGATGACATACTTCTCATGTTATGTTCTTATGTTTTATCACATAACACCTCAAATCCCACAAAATTTGCTGAATCACAGCATTGCTTGGCCATCATTGAACAGTCAGTCAAATAAAAGAATTTCAAATACAAACACAAGAGATTCTTCAGATGCCGAAAATCTTGAACAACACACAAAATGCTGGAGGAATTCAGCAAGTCAGGCAGCATTTATGGGAGGGAATATGTAGTGGATATTTCAGGTCAAGACCCTTCATCAGGATTTATTCCCCTCTATAGATGCTCAAATACAATGCTGTATACCACCTTTAAAACAAGCAATTTCAAACATTTTCTTGTCAGAGTCATACAGCACCAAAACAGGCCTTTTGGCCCACTGAGTTGACGGTCCAATGCCCTCTTATATTAGATTCTCACTTTTTCAGTCCTTTAACTCTTCCACCTATTCCCCTCCATAGATGCTGCTTGACCTGCTGAATTCTTCCAGCATTTTGTCTATTGCTGTAGATTTCCAGCAGCTGCAGAATCTCATGTTTATTAATCCCAATTTGCTTTATTCTCTCCATATTCAACATCTTTCAAGATTGTACTCATTCATCCACACACGAGGAAATTTAGAGTGGCATATCACCCTACCAATTCACACACCTTAGGGATATAAGAGAACAGAGCACCTAGGGGAAACTCACACAGACACATGGAGAAAGTGTAAACTCCTTAGTCAAAAATATTCCAAAATTATCAAGCACGAACCTCGACTTTATTGTGGAATGATGATAAACTCTCAAGATAAAAATTTACTGAATTGCTTTCAGAATATTCACTTTCCCAGAACTTAAGTTTCATCTTCCTGCCATAAGATCTTCTTTGCATAATCGATAGTTTTTTTTAAAACTAAGCTGTCAGTAATTGCATCACCCCTTACTTATCTCATTACCTCCCTTGCTCTTTTCAGTTTTGGTGACAGGAACAAGTCAGTGCTACAGACGATTAAGCCTCTCAGGTCTGTTCCTTATTCAATCATAATCTGTACCACAAACCTATCCATCCACCTTGATTGGTAACTGAATGAAATTTAACCTCCACTCAGTACATTGGGGAAAGGGTATTCCAGAATTGCACAATCATTGTATGATAGTGTCCTATAAGCGTACATCAAAAGCCATGCTACTTTTGAAATTACATACTTTCTGTATCTTACAGCTGGATATTCCTTTAGAGTTTCACATAATGTTGCTATCTGTTCAGCCATATCCTCCAGCAAGGCACTGTTGCTGTCTGCTGCATGAGAATTGAACAGGCGATAAAATGAATCCATTGAATCCAATGAGAACACCTTTTGGAGATTAAACAAGCAGAACATGGATCAGTCACACAGTCACTAGAACTACCACAAACAATATTATATCGTCTTCAATAATTGAAGTAAGAATGCTGTTTCATTAAAGAAAAATTTGAAAATAAACTTTTGACAATATGGTGCCACTGTAGTGTTGCTGTTAGAGCGATGCTATTGCAGCTCGGGGTGGAGTCCGAGGTTTAAACCCAGCTTCCTCTTTAAGGAGTTTGTATTTCCTCTCAGTTAAATGCATGGGTTTTTCCTGGCTGCTCCGGTTTCTCTCCACAGTCCAAAGATTTACCGGGTAGGTTAATTGGCTTTTGTAAATTGTCCCATAATTGGATTAGGGTTAAATTAGTGTTGTTGGGGGTTGCTGACTCGAAAGGACAGAGGGGTCTAATTGTATTGTATCTCTAAATAAATATAACAGATTTTAAAAAATGAAAATGTAGCAAAAGCATCCAAGTTAATTTTTTCTAGGAGTTTATTGAATGCTATACAAAAAAAATTCAATAGAAATGCCAATGAAGTTAATTCTGCAGTATTGTGTTGTGAAATATTCCTGAATCTATTAACCACTCAATCCTAAAATACTGAAGAGTACTAGAATCACGGTAACAATGTGTAACGCGCTGTAAGATTTCACTGCTAATGTCATGGCCGCTCTGTAATATTCCACTGCTAAAGTAAAGGTTTCTCTGTAGCAGCAATGCTTGGGTTATGACTAGAGATAACAGGGCCTTCGGGGAATGTACGTTAGCCAATGAGCAGGATGTTGCTCTTCCTTGTAAGTCTGGGAGCTGGGATTTCGTGGTCTTTTGCCGGGGAGAGAAGACGTGAATGGAGAGAGTTGGTAGACTGCTGAACAGAGTGGAGGAGGAGCGAGGGTCCGAGGGTCAGCTACACTTGGAGGAGGTCGACGAGGAACAAATGAATGGAATCCTGAGCTCCAACGTTGAGCATTAGACTGTTTAATGAGAATGGGCCCGTTCCTTTTTTTTTTGTTTCTTACTAACTATATATATTTAAATTAAGACTTTAAAGCTCAATCGTTTAATCGCATATTGTGTACTGTTTGTTATTTTGTGGTACTGAGTTGTAACAGGGGACATATCGCGCAGCATCCACCCAAACAAGATTTCTTAGGTTTGGCCGAGCCGAGGGCTGTTTTCCCATAGATTAAGCCACTAGCCGAACTGAGAGTTACAAATGTATTTGCAGATATTTTAAAAGTGTTCACTAGGGTACAAATAAGATAACGCTTAACAGATACAATTATGTAGTCAGATCAAAATTTCTCATTTAAAAAATGAACATGCCGAGTTGTCCAAATGATTTTTATTGAATTTTAATAAATTAATTAAAATAAATTTTAATACTATTTAATGCAAGTTCATCAGCACAAGGCATCACTTCAACTGTATTACAGAAAAACTTTAAAGGTAGCTCCCCAGAGTGTAGTATCTTTTAATTTACCTCAATCAGAAAGGATTTTATATGGTAAATGTATAGTAACTGTCATTCATCGCTCATACAGTAAAATCTAAAAAACGTTGCACACAATTCAATTGATTCATAATTCAAACACTCTTGTTGCAATTGCTCACCTGGGACTCAAGAGGAAGAAAAGATGCATGTATTTCTTTGAGGGTTTTGATGGCTTTTGTGCATCGAGATTTTCCAAGCTCAGTAAACAGTGAATCGGGGCAAGCTGTGAGAAACAATTGTGGTTGAAACAAATTCAAGTTCTCTGGCTAATGCTTAATATTATTTTTCAGGTAGATTACGACAGCAAATGCAAAGACATAACAGATGAAAAGGAGAGTGCCAGAGTGTGGGGGAAAAAATGTCACCTCTGAATGACTGAAACTAAAAGGCAGAGGTAGGTTCTTGATTAGCCAGGGTTCAAAGGGTACAGGCTAAAGGCCAGGGAGTGGGGATGACTGGAGGAACTGGATCAGCCCATGATTGAATGGCGGAGCAGACCCGATGGGCCGTGTGGCCAACTTCTGCTCCTATATCTTAAGGTCTTATGGACTGGATTTTAACTGTGCTTGAAGATGAGTACTAGCTCCAACAAAAAAATGTTTATTGTACTCTAAAATATTAAATTTAGTGAGCATTTTATAATAAAATTCTGATTTTGATTTATTTCTCATTCTTCTCTATCCCATAAGCAGACCATTCCTCTGGGCTATGTACAAATTAGATTATATGGAAGCCTAGTATAAATTATACCTTCACAACAGGAGTTAAAACATTTTTGAATTTTGCTTTCAGGAACAATTTGGTAGGAAAAATAATACTTCAGAAACTACTTAGCATTAACAGTGCCAAAACATGCCAGTACTCATCTTCAAGCACAGTTAAAATCCAGTCCCTAAGACCATAAGATATAGGAGCAGAAGTAGGCTGCGCGGTCCATCGAGTCTGCTCCACCATTCAATCATGGGCTGATCAAATTCTTCCGGTCATCCCCACTCCCCTGCCTTCACCCCGTACCCTTTGAACCCTGGCTAATCAAGAACCTACCTCTGCCTTAAATACACCCAATGACTTGGCCTCCACAGCCACTCGTGGCAACGAATTCCACAGATTTACCACCCTTTGACTAAAGTAATTTCTCCGCACCTCAGTCCTGAAGTTGTGCCCTCTTGTCCTAGAATCCCCTACCATGGGAAATAACTTTGCTATATCTAATCTGTCCAGGCCTTTTAACATTTGGAATGTTTCTATGCGATTCCGCCCCCCCCCCCGCCCATTCTCCTGAACTCCAGAGAATACAGCTGAAGAGCTGCCAAACGTTCCTCATATGGTAACCCTTTCAATCCTGGAATCATTCTCATGAATCTTCTCTGAACTTTCTCCAGCATCAGTATATCCTTTCTAAAATAAGGAGCCCAAAACTGCACACAATACTCCAAGTGTGGTGTCACAAGTGCCTTATAGAGCCTCAACATCACATCCCTGCTCTTATATTCTATACCCTCTAGAAATGAATGCCAACATTGCATTCGCCTTCTTCGCAACCGACTCAACCTGGAGGTTAACCTTTAGGGTATCCTGCACAAGGACTCCCAAGCCCCTTTGCATCTCAGCATTTTGAATTCTCTCTTCATCTAAGTAACAGTCTGCTTGTGTATTTCTTCCACCAATGTGCATGACCTACATTTTCCAACATTGTATTTCATTGTCACTTCTTTGCTCATTCCCCTAAACTATTTAAGTCTCTCTGCAGGCTCTGTTTACTGAACACGACCTGCTCCATCACCTATTTTCTTACACACACACACACACACACACACACACACACACACAGAGGAGGAGCTCAGCAGGTCAAGCAGTGCTATGGAGAGGAATAAATAGTCGCTATTTCAGGTCGAGAACCTTCTCTCAGCATCGACAGTTTGTTTCCCTCTATAGATGCTGCCTGACCTGCTGAGTTCCTCCAGTATTAGACATTAGACAATAGACAATAGGTGCAGGAGTAGGCCATTCTGCCCTTCGAGCCAGCAGCGCCATTCACTGTGATCATGGCTGATCATCCACAATTAGTACCCTGTTCCTGCCTTCTCCCCATATCCCTTGACTACACTATCTTTAAGAGCTCTATCTAACTCTTTCTTGGAAGAATCCAGAGAATTGGCCTCCACTGCCTTCTGAGGCAGAGCATTCCACAGAACCACAACCCTCTGTGTGAACAAGTTTTTCCTCAACTCCGTTCTAAATGGTCTACCCTTTATTCTGAAACTGTGGCCTCTGGTTCTGGACTCCCCCAACATCGGGAATATGTTTCCTGCCTCCAGCGTGTCCAATCCCTTAATAATGTTATATGTTTCCATCAGATCCCTTCTCATCCTTCTAAATTCCAGTGTACACAAGCCCAGTTGCTCCAATCTTTCAACATATGACATTCTCGCCATCCCTGGAATTAACCCAGTGAACCTACGCTGCACTCCCTCCAAAGCAAGAATGTCCTTCCTCAAATTTGGAGACCAAAACTGCACACAATACTCCAGGTGGGGTCTCACCAGGGCCTTGTACAACTGCAGAAGGACCTCTTTGCTCCTATACTCAACTCCCCTTGTTATGAAGGCCAACATGCCATTAGCTTTCTTCACTGCCTGCTGTACCTGTATGCTTACTTTCAGTGACTGATGAACAAGGACACCCAGATCTCGTTGTACTTCCCCTTTTCCTAACTTGACACTATTCAGATAGTAATCTGCCTTCCTGTTCTTGCCACCAAAGTGGATAACCTCACATTTATCCACATTAAAATGCATCTGCCATGCATCTGCCCACTCACCCAACCTGTCCAAGTCACCCTGCATTCTCATACCATCCTCCTCACATTTCACACTGTCACCCAGCTTTGTGTCATCTGCAAATTTGCTAATGTTACTTTTAATCCCTTCATCTAAATCATTACCGTATATTGTAAATAGCTGCGGTCCCAGCACCGAGCCTTACGGTATCCTACTAGTCACTGCCTGCCATTCTGAAAAGGACCTGTTAATCCCTAATCTTTGCTTCCTGTCTGCCAACCAATTTTCTATCCATGTCAGTATTACATAGAAACATAGAAAATAGGTGCAGGAGTAGGCCATTCGGCCCTTCGAGCCTGTACCGCCATTTATTATGATCATGGCTGATCATCCAACTCAGAACCCTGCACCAGCCTTCCCTCCATACCCTCTGATCCCCCTAGCCACAAGGGCCATATCTAACTCTCTCTTAAATATAGCCAATGAACTGGCCTCAACTGTTTCCTGTGGCAGAGAATTCCACAGATTCACCACTCTGTGTGTGAAGAAGTTTTTCCTAATCTCAGTCCTAAAAGGCTTTGCCTTTATCCTCAAGCTGTGACCCCTCGTTCTGGACTTCCCCAACATCGGGAACAATCTTCCTGCATCTAGCCTGTCCAATCCCTTTAGGATTTTATACGTTTCAATCAGATCCCCCCTCAATCTTCTAAATTCCAACGAGTACAAGCCTAGCCGATCCAGTCTTTCATCATATGAAAGTCCTGCCATCCCAGGAATCAATCTGGTGAACCTTCTTTGTACTCCCTCTATGGCAAGATTGTCTTTTCTCAGATTAGGGGACCAAAACTGCACACAATACTCCAGGTGTGGTCTCACCAAGGCCTTGTACAACTGCAGTAGTACCTCCCTGCTCCTGTACTCGAATCCTCTCGCTATAAATGCCAGCATACCATTCGCCTTTTTCACCGCCTGCTGTACCTGCATGCCCACTTTCAATGACTGGTGTATAATGACACCCAGGTCTCGTTGCACCTCCCCTTTTCCTAATCGGCCACCATTCAGATAATAATCTGTTTTCCTATTTTTGCCACCAAAGTGGATAACTTCACATTTATCCACATTAAATTGCATCTGCCATGAATTTGCCCACTCACCCAACCTATCCAAGTCACCCTGCATCCTCTTAGCATCCTCCTCACAGCTAACACTGCCGCCCAGCTTCGTGTCATCCGCAAACTCGGAGATGCTGCATTTAATTCCCTCATCCAAGTCATTAATATATATTGTAAACAACTGGGGTCCCAGCACTGAGCCTTGCGGTACCCCACTAGTCACTGCCTGCCATTCTGAAAAGGTCCCGTTTATTCCCACTCTTTGCTTCCTGTCTGCTAACCAATTCTCTATCCACATCAATACCTTACCCCCAATACTGTGTGCTTTAAGTTTGCACACTAATCTCCTGTGTGGGACCTTGTCAAAAGCCTTTTGAAAATCCAAATATACCACATCCACTGGTTCTCCCCTATCCACTCTACTAGTTACATCCTCAAAAAATTCTATGAGGTTCATCAGACATGATTTTCCTTTCACAAGTCCATGCTGACTTTGTCCGATGATTTCACCACTTTCCAAATGTGCTGTTATCACATCTTTGATAACTGACTCCAGCAGTTTCCCCACAACCGACATTAGGCTAACCGGTCTATAATTCCCAGGTTTCTCTCTCCCTCCTTTTTTAAAAAGTGGGGTTACATTAGCCACCCTCCAATCCTCAGGAACTAGTCCAGAATCTAACAAGTTTTGAAAAATTATCACTAATGCATCCACTATTTCTTGGGCTACTTCCTTAAGCACTCTGGGATGCAGACCATCTGGCCCTGGGGATTTATCTGCCTTTAATTCCTTCAATTTACCTAACACCACTTCCCTACTAACATGTATTTCGCTCAGTTCCTCCACCTCACTGGACCCTCTGTCCCCTACTATTTCTGGAAGATTACTTATGTCCTCCTTAGTGAAGACAGAACCAAAGTAATTATTCAATTGGTCTGCCATGTCCTTGCTCCCCATAATCAATTCACTTGTTTCTGTCTGTAGGGGACCTACATTTGTCTTTACCAGTCTTTTCCTTTTTACATATCTATAAAAGCTTTTACAGTCAGTTTTTATGTTCCCTGCCAGTTTTCTCTCATAATCTTTTTTCCCCTTCCTAATTAAGCCCTTTGTCCTCCTCTGCTGAACTCTGAATTTCTCCCAGGCCTCAGGTGAGCCACTTTTTCTGGCTAATTTGTATGCTTCTTCTTTGGAATTGATACTATCCCTAATTTCTCTTGTCAGCCACGGGTGCACTACCTTCCTTGATTTATTCTTTTGCCAAACTGGGATGAACAATTGTTGTAGTTCATCCATGCAATCTTTAAATGCTTGCCATTGCATATCCACTGTCAATCCTTTAAGTGTCATTTGCCAGTCTATCTTAGCTAATTCACGTCTCATACCTTCAAAGTTACTCCTCTTTAAGTCAGAACCTTTGTTTCTGAATTAACTATGTCACTCTCCATCTTAATGAAGAATTCCACCATATTATAGTATTGTGTGTATTACACTGGATTTTCAGCATCTACAGGATCTTATGTTCAGAACCCCAATTTATCTGCACTGTACTTTTTCTGAAACTGCAAAACTTTATTCTGCATCACTTTCCACTCACTACCTCAATGTAATTAGCATGGAATGATCTGCCTGGATGGCATGTAAACACAAGCTTTTCCTGCATACCAATACTTGTGACAAAAACAAAACAATGCCAATAATCTGATAGGGGACTTCACAGTTAGAGGTGCAGATAGGAGGTTCTGTGGTCGTGACAGAGAATCCAGGATGGTTTGTTGCCTCCTGGGTGCCAGGGTCAAGGATGTCTCTGATCGCTTGCATGACATTCTGAAGTGGGAGGGTGATCAGCCAGATGTCGTGGTGCACATCGGTACCAATGACATAGCAAGGAAGAATGAGGAGGTCCTGGAGAGTGAGTATAGAGAGCTTGGTAGGAAGTTGAAAAGCAGGACCTCAAGGGTGGTAATCTCAGGATTGCTACCTGTGCTACGTGCCAGTGAGAATAGGATGCTCTGGAGGATGAACAAGTGGCTGAGGAACTGGTGCAGGGGGCAGGGTTTCAGATTTCAGGATCATTGGGACCTCTTCTGGGGCAGGTGGGACCTGTACAAGAGAGACGGGTTACACTTGAACTACAGGGGGACCAATATCCTTTCAGGGAGGTTTGTCAGTGCTATTGGGGAGGCTTTAAACTAGATTTGCAGGGGGATGGGAACCAGAGTGCCAGAGCTGACAGTGTGGCTGGGGTGAAAATAAATGATGTTAAAAAATCAAGCAAATCCGCTAATAGAAAGGTTGTGAGTGGTGGTAAAAATCTTCTGAGGTGTATATATTTCAATGCTAGGAGTATTGCGGGGAAGGCGGATGAGTTGAGGGCGTGGATTGACGCATGGAATTATGACATTATAGCAATTAGTGAAACTTGGCTACAGGAGGGGCAGGACTGGCAGCTTAATATTCCAGGGTTCTGATGTTTCAGATGTGATCGAGGCAGAGGAATGAAAGGTGGGGAAGTAGCATTGCTTGTAAGGGAAAATATTACAGCAGTGCTCAGGCAGGACAGATTAGAGGGCTTGTCTACTGAGTCCTTATGGGTGGAGCTGAGAAACAGGAAAGGTATGGCCACATTAGTAGAATTGTATTACAGACCACCCAATAGTCAACGAGAATTGGAAGAGCAAATCTCCAGAGAGATAGCAGGCAACTGCAGGAAACCTAAAGTTGTGGTGGTAGGGGATTTTACTTTCCCATATATTGATTGGGACTCCCATACTGTTAGGGATCTAGATGGTTTAGAGTTTGTAAAATATGTTCAGGAAAGTTTTCTAAATCAATATATAGAGGGACCAACTAGAGGGGATGCAATATTGAATCTCCTGTTAGGAAACGAGTTAGGACAAGTGACGGAAGTCTGTGTAGGGGAGCACTTTGAACATAACACCGTTAGTTTCAACTTGATCATGGACAAGGATAGATCTGGTCCTCGGGTTGAGGTTCTGAACTGGAAGGCGGCCAAATTTGAAGAAATGAGAAAGGATCTAAAAAGCATGGATTGGGACAGGTTGTTCTCTGGCAAAGATGTGATCGGTAGGTGGGAAGCCGTCAAAGGAGAAATTTTGAGAGTGCAGAGTTTGTATGTTCCTGTCAGGATTAAAGGCAAAGTGAATAGGAATAAGGAACCTTGGTTCTCAAGGGATATTGCAACTCTGATAAAGAAGAAGAGGGAGTTGTATGACAGGTATAGGAAACAGGGAGTAAATAAGGTGCTTGAGGAGTACAAGAAGTGCAAGAAAATACTTAAGAAAGAAATCAGGAGGGCTAAAAAAAAGACATGAGGTTGCCTTGGCAGTCAAAGTGAAGGATAATCCAAAGGGCTTTTACAGGTATATTAAGAGCAAAAGGATTGTAAGGGATAAAATTGGTCCTCTTGAAGATCAGAGTGGTGGCTATGTGCGGAACCAAAGGAAATGGGGGAGATCTTAAATAGGTTTTTTGCATCTGTATTTACTAAGGAAACTGGCATGAAGTCTATGGAATTAAGGGAAACAAGTAGTGAGATCATGGAAACTGTATAGATTGAAAAGGAGGAGGTGCTTGCTGTCTTGAGGAAAATTAAAGTGGATAAATCCCTGGGATCTGACAGGGTGTTCCCTCGGACCTTGAAGAAGACTAGTGTTGAAATTGCAGGGGCCCTGGCAGAAATATTTAAAATGTCACTGTCTACAGGTGAGGTGCCGGAGGATTGGAGAGTGGCTCATGTTGTTCCGTTGTTTAAAAAAGGATCGAAAAGTAATCCGGGAAATTATAGGCTGGTAAGTTTAACGTCGGTAGTAGGTAAGTTATTGGAGGGAGTACTAAGAGACAGAATCTACAAGCATTTGGATAGACAAGGACTTATTAGGGAGAGTCAACATGGCTTTGTGCGTGGTAGGTCATGCTTGACCAATCTATTGGAGTTTTTCGAGGAGGTTACCAGGAAAGTGGATGATGGGAAGGCAGTGGATATTGTCTACACGGACTTCAGTAAGGCCTTTGACAAGGTCCCGCATGGGAGGTTAGTTAGGAAAATTCAGTCGCTGGGTATACATGGAGAGGTGGTAAATTGGATTAGAGATTGGCTCAATGGAAGAAGCCAAAGAGTGGTAGTAGAAGATTGCTTCTCCGAGTGGAGGCCTGTGACTAGTGGTGTGCCACAGGGATCAGTGCTGGGTCCATTGTTATTTGTCATCTATATCAATGATCTGGATGATAATGTGGTAAATTGGATCAGTAAGTTTGCTGATGATACAAAGATTGGAGGTGTAGTAGACAGTGAGGAAGGTTTTCAAAGCCTGCAGAGGGACTTGGACCAGCTGGAAAAATGGGCTGAAAAATGGCAGATGGAGTTTAATACACACAAGTGTGAGGTATTGCATGTTGGAAGGACAAACCAAGGTAGAACATACAGGATTAATGGTAAGGCACTGAGGAGTGCAGTAGAACAGAGGGATCTAGGAATACAGATACAAAATTCCCTAAAAGTGGCGTCACAGGTAGATAGGGTTGTAAAGGGAGCTTTTGGTACATTGGCCTTTATTAATCAAAGTATTGAGTATAAGAGCTGGAATGTTATGATGAGGTTGTATAGGGCACTGGTGAGACCGAATCTGGAGTATTGTGTTCAGTTTTGGTTACCAAATTACAGGAAGGATATAAATAAGGTTGAAAGAGTGCAGAGAAGGTTTACAAGGATGTTCCCGGGACTTGAGAAACTCAGTTACAGAGAAAGGTTGAATAGGTTAGGACTTTATTCCCTGGAGCGTAGAAGAATGAGGGGAGATATAATGAGGTATATAAAATTATGATGGGTATAGATAGAGTGAATGCAAGCAGGCTTTTTCCACTGAGGCAAGGGGAGAAAAAAACCAGAGGACATGGGTTAAGGGTGAGGGGGGAAAAGTTTAAAGGGAACATTGAGGGGGTTTCTTCACACAGAGAGTGGTGGGAGTATGGAATGAGCTGCCAGACGAAGTGGTAAATGCGGGTTCTTTTTTAACATTTAAGAATAAATTGAACAGATACATGGGTGGGAGGTGTATGGAGGGATATGGTCCATGTGCAGGTCAGTGGGACTAGGCAGAAAATGGTTCAGCATAGCCAAGAAGGGCCAAAAAGCCTGTTTCTGTACTGTAGTTTTTCTATGGTTTCTAATCTGGAATTCAACTATTCAGAAATCTTGATGGTTCAGCATCTGGATAAGTCATTGGTCCAGAACATCGGAGCAGTACAGATGCAGGTGGGTGAGAGGCCAGAGCTGTGAGTCCAGAGTGCAAATAGGACCATGACTGGGTTCCAGAGCACCACCGGTCAGCAGCATAGGCCAGTCTGTGCCAGAGCGAGTGTGTTGGCATTTCCCTTCCCTTTTAAAAATCTATCAGGAGCATCGTGCAGGAAAGTAGCATCCATCATTCAGGATGCTCACCATCCAGATCATGTTCTCGTCACACTGCTGCCAAAAGGAAGGAGATACAGCAGCCACAAGACCCACAACACCTGGTTCAGTTATTATCCCTCAACCAGCAGGGAGGAAATCTTCAGTCACTCCAACATTGAACTGATTCCACAATTTATGCACTCATTTTCAAGGTGCCTACAACTTGTTTTCAATATTATTTATATATTGCTGTTTTGTTTTTTAAACTATTTTGTATTTACACAACTTTTTGGCTTTTCACATTGGTCATTTGTCTTTGTGTGTGCAGCATTTCATTGATTCTATTGTGTTTCTTTGTATTTACTATGAATGCCCAACAAGAAAATGAATCATATGGTGACAAACATGTGCCTTGATAATAAATTTACTTTGAATTTTGAATTCAGCAGGCTCACTGTAAAATTTATTATACCACTGTAACATTTAAAGTAAAATATGTGTTCAAATATTAATAATATCAAACAATCTAGAAAACTTGTTAGCCTGGCATCCAAGTCCAGATGGTACAGAATTAGAGTTTTACTGCATAATATTTCCATTACGTGTAAATGTTCATGCAGCTAAAGCTAGTATATCTAGTTTTTGGCAAGGGTGGTTGGTGTGGGGTAAAGGAAATAAATGATAACCAATTGTCATAGGCCTAGTCTAAGATGAAACTTTGCACTTACATTAAGAAAAAAAACCAACTTGACCAGATAGATTCAATAGAAAAGGAAATGTCAAAGGAGGACAGTATTCTGAATTTGGAAGAAGTTCTAAATGTCTTGAATTAAAAGGGATACAAAGCATATCTTAATTAACCTTAGAAATAAGAGGTCAGCTGTTCAAAACTGTTCTCTCAGGTAGAAACATTTCAATTACAGTTATTCACTTACAATATGGATGCTTTTTCTTGCCATATACTTCTGTATTCATTTCAAATACAGAATGGCCACCTTGAATCTGGCAATCCCATTCCACTGCTGGTTCGGACATAACTTTCACCTAATTTCAAATTTCTCATGACACCACACCAACCCATTGCCATTGTTTTAGTGGTGCCATTAGCAGCAACAGCTGTTGGCAGGGTCTTTCAAAGAAGCAAGTTGTTACTCTGTGTTGTTCTGCATTTCTTTTTATAACCTATGCTTATATAGCCTCAGTCATATCTTCATTGAATAAAGGAAGTGCTTCTTGTGGTGTAAAGCGCAAACACCACATGTTATCTATAAAAGATAAAGTGGAAGTTCTGAAAAAACTCGACAGTGATGTGTCTGCAAAAAGCATACATGGCTTGTATAACATTGGCTCTTCCAGTTTATATAAAAGAAACAAAAAGAAAAGTTGTTCCATTTCTTTACTGACAGCGAATCTGAAGAACAGATGTGCACAAGGAAAACAATGAAAGATGGAAGATGTTCATAACTAGTTAAAATTTTCATAAAGTGGTTTAAACTGTGTAAGCAAAGGTGTAGGGCTATCAGGAGAGATTGTTAAGGAACAAGCAAAATTATTTCACGAAGAATTAGGACTGGATTACGAGTATGATTACAGTGAAGGGATGCTTCAGCATTTCAAGCACAGTGTGTATATGGTATACAGTGTGTAGTGCAAAATAGTCAGTAGATAAGGAAGTAGCTGCTGAGTTTGTTGACCAGTTTGCCAAGTTAGTTTCTGATGAAAATTTATTAAGTAATAAATTTCATTTGCTTTTCATTTATTATTTTTTCTTTATTATCCATATTGTACTATTTACACGGTATTTTAAAAGTAGGGCGAAGTGATCATCATGTAGGTTAGAGGCGTTTATTGAATTCTAACGTAACCATCAAGATCTTGAACACAAGGGGATAGCTATACTTTAAGGACTCTGTTGCATTGTTATTCCATACTTATTATTTATTGCTATTTATTTATATCTACATTTGCACAGTTTGTTTACAGTCAATAGTTCCTGATGTTTACAGTTACTGTTCTATAGATTTGCTAAGTATGCCCGCAGCAAAAGATTCTTAGGGTTGTACACGGTGACAAGCATGTACTCTGATAATAAATTTCACTTTGAACTTTGAGCTAACCACCTGTGATTCAGCAAAACCACTAATCCGACACTGCACAGGTCCCAATCATTTCCGATTTGTGGTATTCAACCTGTACTTCATTTCCAAATACTATAATATATTAGGCTTTGCCTCAGCTGTCATTTGTAATTAACCCAAAAAATAACAAGGCATATTGCTTCCGTGAGTTAACATGAGAAACAAATGTCCCTCTTCCTCCACAAAGAGCTCATACATATTACATTTTGAAACGATTTGCATAGATAGCCCTGTCCTCTAGAATTAGTATTACAATGCATCGAGACAATGGTACATACATGCATATTTAAGTTAGTACTAGCTCTTGCAAGCTTAAGGAATACAATTCAGAAACTTACTGTCAGTGAAGAACACGTGGGCTACTTTGTACATAAATGTTGGTGTGTCTTTGAAGTCATTAATCAGGGCCCGCACAGACTACAAGAAAAATAACAGAACAAAAAAAAATAGATGCATACTTTGCAAATAATGTATTATGTATAACTCTGAATAACTAAGGTACCTTAGTTACCGACTTTGGAACTCAGCCTGACATTACAAAGGTTGCAAATCTAAAGACATCAATTGCACTGGCACTGTTAAAATCCAATAGGTTTGATCACACAACAGTTGGATATACATTTTTCATCGGAACAGTATTAAGCCCCAATGTGTTACAATCTATTCTTCCCTTTAACAATGCTTACTGGCATGTTGTTTTAATTTTTCATCTTTCAGTTCCAAACTCAAAATTTCAAAATAGATGAAGACCCAGAAATAGTATAGTTTATGCATTTTGACCAATTTCAGATTGCCAAAGTTAACTGTAGAAATTATGCAGGCTTCCAGTTAGGTGATCGTGAGTTAAACCCAGTCTGGTTATTCCTTTACAAAGTAATTGAACACTGGGGCCCCAGAAATTCAACTCTTCTTTTTTACTCCCATTTTATAACGTTTTGTCAAAAATGCCCCTCTTTAGCACAACTCAATCCATGTTTGAAACAATTCAAATGAAGAAAAATCTACAGTGCCTAGTAAAAGCCATTTCAATTGTAATGAGAGGAACGCAATTTACAAATTAAATTCCATCTAGAAGCTCAAGACTCATCAACAGATTTTGACAGTGTATATAAACAAAGTAGGTTCCTTTAAATTCCTGCATAGGTCTTATCAGATCTCTATCAGGATCATAAGACAAGATTGCTGTCCACTGAGACAAAAATCTAGCAGGACAGGTAAACATTCTGCATGACCACCCTGGAAATTCAACCGACAACTCTGCAATAATCAGATAACAAACTAAAGATCAGCCAGGCTTACACAAGGCCCTTCTATCATTGTGTATACATTTGCACTGCAATTTTGTCCAGTCCATTTTATCTCAGCAGGAGAAAACCAAGAGCTGGTGAAACTTTCACAGAGGGATGCCATGGGGTATGGTATTCTTGTCAATGGTGGCACTCACCACTGCAGAGACACAGAAGCAACTCAGTAGGCCAGGCAACATCTACAGAAGGGAAAAAACAGTTGATGTTTCAGGCAGAAACCCTTTGTCAGGACTGGAAAGGAAGGGGGCAGAACCAGAATAAGAAGTGGAGGGAGGGGGAGGAGTACAAGCTGGCAAGTGACAGGTGAGACCAGGAGACGGGGGGAAGTTGGGTGCGTGGGGGAGTGGTGACGAAGCTGGGTGGTGATAGGTGGAAGTAGTAAAGGGTTGAAGGAGGAATCTGACAGGAGAAAACAGTGGATCATGGTACTGCCGGCAATGCCATGATAATTCCATAGAATGAATGGCTTTACTGTTGAGTTTAAATAAGTGAAACTTCCAACTGATCAAAAATTACAATCTGTTATGCAGCCTTAACCAGAAGTTGCATTTTTTAAATTCCTACTGATCTTTAAAGATTATAGCTGTGTACTATTTGAATTTCTACAGTATTATTTAACTTCATTTTTTCATCAGGTGTTTATATTTGTGTAAAGAAGTTAATTAACAGATTTAAAACCTTAATGCAATAAACCCCACAAACAATTCAACATGAGAAACACTTAAATTGCTTAGCACACCCAACATATTTAAATTTCAGACATTTAGTGCTACACAACCAGGAAGCAAAGTGCCCATATTTGCTAATACCAGCCTAGCCTAAATCTTTTAGCAAAAACATTGAGAACAGATTTGCAACAAGCAACTGCAGTTTTTTCCTTACTTACTTTGGCGGGGGTGGGGGGCACGGTGGAATCATACTTCCCCTACCTACCTCTGTCTCCCCCCTCCTTCCTTCCCTCCACGGACCTGTCCTGTCTTATGAGATTTTTTTTGACTTCAACCCTTTACCCTCTATCCATTCTGTCCCAGCATCTTACTTCATAACCCCACCTGCACCCACCTACCTTCCCCTCACTTGGTCTCACCTGTCAGTTTGTACTCCCCTTCCCGCCACCTTCTTATTCAGGCTTCTGCTCCCTTCCTTTCCAATCCTGAAGGGTCTTGGTCTGAAACATCGACTGTTTCCCCATCATAGATACTGCCTGATCAACCGAATTCCTCTGATACAGGGGTTCCCAACCTTTTTTTTAAATGCCATAGATCCCTACCATTAACTGACTGGTTGGGAACCCTTGCTCAGTGTTACTTACAGACTTGTATTTCAGATTTCCAGCAATCGTGTTTGCCTCCCAGTTCCACCAACTTCTTTTACTGTTAATTCTCTATAACTGCCCTCATTCAGCTGTTAATTTCACTATTCTGGAGACGCTGCATCACTTGGACAACCTTTGTTTTTTTTCCATTTCAAATCCCCCTTGCAGTGAAAGAACACTTCTCTAGTTCTGATGAAAGGTCACTAACCTGAAAATTTAAGGCTGTCCATCCCTCTATAAAATATTGTTTGTCTTTTGAGAACCTAAAGCATAATATTTCTAAACCAAAGAACATCTGATATAACTGGGAAAATCAGGTTACCAAATGCAGCAATTTACAAAATGCTGGTGGAACTCAGCAGGTCAGGCAGCATCTATGGAGGAGAATAAACAGTCGATGTTGCAGGCTGAGACCTTTCATCTAACCACCGGAGGCAAATTTTTATGGGAGAAATGCAGATGACTGGATAGCATATTATGTCTATCTATCTAATCGAGATACAGAAAAGTAACAGTCCCTTCCAGCCTCATGCTATCAAATGACACCCATGTGACCAATCAACCCACTAACCCATTTGTCTCGGAGTGTGGGAAAAAACCTGAGCAGCCAGAGGAAACCCAAACGTTTATGGGGAGAATGTACAAATGGGCAGCGGTGTTAATTGAACCTGGGTCGCTGATACTCTGTAATAGCAATATAATGCTATGCTACCGTGCTGTCCTTCACTATTACAGTCTTTCTTACCATTTCACATTTTCTTTGAAGAACTCCAGCTGATAACATCATGCTGCAGTATTATTATGCAAACAATTGTGCCTTCAATTCTAACTGGTGCAGCATAGAAGACTTAACCCTCTCATTGTCAAAACCCACTCCCTTCTCTCAACTCATCAACTCTTTGCTCACTGATTTTCATAAACTTTGGTTTGAGAGCACCTAGATTACAATATTCTTATCCTTGCTGTCAAATATTTCCTTGAATTCTTCCCTTCCTAGCTGTCTCCTCCTATAACAATGAAAACCTTAAAATGCTACAATCCAGTTCTAGTCTCTACCACACCGCAGATTTTCTTCACCCCACCTTTGATCATGGTGTCCTCTGTTGTCTCATCCTAGAATGAAATTGCACCTACATATTTTTCTTCCAGAAGGCTAAAATCTCTTTCCTAATATCTACTTACTGTGGCTGGCAGTTCCATATGCTTGATAATTACTACTTGAGCTCTAGCTTACCATGATAACAATAACATGAAATTCATGTTGATGGTACAGCATATTTCTACCTCCAAGACACTTTGGATTTAAATAACTGCAGTGCAGGTCACACCTCCTTTTCACAGCCCTCAAACTGTGGTGTTCCTTTTTGGGGGTGGAGTTTTATTCTTGCGTAATTATAAGCGATATATTGCAATAGCTATGTGTCACACCCAGAGTGCATTGAAATAACCATAATGGCCTGTGTGGTAATACTGACAGTAGCACATGCAGCTTGCATTCAGCACTTACCTTTTCTGATGGTGTGATCAAGTAGATGGCTTCCAAACTTGGAATCGGTTCCCGTCGCTTATTGATATCTTCGACAACTGGAAGAATAGATCAATGTTAGAAGAGAGTTTTAATTGTTGCCATATTGTATTATGCAACTAATACATTTTACATTACAGTATAATATAGAATCTGATAACGTCTTTCATTACACAAGTACAGAGAAAATGATGCTCACTAATTAAGGACAGAATTTTTAATATCAATCTTTCACAGCAGAATATAGTACTTTGGCAAAGAGCTTCGCAACAGAAGTTATATACTGACTTCAATAAGTTCACACTAGTTGTAAATAAACTAGAAGGGAAACAACTTAATTGTAATTTTGGAAAATTTCTGACACTTTTACAAGATCCTAAGTTGAAAACTGCAGTGTACTGCATTAACAAACATTCTGCCTTTCTTCAAATAGTGTTACACAATACTGAAATATCTAAATAGTCTTTCACTCCTATTTCACACTGATTCCTTTCTCTTTAATTATTGCCAGAACAGAGGTTCAATCAGTTTGTTCCCTTCAAGAATGTGTAGTGAAACTTGACACAAAGGGGAAATGCAGGGAACAAGGAGGATGCTTTCCCCATCATTAGAGTTTAAGATTAATGATAACTGAGTAATAGGCTTGTTTCTTATTTCATGGATTTTATTAAATTTTACTATTGGCTAAGATGGTGTTCAACATCTGTTAGTACTTTAATAAGGCAACTTTCACATTAAAGCTGATGATGCCAATAATGAAGTTGACAACATTGTCTTTATAGCTCTAGTCAATTATAGTTCATTAATTTAAATTATAGCTCAAAGTTGTGGTGTAAAATGGTTTAATAATCTGTCTGAAATGAGTATTTTCGAGTTAAAGAGCAAATCATGGAGTCATAATTGTAAAATTGCTTCTCTAAATCCCTAGAATATGTACCACCTTTCAATCGACTGCTCTCTGTCTCCTTCCTGATTATGAAATCAGGTCAATGGTTGTGTTGGAGATCTGCTCAACTTACTGGTTATGCCTTCTGCCATGATGTCTGACATCTTGCAGCAGGAAGATAAGATCCTCATGCTCAGGTGATCCACGAGTAACACCTAGTAAAGGTTTAGACAAAGTTAAATTAAATGCAATTTTGACACATAAAAACAGTAGAAATCCAAAACGTCCAAGGGGAAGTTCTTTCAGCATTTTGTGTCTTCTCAGAACTCAAGCCCTATTGTCCCAGCAACATCACTCAAATCTTTCCTGCACCTTCTCTAGCTTAATCACATCTTTCTAATAGCATGGCAAGCATAATTTCACAAAATAATTTCAGATCAATCTATCCACTGTCTTATACAACTGTAACATGACACTCGTACTCAGTGCCCCCTCTAATGAATGCAGGCATGGACACATACACAAGAGATTCTGCAGATACTGGAAATCCAGAGTAACATACACAAAACAACACGCTGGAGGAACTCAAACTTCGTCCTGACGAAGGGTTCCGTCCTGAAACGTCGACCAATCTTTTCCACGGATGTTGCCCGACCTGCTGAGTTCCTCCAGCATGTTGTGAGTGATGCTTTGACCCCAGCATCTGCAGATTATTTTGTGTTTAACACACACAAAATGCTGGAGGAACTCAGCAGGTCAGGCAGCATCAATGGAGAGGAATAAACAGCTGACGTTTTGGGGTGAGACCCATCATCAGGACTGGAAAGGAAAGGGGAAGAGGAATTAGGTTGTGGGAGAGGGGAAGGAGTACAAGCCGGCAGGTGATAGGTGAAGCCAGATTGGGAGGGGGGGGGAGGTGAGTGGGTCAAGGGCGTGAAGTGAGAAACTGGGAGCTGGTAGGTGGAGAAAGGTAAAGGGTTGACGTTATCTAATAGGGGAGAACAGTGGGCCATGCGTAAAAGGAAGGATGAGGGGCACCAGTGGGAGGTATTAGGCAAGTGAGAAGAGGAGAAGAGATAAGCGGGGAGCCAGAGTGGGAAATGGAAAGGGAGGGAAAAGTTACAGGATATTCATGCTATCATGTTGGAGGCTCCACCAACCTGAGACTGGCCTCATCACGTTAGTAGATGAAGCCATGGATTGGCATATTGGAATGGAAATGGGAATTAAAGTGGTTGGCTACCAGGAAATCTTGTTTTCTGTGGATGGAGCAAAGGTGCTTGACAAAGCGGCTCCCCCCTCAGTCTATGTTTGGTCACACTGATGTACAGAAGGCCACATCGGGAGTACTGGATACAATAAGCAACCCTAACAGATTGACATAAGCCTTTTGCACCACTGACAGAAACTTGTGTACCTGTACTCCTAGGTCTCTCTGTTCTACAACACTCCCCAGGGTCCTGCCCTGGTTTAACATTTTCCCCCAACAAGCACGCATCTATCGATCTTTCTATAATTTGCCCATCTTAAGTCAATTTATTGAATGAGGAAAATGCATTCACTCTTCCAACATCTAATTTCTTGCACTTTTATTTGAACTTATAAATTCTGGATCCTCTGAAATTGTCAAGAGCTTCTTAGCTAGTACATTAACCTCTATTCTAAGCATCAACTGATTCACATGGTGTTCTCTTTAAATCAGTGGCCTTAGGCTTACATTTCAGCATATCAAGAAGAACATTATCTAGCACTTCTAGAAATGTGCAAAGACTAACATGATTCAAATATTTTGCATCACACGCAAAATGCTGGAGGAACTCAGCAGGCCAGGCAGCATCTATGGAAAAAAGTACAGTGAACATTTCGGGCCGAAACTTTTCGGCAGGACTGGAGGGAAAAAAAGCTGAGTAGATCTGAAAGGTGGGGGGGGGGGGGGCAGGGAGAAGAAGAGGGGAGAGAGAAACACTAAGTGATAGGTGAAACTTGGAGGGGGAGGGATGAAGCAAAGAGCTAGGAAGTTGACTGGTGAAAAAGACAGAAGGCAACAATGTCCACTGTACTCCCCCTCCCTCCCCCCATAGATGCTGCCTGGCATGCTGAGTTCCTCCAGCATTTTGTGTGTGTTGCTTGGATTTTCAGCATCTGCAGACTTTCTCCTGTTTGTGATCAAATATTTTGCATTCTGTGTTAGTTATTATGGAAAATTTCATTATCCTGCCATTTATGTGCAAGATGTGGATGTAGGTATTTCAACTTTAGACATCAACATTTGTACTTAGAAGGCCGCATTCTAACTCTAGAGGGGTGTCCAGAAGAGAGGCTGTCCACACACTAAGCCAGTTTATCACTAGGGCTTGTTAGTACGACTTTCATCTTAAAGTATAAACTAATAAATAATCACAAAATGACTGTAGAATTGTTGATACTTCAAGCACAGAACATCTCATATTTTCAATGTCCACCATAATCAACAAAAAACTTCTAAAGCACCAGTTCAAAGATCTGCAACATTTGTACTAATGAAGTTCAAATGAATGACTAAACACAAAGCCCAAAGACAGCCTCTGCCTCTTCTCTCTAAGCTGTGGATGCTAATACTTCTGAGATCCAAAAGTGCTTTAGAAGTCAAGAATGAGGTATAAAACTTAACACTTACAATCTTATTAAGCATTACATGAGCGGAAAATGAATGACAGAAGTTGAGAGAACAAAGAAAAGAAAATAAACAATTATAGTTGTCCCATACTCAGAAAAAAGATAACAAAATTCCATTGATAACTATAAAATAGACACATTCAAGTAGCGTGACATGTGATACTAAAAACTAAGAAGTTTCTAGAAAAATACAGAAGCAACTGCACTATGATTATTAGAAAATTCACTGAACAATTACATGTATACAGTACAGGTCAATATATAAAGGATCAAATAAGCATAGGAAAGTTAAACTACAAGAAAAATACAAGGAAAATAACAATTTTACACTCCAATCCAATAATGCTAAAGCATTTGTGTTATTCAGAAACAAGCTGTCACAAACCTTCCATTCTCCGTCCTTCTTCAAATCCTTTATCACTCCAGATAAGATTTCTAAAAAAGGGAAAACAAACAATTAAACTACCAGAAATTGAAGAAATGGGAGGGACAAAAAAAAACAAATTTTGCTTATGTTACATTGCAAAGCAACAAGGGCATTGCTGACATTAAAACAGCAGCGGATGGCCAAGTTATATCCTTAAAAATCAAATTATAAACATTCAGCAAACAGATCTAAATACAGAGAATTTAAATGTTCTTCAAATAACCCTCAAGAAATGTGTGATTCAAGCTCTCAATTTTTTTCCTAAAGAGTAGGTATTTTTCAAATGAACAGAATCAGCTAAAGTTAAATTTTACAAAAATTGGTACTTGTCTGTAATATAATCTGTATTGTACACATGGTGCCTTAAGTATTTTTGCAAGCTGCAATACAAATAAGTCGCACATAGCTGTAATACTACTTGTCATAATATTATCCTCTAGTTTGCACTTATGAATTTATTCAGACATTAACAGCTATCAAAAACCCTTTTTTTAAGTCCTCAAAATTCTTAATGGTTTACGTTTTTGTCAAATTCAAAGGGTACAAAGCTGAAAACTGATATTTAGTTTCCTCCTGTAATTCATGGAATGCACGGAAATCATGAACACAAGAGATCCTGCAGATGCGTGCTGCTCTGGATTTCCAACAAAATTCTGGAGGAACTTTGCAGCAAATACGGAGAGGAATAAACAGCTGACATTCCAGGCCAAGGCCTTTCATCCTTATCTGAATAAAGGGTCTCGATCTGAAACATCAACTGTTTATTCATTTCCACAGATGTTACTTGACCGGCTGAGTTCCTCTAGTGTTTTGTGCTGATAAAAATGGAAAACTACCCTAAATTCAATTAATTTGTCAAATCAGATGAAATTTATATCGTTTCTCCACATACTTGCAGGGGAAAGTATGATCATTAACACCATTAGACATTAATAATCCTGGAAAAACAGCAGGAGTCTGTAGCCTGCCTTATTTTATTAAAATACAAAATGGGAATCTGCACCCTGATAAGATTTGCTCAAACACCAAGGATTTTACAAAAGCGCAAATTACTGCAATGAAAATACAGTAATAGTAAATAGAAAAAACCTTGAACTTCACAGAATATGATGCTAGCTTATTTATAATTAACCCATTTGATTCCATAATTATTAAATCACAATACATGAGTTGCAATATTATTATAGTTCCATAGCCACCAACTCATTCTTCTTGCACAGCAACCTTCTGAATTTGAAAATGGACTGATAAAAATAATTTAAATAAATTATCGAAATACCCCTAATTATGAGAGGCATAGAGAAGGTGGGTACAAGAACCTTTTCCTTCCATAGAAGAGACATCCCATACCAGACATCCCATACCAGAGGGCATAGGTTCCAGGTAAAGAGTTTGAGGGTTGGAGGAATTTTACTGCTATCCAGGTGACTGCAGTTTGGAATGCTGCCCGAGTGGAAAGTAGCATTAGGTATTCCCACGATGTTTATAAAGGTATTGGAATGAATATTTAATTTACCAAGGCATTCTAGGCTGCGGACCAAGTACTAGTCGATGTGTATTCAAGGGAGGTATGGGCAAAGTAGGCAGAAGGGTCAGTTTCTGTGCCGATGACTATGAATTCACTGAAGTTAACCTGAACATTAACCTTTGATCAGGTTGATACCAAGATCACATCTCATCTCCATTGTGTCATTTGTAGTTATCCCTATCTCAGATCATTTATTGCAGAAACCCTCAGATACAGGCAGCCTCAGCCTTCATTCTACGTCCTATTGTCCGATTAAAGTTCATCCAAAGTTCTGTTGCTGGTATGCTAATTTGCAATAAGTCCCATTCATGCCTCCACTCCCATTCTTCCTAACCTACTGATACCACCTTTACCGACCTGGTTACGAAACAGCTCAATGAAAAAATACCTCCCAAGTCTAATATCCATCTAATCTCCAAATTATTGTGCATAGCTTGGTCATTTCCATTCACTCTGCTGTCACAATGTCAAGATCTTTAAATACTTCATCTGTCGTGACTCACTTAAAATGACAGTACTAGGAAAAGGAGACGTTGATGAATCTCTGGAATGCACTCAATGCAGAACATTCACATTCATGACAATATTTAGATGGAAACTTAGATTAAAATGTCATAAATAATGCCATCACTTAAAAGTGAAGTATTTCAGAAAGTTCTAGTACACTTTTCTAAACTCAATCTTTTGAGGCATTTATTACTTCTGTATATATATTCTGTAGATATTTCTTCTGTATTTAAATAGAAAATCCAAAAGCAGCAGTACCTAAAACATACATAAAGCCTCAGAAAACCTCTATTTTGAAAGGCCAAGATGCTGTGGTGTATAACAGCCTTAAGAATTCAAGATGTCTATGAACCGTTGTAAGTACTCAACTCTAACAAGTTGGAATACATTTTAGTACTATCCTGCAACACTTGCTCAAATTGTAAGATAACATGCAGAACTTAGCAATTATTATTCAATAAATATGCTAGTGTAGCACGAGCTCTTGTTGCTCATTTGCTGCCAAGCAGTTGATGTCAGAGGTTTTTTTTAAAATACAAAAGCGTGGCAAGTGCATAAAATGCACTGCTGTGGGTGGTAGTACAGTTAGATACATTAGGTACACTTAAGAGATTTAGACACATGGATGAAAGAAAAATGGAGGGCCATGCAGGGGTTAAATGTTAGATAAAAGGAGTAGGTAAAGGGGTTGGCACAACATCATGAGCTGAAGGGCCTGTGCTGTTCTATGGTCTAATACACTGGCTCATGATCTGAGCCCAAACAACCCTTTCCAAACACTTAAAAGCCAATATTTACACTCAATAAACCAAAGCTTGCTGTGCAAAATTTAATAAATATACTGTTCAACTTCCTAGATTCTGTCCAGTGCAGAAAAGCTAGTGTTTCTTTTTTAAAAAAAAAGTCTAACTTTTAATTGCACAGAATTCTTTTCCTCAACCTCCCTGCTTTCCTCTTAAGCCTCAGCTCAAATCCTGCCTCTTTGACCATGCACAATTGCTCACTTGCTCCTATGCTGTCTTTGTGGCAAAGCATCAATTTGAGGATTCCTTGAACCACTTTGAATAATGTTAGTCTATATGACAACTTAAGAGTTCCACCACAAAACCAACAGCAACTTTAACAACTCTTACTGAATTTACAGGAAAGATGCATTCCAGGGAAGATGGACTAATACTTGTGTGGCTAAAGAACGTGTAGTGGAAGAAAGTTCTCTGAAAATGAGCAAGATAACAGTAGATGTTTAAGACATTGAGCAATGGTACATATTCCTTGTTTGGTCCAGTACACACTATTGTGATCGTGTCTGTTTTTGAAAATGGTTTACTTTAAACAATCTGCAAAAACTAAAATACTTAAAATTTTAAGTCAAATACAGATCAATTTAGAACTCAGACAACAAAACAGCTATTGCAAAAAAAAACAAGAAAACAAGCAGATACTGGAAATCTAACATAATGCAAAAAATGCTGCCAATTCTCAGCAGCTAAGTCAATCCAGAAGTGCTTCTGGCTGAAGAACATTCCACAGAACTGTTTATTGTAAAACATACAGTACAGGGAAAAATTACAAAAGTGAACACTCTTCAACACTGCACTTTATTTTTAATATTTTACTTCAAGCTGCTTTAATGATTCTCAAGTCTTGAGACTTCCAGCCATATAAATGAAAGCTCTTTGTTCACATAAACTTCAAATGTCTCATCAGCCAAACTCAGGTGAATGCTATTCAATCTCTCATGTCAACAAAGGAATGCTGTCAAACCCGTCACCCCCCACCTCTTCTCATACACTCCCAGAGACCTGCAACTTATGCTTCCCTCACAGAAAAAAATTCAGGTCAGGCCTGACCCAAATTCTTACAGCATTTTGTGCTTTGCTCTGGATTTCCAGCATTGTTGAAGATTTTAAAGATTAGCTTTTTAAAGATTCACTTTATTTGTCACACGTACATTGAAACGTAATGAAATATGTCATTTGTGTCAAATAAAATTAGTGGGGATTTTGCTGGGCAGCCTGCTAACGTAGCCATGCTTCCAGCACCAACATCATGTGCTCACAACTTACTAACCCTAACCTGCACTTCGTTGGAATACGAGAGGAAACCAGAGCACCCGGAGGAAATCTATGTGTTCATGCGGAGACTCCTTACAGACAATGGCAAGAATTGATCCCCAGTCAGTGATCGCTGACACTTTAACACAATATGCTAACAGCAAAGCCACTATGCCGCCCATTGACACTTGTGTGTTTATTATTCAAGATTTTTATTGTCATTCTTCAGTAAACGAGAGTAAAGGGACAACAAAATGATTGTCATTCCAGATCCGATGAAGCATGTTCTTTCTCACTTACCCTCACCTGACCATCAACACCCTTTTGAACCCTTTGCCATTTAAGGGATAATTTAAAATAGTCAGCATATCTTTGGGATCTGGGAGGGGAAAAATACACCCTTCATAAGCTCTCACAACCATAAGCACAAATACTGTAATGCAAACTATAGACAAACTGCATTTACATTCCTGGGGCTGACAGGCAGCAGAGCAACTGATATACTATACATGAACACTAATGATGTACAATTCAATAAAGAAATACAGAAAACAAAAGCCATTTTGTCAGCACATCTCAGAGCTAATGGGTAGCCAGGATATATCAAAGCAATCATTATGTGCCAGTGATTATGAGAGGATACAAGCCTTGAGAGTATTGTCTAAAGAACTGAAGAATAGTGCTCCACAGAAATGTGGCTATGTTACTACAATGTTAGTCCAAGGGATGTTTTTTTTAGTATAAAATAACGCACACAAAATGTTGGAGGAACTCAGCAGGTCAGGCAGCATCTATGGAAATGAATAAACTGAGAGTCTTTGTTTATTCATTTCCATAGATGCTGCCTGACCTGCTGAGTTCCTCTGACACTTTGTGTGCGTTACCTTGGATTCCAGTACTGTATCTGCAGAATCACGTGTTTACATCTTTTAATAATACTCCTTTCCAAGCCAAAACGAGTGAGCAGGTGTGATTGGCCAAAGCAGTTCAAGCAGCAAAAACATCAGCAGCTGGGTTGAATGTTTTGTTTCCACACTGTCCCATGGTTCCATGGAACCAACTCATATAGACTCATTAGAAAACAGAGCAAGGGCAAATCGATGGCTACTTTAATCAGCTCCTCTATAATTTTCTCTTTCCCATCCCATCTCCATTCAATGTTGCAGCCGGTCATCCATGTTCCTTCCATTCTTCACCATTTTCTAATGTCTCAGTTCCCTTTGTGGTTCAACATACTATTGCTTAAGTAAATAATTCCCTGCATTCACAATGCTAAGGGTACGTCCACACTACGCCGGATAATTTTGAAAACAAAGCTTTTTCTCTTCGTTTTGCCCTCCCGTCCACACTGAAATGGTGTTTTCAGCCCCCGAAAACGGAGATTTTCAAAAACACTCTCCTGAGTGAATAAATCTGAAAACGCTTAATATCCGGCGTAGTGTGTACGGGGTAACCGGAGAGATTTTAAAACGCTGTCATGACACCACAACAACAATGCTTTTTCTGCTTCTGCTTGGTACTGCGCGAGCTGTTATAACGCGCAGTCGGTGTGAACGGCGTGAGAGTTAAACTGTAAAGTGAGCTTTTTTGACTATTTAAAAGTGCTGTCATGACGTGCCAGAACAGATGTTCGTAGCACGGCATTTCGTTGTCTTCTTGAACGCAACCACCTAACAATTTCAGAACAGACGGACGAGACTGAAGCCAGTTGACCCATAGCTTACTGAATAAGTAAGTATAGTCACTTCGCCCTGTTTTCTGTCCTTGCTTGTATGAAGGTGGTTTACCTATTTATGCAAGTACTTCTCTGACAATAGATGTGTAACAGCCTAATGTAACATTGTATGGAAATACAAAATAACACTGATGCAGACGTTTTATACATTTAACAAGATGCTTTATTAATGTAACAGAGTTAGTTTTTCAATGTTCGTCGTCAGCTGGGTCATACTGTCCGTGAACTCCCTGTCGGTTGCCTCTACACGCTCCAGCATTTGTTTTTTTTAAGTTTTAAGTCCTTCTGTGCGAGAGCCAAGAGCAATTCCTTTAAAGTTTTTCTACTCTGTAACTGGACAAACGCGCACGAAGTATATCGTTTCCTCTTCGCTTGTTTTCTGCGTTCCTTGTGCATGCCCAGTAGGAGGAGATTCGCCCAAATATCCGCCTAATGTGGACGGAGATATTTTGAAAAACGCTTAGTGTGGACGCCTGTCGTTTTTACTTGAAACCAGCGTTTTCAAGATTATCCGGCATAGTGTGGACGTAGCCTAAGTGAGGTGGTTCTTCTGCAGTAGGCCCTTATTCCATGGCTGCTAGCTCTAGACTCTTCAGATAAGGGAAAGATGCTCCCTACATTTAAAAAAAGAATCACCTTCAATAAAACCAATCTGTAACGAGCAACATTAGACCCTCTCTCTTCTGTAGACACAACTACAATTCAAAACTAATCCACATTACAAACCCAAATATTTGCCGATTTGAATTTCAATAACCCTGTGGCCATAGCCCATCTCATTCTTAATCTCATTTCACTACCACACCCATTCTCACTTTCATAGTGAGGATTTCCAAATCCTCAAACACTTCATAAAGCTCTCTCCGGCAACAGACAAATCTGAATTAGGTTTATTATCATTAACATGTAGTATGTTGTGAAATACAATGTTTTGCAGCAGCACAGCAATATTTAAAATATAAATAATAGATTAGTGCCAAAAAAAAGCAACTCTAAATCTGCAACCCCATTTGTTAATATGTACCAAACACCTATGGCTAGCTATACATTTCTCCAAGCATTCTCCATTAATGGCATTTTCTTTTGCAGGATCTGTCCTGGATTATTTTTACTGAACTTCTTTATTAATCTCACTGAAAATATTTTCTTCAATAATGACAATAAACTGGACTAATTTTAACTTTGAAATTCCTTATGTAAGGGGTTTCTTCTTTTATGTTACTGCGTAGTCTAATTAAAATGGCTTCTTTGTTATGTTATAATTGAATTGGCCTCTTTGTTAAGTTAACTGCTGAGAAAGTCCTCCCGCTAGCAGTTGTTTGGATCATGTTACTGATAAGAGGATGAACAAGCTAATTGGGATAGATGTTATTTTTTCGGTGTGTCTGTAAGTTAGTGTGATGCGCAGGTTTTTGGGCAGAAGGCGGGAGAGAGAGAGACAGAGGATAGACCAGGTGCTGTGAGTCCGCTAACGGGGTCGGACCCCAAGCAGGAGTCCGAGGTCCAGGGTGTTCGGCGAGGAGAGGAGACGGAGACGGATTCGTGTGGAGCGTCTGGTCGACCACCGTTGTGGGTCCCAGGCAGCAGGTCGAGGTGGTCCAAGGGGATCGCAGGGTGAAGAAGGAGGGTCCTGAGCTCCAATTGTTTGTGCAGAAAGAGATTGAACTTTGATAGGCATGGAGCCTTTTATTTTCCTTTTATATTTTATTATCTATTTATTATATAGTTCCAGTAATATCTATGAACTGTAACTGATTTAATAGTATCTGGTGAATTGTCTGTTATTTGGGCCGGGCAGGGTACATCACACAGCATCCACACTAACTACTACCCAGTCTGGCAGGGCAGAGGGCTGTTTCCCTAGACAACAGCGAGCTGAGCAGCCCTAAGGCTGGCCAGGGGGACTACACTTAAGTCTATTATTGTTCATCAATAGTGTTTGTGAAAGACTTCACAATGTCTATTTTTAAAAGCATTGACAAAACAAGCAGCATTAAAGAAGCCAGAACTTATTTCCAATACCCATTTCAACAAGCAAAATCAAATTTGAACTGATACGTTTCTAGGAAGAGTTCTGAGATTTTGATCCAATGATGAAGAAAGACAATAGAATTTAAAGTTATGAAATGGACCACAAGAGAGGCTGAAAATAAAATTAACAGGTCAATTCTGTCTGCTCATCTCACTGTTAACAGTTGATAATAAATTCAGAAAATGTTGCCTGATCAATCTCGAGAAGGCAAGTTCACTATCTGTGAAATGCTATAATTTAAATGTTCTGTGCTAACCCACAAGTTTACAAATACAGAAACTTAGTGTTTTCAGAATTCAAGCAACAGTTTAATAAGAACTTTATATAATTGCTACCAAGATCTTAATGATAACAACATAGATGGCAAGAGTTCCAAAATATTTTCAAGTGCTTTTAAAATTAAAGTCTTGTAATAAGAATTGCCAAAACTATTACAAATCTGCAAAGTATTTTAAATGAAGTTCAGAATCAGGTTTATTATCACCGGCATGTGACGTGAAATTCATTAACTTGGCAGCAACAGTTTAATGCAATACATTATCTAGCAGGGAAAAAAATAAATAAAATCAAAATAATAATAGTAAATAATCAAGCAAATCAATTATGTACATTGAATAGATTAGAAAAAACATGCAACAGAAGTACTGTATATTAAAGTGAGGTTGTGTCCAAAGATTCAATGTCCATTTAGAAATCGAATGGCAGAGGGGAGGAAGCTGTTACTGAATCGCTGAGTATGTGCCTTCAGGTTTCTGTATCTCCTACCTGACGGCAACAGTGAGAAAAGGGCATGCCCTGGGGGCTGGAGGTCCTTAATAATGGACACTGCCTTTCTGAGACACCGCTCCCTAAGGTCCTGGGTACTTTGAAGGCAAGTGCCCAAGATGGAGCTGACAAGATTTACAACCTTCAGCTGCTTCTTTCAGTTCCTGTGCAGTAGTCCCTCCATACCAGACAGTGATGCAGCCTGTCAGAATGCTCTCCACAGTACAACGAGATAAGTTTTTGAGTGTATTTGTTGACATGCCAAATCTCTTCACACTCCAAATAAAGTATAACCACTATCTTGCCTTCCTTATAACTACATCGATATGTTGGGACCAGGTTAGATCCTCAGCGATCTTGACACCCAGAAACTTGAAACTGCTCACTCTCTCCACTTCTGATCCCTCTATGAGGATTGGTATGTGTTCCTTTGTCTTACCCTTCCTGTAAGTCCACAATCAGCTCTTTCGTCTCACTGACGTTGAGTGCCAGGTTGTTGCTGCAACACCACTCCACTAGTAGGCATCTCATTCCACTTGTCACCACTTAAGATTCTACCAACAATGGTTGTATCATCAGCAAATTTACAGATGGTACTTGAGCTATGCCTAGCCACACAGTCATGTGTATATAGAGAGTAGAGCAGTGGGCTAAGCACACACCCCTGAGGTGCGCCAGTGTTGATCGTCAGCAAGGAGGAGATGTCATCACCAATCCGCACAGACTGTGGTCTTCCTGTTAGGAAGTCGATGATCCAATTGCAGAGGGAGGTACAGAGGCCCAGGTTCTGCAACTTCTCAATGAGGATTGTGGGAATGATGGCTATAGTGGATGAACAATATCCTGGAGTAGGTGTTTGTGTTGTCCAGGTGTTCTAAAGCCGTGTGCAGAGCCATTGAGATTGCGTCTACTGTTGACCTATTGTGGCGATAGGCAAATTGCAATGGGTCCAGGTCCTTGCTGAGGCAAGAGTTCAGTCTAGTCATGACCAACCTGTCAAAGCATTTCATCACTGTAGGTGTGAGTGCTACTGGGCGATAGTCATTAAGGCAGCTCACATTATTCTTCTTAGGCACTGGAAATGTTGCCTTTTTGAAGCAAGTGGGAACTTCCATCCGTTGCACTGAGGTTGAAAATTTCTTTGAATACTCCCGCTAGTTGGTTGGCACAGGTTTTCAGAGTCTTACCAGGTACTCCATTGGGACCTTCCACCTTGTGAGGGTTCACTCTTTAAAGACAGCCTAACGTCGACCTCTGAGACGGAGAACACAGGGTCATCAGGTGCAGCAGGGATCTTCACAGCTGTAGTTGTGTTCTCCCTTTCAAAGCGTGCATAGAAGGCGATGAGTTCATCTGGTAGTGAATCATCGCTGCCATTCATGCTATTGGGTTTTCCTTCGTAGGAAGTAATGTCTTGCAGACCCTGCCAGAGTTGCCATGTATCCAATATATTGCCTCCAACCTCGTTCGAATTTGAAGATGCAAGATAGTTTAAAAGAAGATTGAAATATTCAATTAAAATAGCAGGGGGAGTACAGTAATTTCAAATTAAGGTTTAAAGTTCGTAGACATTTAGTAAAATGGAACAACTAATGGATAAGCACATGTTGAACTAAAATAAGTTTGAGCTTGGGTGTAAGTGACAAAGTATTGTTTGGTATTCAGTGAAGACAGAATTTACCAGTTAATTAGTGAACAAGAGAGAAAAAAAATCAGATTCACATCTCTTCTCTTCTGGCTTATTCATAAGCAGATACAGGGAGAAATTGTAAAAATCGCCAACTCAGTCAACAAGTATATAGACAGCACACTTGAGGTCTTCAGTGGTTTACTTTTCCATTGTTGTTTTAGAACAAAAGTCAGAATCATAAAAGCATTGAGACAAAGTCCAGTTTGTTGTCATGTGCACAAGTGCAATGAAAAACACATTTGCAGCACAGGCACATAGCATCATACACTCAGCATTCACAAGAAAATCATAAATTAGACCATTTTTACAAGAAAGACCAGATTTAGAACACAAACGTCCATTTTAGTGCAAGGTGGTCAAATCCTGTGTCTATGGCAGGAGGGATGTGCCCGTTACGTATTGGGCAGAGCCTACTATACACTGCAGCTTCTGTAGTTATATTTCTGCACGCTCTAATTGCTGTACCAGACCAGGATGCAACCAGTCAGGATATTCCAACCGCACCCAGGACATGCCCTCTTCAATGTTACCGTTGGAAAGGAGGTACAGAAGCCTGAAGAGGCACACTCAGTGATTCAGGAACAGCTTCTTCCCCTCTGCAATCCAATTTCTAAATGGACATTGAACACAGGAACACTACCTCACTACTTTTAAAGTTTCTGTTGTTTTGCACTACTCATTTTAACTTTACCATTTAGTAGATATATACGCATACACACACTAAATGTAACTCAGGGTCCCCCCTCTATTTGTGTATCATGTATTTCATTGGACGGCTGCTGTAAAGTTAACAAATTTCATGACATATGCCGGTGATATTAGATCTGATTCTGATTTATCTTGCTTCAGGAATCTGACTACTCACCAACTATGATCCATCCGCCAATAGTAGTGACTCAGCAAATTTGAAGATGCCATTGGAGTTGACTTTAGCCACACCTGTGTGATGTTGTAACCAATCCTCAATGACTGAGTTTGCTGATGAGGAAATGAGGGATCCATTTGCAGAGGGAGGTACAGAGGCTCTGGTCTCAAAGCTTGATGATGAGTTTGGATGGGATGATGGTGTTGGAATCTGAGGTGTAGTTGATGAATAGCAGCCAGACATACGAGTTCCTGTTGTCCAGATGGTTCACAGCGGAGTGAAGAACTAGAAAACTTCACATCTGCTGTTGATCTGTTGTGGCCATAGCAAACTGGAGTGAACCCAAGTAATCTCTGAGGCAGAAGTTGATTTGTACCAAAACCAACATCTCAAAGCATTCCATTATGGTTGCTCCAAGTGCAAATCAGATAGTAGTTATTGAGGCACTCTTCATAAGCACCCGTATAATAGACGACTTTCTGAAGCAGATGGGAACTTCAGACTGCAGAGCGAGAGGTTGAAAAGGACTGCAAATACTCCAGCCAATTAGATTCATACAGATCTTCTGTACTCCACTAGGCAAGCAGTCTGGCCTTTTGTGGACTCATCCTCTTGAAGAATGCCCAGATACTGAATTTACAGGGTCATCCAGAGATGTGGGAGCTTGCATGTATCATATCAAAACATATAAAAGGCACTGATCTCATCCAGGAGTGGTGGATCTTTGCCACTTATACTATCCGATTATTGCTAAAAGATACTGTGAAAATCTAGTCAGAAATCACAAGGGAAGAAAAAAAAATCAAGTACAGAGTTGATCAACTGAAATTATCTGCAGTGGTAGGAACACAAGCAAATGAAAGTCAACTTTTATAGACAACAATTATACTGGACTCTTGTGGTTTTTTAAAACACAGCTTATTGGGTTACAAGCAGTTGCAAAATGGATCAGAAGGCAACTCCAAAAAAAAAGTTTGCCTTTCTTACAACTCCATTTCCCAAGGAAAATCAAGATCACCGGACTTAATGATTATAGACCAGTCGCTCCAACTTCTGTAATTATGAAAACTTTTGAACATCTGATGTTGGCCTACCTCAAGTCCATTACAGATCCTCTTGATACGCTACAATTTGCTTTAGAGCAAATCACTTAATTGAGGATGCCATTAACTTGTGCCTTCATTACATTTTTCAATATTTGAACTCTGCCAACACTTATATAGACAATAGACAATAGGTGCAGGAGTAGGCCATTCAGCCCTTTGAGCCAGCACCACCATTCACTGTGATCATGGCTGATCATCCACAATCAGTATCCAGTTCCTGCCTTATCCCCATAACCTTTGATTCCGCTATCTTTAAGAGCTCATCCATCTCTTTCTTGAAAGCATCCAGAGACTTGGCCTCCACAGCCTTCTGGGGCAGAGCATTCCATATATCCACCACTCTCTGGGTGAAAAAGTTTTTCCTCAACTCCGTTCTAAATGGCCTACCCCTTATTCTTAAACTGTGGCCTCTGGTTCTGGACTCACCCATCAGCGGGAACATGCTTCCTGCCTCCAGCGTGTCCAATCCCTTAATAATCTTATGTTTCAATAAGATCCCCTCTCGTCCTTCTAAATTCCAGAGTAAACAAACGCAGTCACTCCAATCTTTCGACATATGACAGTCCCGCCATCCCGGGAACTAACCTTGTGAACCTATGCTGCACTCCCTCAATAGCAAGAATGTCGTTACTCAAATTTGGAGACCAAAACTGCACACGGTACTCCAGGTGTGGTCTCACCAGGGCCCTGTACAACTACAGAAGGACCTCTTTGCTCTTATACTCAATTCCCTTTGTTATTAAGGCCAACATGCCATTAGCTTTCTTCACTGCCTGCTGTACTTGCATGCTTGCTTTCAGTGACTGATGTACAAGAACACCCCTTTTCCTAACTTGACTCCATTTAGATAATAATCTGCCTTCCTGTTCTTATCACCAAAGTGGATAACCTCACATTTATCCACATTAAACTGGATCTGCCATGCATCTGCCCACTCACCCAGCCTGTCCAAGTCACCCTGCATTCTCATAACATCCTCCTCACATTTCACACTGCCACCCAGCTTTGTGTCATCGGCAAATTTGCTAATATTACTTTTAATTCCCTCATCTAGATCGTTAATATATATTGTAAACAGCTGCGGTCCCAGCACTGAACCCTGCAGTACCCCACTGGTCACCGCCTGCCATTCCAAAAGGGACCCGTTAATCGCTACTCTTTGTTTTCTGTCAGCCAGCGAATTTTCAATCCATGTCAGTAATCTGCCCCCAATACCATGTGCCCTAATTTTGCCCACTAATATCCTATGTGGGACTTTATCAAAGGCTTTCTGAAAGTCCAGGTACACTACATTCACTGGCTCTCCCTTGTCCATTTTCATAGTTACATCCTCAAAAAATTCCAGAAGATTAGTCAAGCACGATTTCCCCTTCGTAAATCCATGCTGACTTGGACCAATCCTGTTACTGCTATTCAGATGTGCCGTAATTTCACTTTTTTATAATTGACTCCAGCATCTTTCCCACCACCGACGTCAGGCTAACCGGTTTATAATTCCCTGTTTTCTCTCTTCCTCCCTTCTTGAAGAGGGGGACAACATTTGCCACCCTCCAATCCACAGGAACTGATCCTGAATCTATAGAACATTGGAAAATGATTACCAATGCGTCCACGATTTCTAAAGCCACCTCCTTAAGTACCCTGGGATGCAGACCATCAGGTCCCAGGGACTTATCAGCCTTCAGACCCAACAGCCTATCCAACACCATTTCCTGCCTAATATAAATTTCCTTCAGTTCATCCATTACCCTAGGTCCCTTGGCCACTATTATATCTGGGAGATAGTTTGTGTCTTCCCTAGTGAAGACAGATCCAAAGTACCTGTTCAACTCGTCTGCTATTTCCTTGTTCCCCACAATAAATTCACCCGCTTCTGTCACCAAGGGCCCAGTTTTGGTCTTAACTATTTTTTTCCTTTTCACATACTTAAAGAAGCTTTTACTATCCTCCTTTATATTCTTGGCTAGTTTACCTTCATACCTCATTTTTTCTCTGCGTATTGTCTTTTTAGTTACCTTCTGTTGCTCTTTAAAAGTTTCCCAATCCTCCTGCTTCCCACTCGTCTTTGCTATGTTATACTTCTTCTCTTTTTTTTATACTGTCCATTACTTCCCTTGTCATCCACGGCCTCCCCTTACTCCCCTTAGGATCTTTCTTCCTCTTTGGAATGGACTGATCCTGCACCTTCCGCATTATTCCCAGAAACACTTGCCATTGCTGTTCCACTGTCATCCCTGCTAGGGTATTGAACTTTGGCCAGCTCCTCCCTCATCTTGTTTGCAAATTTTAGCTCTGCCTTCAACACTATTGTTCTGGAGTTGCTCTACAGTAAGCTAACTTAGCTAGATAAAACCTACAGTATTGGTTGGTGGATTACGAACTTCCTGACAGGAAGGATGCAATATGCAAGGCAGGGCTCCTACTTGTCCGATCCAATGTCTATAAGCACAGACTCTTCCCAAGGCTGTGTTCCTTCACCCCTCCTGTTTTCATTTATACAAATGACTGTACCTCCACAGACAAATCCATTAAAACCTTAAAGTTTGCAGATTACATGACTGTAGTTGGTTTCATCTCCAACAATGTTGAGTCCTGCCATCAGAAAGAGGTAGCACATCTTGCAACATGGTGTGCTTGTAAAAACTTGGAACTTACTGTTATCAAGGAAGTGGAAATGAGGATTAACAGCTGCCAACAACCTCTACCTGCCCCTCCCTTGGAAATTAATGGTCAGGCTGTGTCTATGGTCAAGCCATTCAAATTCCTGGGGACCACTATTACCAATATATTGAAATGGGACACGCATGTTATACTCGTCATCAGGAAAGCCCAGCAGAGACAGTTTTTCCCCTACGCCAGCTTAGGAAACTTAACATTTCAGGGTGTATCCCAATGAATTTTTATTCAGCCATCATTGAGAGTGTTGTGACTATCTCTATCACTATTTGGTTTCCCACCGCCTTCTTCCTCTCTATGTCCAGGTTGCAGTAAATGGTCCACTCAGTGGAGACGATCACTGGCTGCCAGCTACCAATATTAAAAGACCTGTTAATTACTACAGCAAAGAACAGAGATTTACCTAAGCACAAGGACTATACAAGGACTGGGGTGTTGAATAAAGGTAATAACCTACTGAGGAGTGAAAATTTGCAATTTTGGCTCAAAAAGACAGTTTGTCTGTAGGAGGGCTGGAGAGAGCTCCATGGATAAATGTCTGCAGTCAATACTGAAGCACAGTGCAGCTTCCCCGCAGGTTTGGAGTTGCATTTCTGCAAATGGGAGTTGGTGATCTGGTCAGAATTAATGAAATCCTCAGTGCTGAGAAGTAAAGCAGATTCTCATTCATCATGCAGTACCATCAGGGAGAAATCTGATCGGTCTCAACATTCTGTAGCAGGATAATGACTCCAGACATATGGCCAAGGTCACAAAGAACTATCTTCAGTGAAAAGATGACCAAGGAGTTCTGCAACAGATCGTATGGCTGCAACAGAGTCCTGATCTCAACATCGAGGCTGTCTGCGATTACCTGGAGACAGAAGCAAGCAAGACAGCCAATGTCTGCAGAAGAACTGTGGCAAATTCTCCAAGGTGTTTGGAACAACCTACCAACATATTTTCTTATAAAACTCCATGACCGAGTACACAAGAGAATTGATGCAGTTTTAAAGGTAAAAGGTGGTCACACCAAATATTGACTTGATTTAGTTTTTTTACTGTTTACTGCACTTTTACAGTTTTTTTTATATTTAAAAACTTTTCACTCTTCATTCATCTGCTACACTGAATATTGCATAGGCACTGCTTCATGCAGCCATGCTGAGCTCGTCAATTTTAATCAACTTTACCCTTCACTTCCACCCTGCCCTTAAATTCACATGATCCATCTCAAACACCTCTCTCCCCCCTTTCTCAATCTGTGTCCATCTGTGTTTAAGATGGTGCTACTGAAGGTAAGCTACAGTTCACTGGTAGTTCAAAAGGTAAGAAATGTGACCAATACATTATTAATAACACCTCTCCTGAAGTAAGCAGTGGTAAACTATCAATACAAATGATGAAGAGGGGAGCAGAGGTCAAGCTGATTAGAAGGATGTGCTGTGCTGATGTGTTGCAAATACAAAGCATAAAGATGGGGTCACAGACAGAGATGGTGCTGTTGTCGGAGATGGAGTTGGAGTGATACGTTCGATGCTTCGGGCTGGGTGGCAAGGTCTAGGTCTAAAGTATATTGCTCTGTGGGGACCCGGGTCCTAAAGCAAGTCACGATATGGTGTTTGGACAATTCAAGCGCCAGCCCAGCTGGACTGGAAAGTCAGGGTGTCAGGACTGGAGGTGACGATTGGGCTGATTTCGCTCGCTCTCCTGTGATGTTCACTCCTCTCTCTACGGTGCTGAGGCTGCAAGACTGCTCCAGCTGCTGTGCTTCGTGTCTGCGGGCCTCATGGCTATTTGCCCTGCTGACGTACAGAGACCAAGGCTTTGGCCATACTCTGGATGCTCCAGTGATTTACATCCATGGACTCAGTTTGGTTCGGAATGCTGTTGCTACTGTAATCACCCTACTCATTAACAAGAAAAGAACCACCATTATCAAAATAAACACAAGCATTTTCCAAGGCAATTCTCTAAGTGCACTATGGTTCTGGCTGGGTTTAAACCCACTCTCTAATTTACTGAATTGGATGAAAATTGAGCATCAAATCAAGCAACAAAATAGAAACATAGAAACATAGAAAGTAGCTGGAGTAGGCCATTCGGCCCATCGAGCCTGCACCGCCATTCATTATGATCATGGCTGATCATCCAACTCAGAACCCCGCCCCAGCCTTCCCTCCATACCCCCTGACCCCCGTAGCCACAAGGGCCATATCTAACTCCCTCTTAAATATAGCCAATGAACTGGCCTCAACTGCTTCCTGTGGCAGAGAATTCCACAGATTCACCACTCTCTGTGTGAAGAAGTTTTTCCTAATCTCGGTCCTAAAAGGCTTCCCCTCTATCCTCAAACTGTGGCCCCTCGTTCTGGACTTCCCCAACATCGGGAACAATAATGAGCTATACTGTAACACACCTTTTATACACGGATGATTTTAAATTATATGCACCCTCAGTTATGCTAAATCAATGAATTCAAGTAGAACTATTTTCAAAAGATATAAACAAATTTTGGACTGGATAAATGCAGAACATTAAGTACAATAGAGCTAATAGAATACAAAATCAAGCAGCAGGATATAATGGATGAATATGAAATGTAAATATCTGGATATCACCAAGGAAAGAAAATAGCTCATAGTGCGATAAAGGAAAAACTTGATAGAATTTACTTCAGGGCTTACAAAAATCTGTCAAACAGCTCAACTGTAAAAACATCAAAGGCAATAAACCCTTCGCAATATACCCATATTATTCTGGCACAATATATATTTTGGCATAATATCTTAGTCTGAAGAAAAATACGAACTGAAATGACAAATTTCAGAAAACATTATGTATATTCGAATATGCTTAGATGAACACTACCTTAGAAGGGTAAAAAGGAATAACAGGCATTAAAAATGTACACAACAGTCAAATGAAACTTTAAGGATATTCTTTCATTAATGAACACAGGAATCAGCACTCCATGCAGCAAGCATTTGCAATTCTGATAAGTATACACCACTAAACTTAAGAGACCACAACCCAGACAAATGAAGACCATCAGTACTGAAGAAAGAGTTAACCAACGGAAGAGCATAATCTTCCATAGAAGATATCCCACAATCTGGGCAGATTAGATGTTGACAAGGAAGCGAACACCTGGCTCAGAGTTGGAGACCTCTTCCCAGGAACAGAAGGGCTCCTTGTGGCTGTGCAGCACCAGGTGGTTAACAAAAAAACTCAAAAATACATAATAAAAGACCAACAAATTCAAGATAATAAATGTAGAAAATGCCAAGAAAAAACAAGATTTCTCGACATTGATGACAGTACCCAGATCTTATTCTCAGAAATTCTTTCATGTTCTCAGTAATATTTATTATTTGCACATTTTGTCTTGATGCATAGTTTTTAATTCTATTGTACTTTACTGTAAATGCCAAAAAAGTCAATGTAGTATATGTAATGTGTACTTTGATAATAAATTGACTTTGGAAAGTGAACTCTTATAATAACTGTTAAGAGCCTGAAGAATTTGTTTATGACGTGGCCTTTTTCAAAACCTCTAAAGAATTAAGGCTGGCATTGGTCAATCATTTTAAAGGTACTTGAATTAGGTGATTACAAATCAAAATCAATTAAACTAAGGGATATTACCAATACAATAGTAATAACAGCATTACAATGGTAGGCAAAAAAAACTGAGTAGCTTCTTTGAATCTCTGACACCTATCAGAAGCAAACATCAGGTTTAGGTGTCAAGGTCCCATGATACTGGGCTGTTCTACCTATTCTCCCATTTCACGCATATCTGCTCTCACCCCATCCTCCCGCCACCCCACTAGGGATAGGGTTCCTCTTGTCCTCACCTACCACCCCACCAGCCTCCGTGTCCAACATAATTCTCCGTAGCACATCTTCCCCTCCCCCTCACTTTCTCCTTTCCGCAGGGATCACTCCCGACGCGACACCCTTATCCATTCGTTCCCCCCCCCCATTCCCTTCCCACCAATCTCCCTCCTGGCACTTATCCTTGTAAGCGGAACAAGTGCTACACCTGCCCTTACACTTCTTCCCTTACCACCATTCAGGGCCCCAGACAATCCTTTCAGGTGAGGCGACACTTCACCTGTGAGTCGGCTGGGGTGATATACTGTGTCCAGTGCTCCCGATGCGGCCTTCTATATATTGGTGAGAGCCGATGCAGATTGGGAGACCGCTTCGCTGAACACCTACACTCTGTCCGCCAGAGGAAACAGGATCTCCCAGTGGCCACACATTTCAGCTCCACATTCCATTCCCATATGTCAATCCATGTGGCCTCCTCTACTGTCAAGATGAAGCCACGCTCAGGTTGGAGGAACATCATCTTATATTCCGTCTGGGTAGTCTCCAACCTGATGGCATGAACATTGATTTCTCTAACTTCCGTTAATGCCCCTGCTCCCTTCTCACCCCATCCCTAAATTTAATATTTTTTCTCTCTTTCCCTCTCACAATAACTCCTTGCCTGTTCTCCATCTTTCTTTGGTGCTCCCCTCCCCCTTTCTTTCTTCCAAGGCCTCCCGTCCCATGATCCTCTCCCTCCTCCAGCCTTGTATCCCTCTTGCCAATCAACTTCCCAGCTCTTGACTTCATTCCTCCCCCTCCCCCTTTCAAATCTCTTCCAATCTCTTTTTTCCATTAGTCCTGACGAAGGGTCTCGACCCGAAACATTGACTGTACTTCTGCCTTTAGATGCTGCCTGGCCTGCTGTGTTCCACCAGCATTTTGTGTGTGTTGCTTGAATTTCCAGCATCCGCAGATTTTCTCGTGTTTGCGTTCTACCTAGGTGTATGATTACATATCTGGACACAAGCTTTTAAGGAGTGTGTGTTAATATTTGTAAATGCATTGCTCTACACATTGTCCTGCAAGTTTCTGAAGTTCTGACGTACTATTTACTCAAAACCATTAATGGTTCACAATCGGCAGATATATTTTAAATACTTAGATGTTAACAGCCAAGTTGTACAGGATAACTACCTGCACAAGATAGTTTAGTTCCACGTACATAATAGCTTGACTTTAATGTACTCTGAACCAAACTCATCCTATCACTCTCATTTCAATTTTATATTGAATTGATTAAACAGGAAAAGATACAGTTGCAAGAAAATTTGTGATCCCTTTGCAATGACCTGATTTTCTGCATTAATTACTCATAAAGTGTGGTCTGACCTTCATCTAAGACACAATAATAGCAAAACACAATCTGCCTAAACTAATAACACAAACAATTGTACTACTTCTTGTCAATACTGAGTACACGACTTAAACAATCACAGTCTCGGTTTTAAAAAAGTATGTCAATCTCTGGGGTGATGTCTTCTACAAAAGCTACTGGGAGTTAGGTGTTCCAATCAATGAGATGCGATTGGAGGTGTGGGTCGTAGAGGTACCCTGCCCTATAAAAAAACACACAAGGTCAGGATACTGATAGAGCCTGCCCTTCTCAAGGAAGATCTGTTTATGTGCACCATGCCTTGATCAAAACAATTTTCAGAGTACCTTAAAAGAATTTTAGAGATGCATGAAGCTGGAAAAAGCGACAAAAGTATTTCTAAAGACCCAAGTGTTCATCAATCAAACGCAAGAAAAATTGTCTACTAATGGAAGAAACTCAGTTGCTACTCTCCCAAGGAGTGGGCATCCTGCAAAGATCACACCAAGTGCACAATGTGCAATGCTGAAGGAGATGAAAAAGAACCCAAGGGTAACAGCAAAAGCCTTGCAGAAATCAACAAAAGAACGGTTTAAAACGGAGAAAATTTGTGTTTTGGAATGGCCAAGTCAGAGTCCAGAACTTAACCCAATTGAGATGCTGTTGCGTGACATGAAGAGGCCTGTTCATGCAAGGTCTTCCAGAAATATTGATGAATTGAAACAGTTTTGTATGGAGGAATGGTCTAAAATTCCTCCTCACCATTATGCAAGTCTAATCAGCAGCTACAGGAAAAGATTGGTAGAGGTTATTGCTGCTAAAGGAGGCTCTACCAGTTAAGTACAAGGGTTCACGTACTTTTTCCAGCCTAGACTGTGAATGATTAAACAATGCATTCAATAAAGACATGAAAATTACACTTGTTTATGCATTATTAGTTTAGGCAGATTGCAACTGTATGTGCAAAGGATTTACAGAACAAAGTTAAGGGTTGCACCATCTTGCCCAAATTATTCACTTAATAATAAACTTATTGAGCAAGAGAAACAAATTGTCAATACACACAAAACAGTGGATGAATTCAGCAAGTTAGGCAGCATCTATGGAAGGGAATAAGTAGTTTTGATGAAAGTTCTGTGCCCGAAACGTCGACTATTTATTCCTCTCTACAGATGCTGCCTGATCTGCTGAGTTCCTCCAGCATTTTGAGAGTGTTGCTTTGTATTTCCAGCAGCTGCAGACTTTTTGAATTTATTATTCCTTTGCCCACTTGTTAATTGCCTCCAACAGCATTAGGATTAGTTAAAATACATCATTTCTTGTTAGAACAGACGAACAAGTGGTGCCCATGATATCATAAAGGGATATAAGACAGATAAAGAGAGAGTGGAACTCAGGACCAGAATAATGTGCAGTTAGTGAGAGAAGGATATTAAGGAGACTTCAGAAGGGAGAACTGAAGCTGGGTGTCAAACAAGGTTCTAGGGGAGGGCTCCAAAGTAATGACAAAAATGTTAGTGATATGATAAACAAAAGAGATTCTACAGATGCTGCAAATCCACAGTATACATTTCTGAGTTCTTCCAGCAGATCAGGCAGCATCTAAGGAAAGGAATAAAGGGACAATGTTTCAGGGCTGAGACTGCTCATCAGGACTCAGTGATGTGATGGAATGAGAGTATTTGGAATCCAAGGTCACAAAGGAGCTGGAAAGATTTCTAATCTTTGATGGTTCAAGGCCCAGGAGTATCGTGAAAGCAAGAACAAGGGCTGGTAAAACAGGAGTACCACTGCTACAGTAGTGTGCCAGAGATTGGGTGACAAATCCAACATGAACTAAAAGGCAATACATAGACTCCATTTTATTCCACTTCTTCAGCACCGGCACATTCCTTTTTTCATCTGTGTTCTACCCTTCAAAAAAAAAAATCAATTCACATCAATCTCAGTCACCTCTTTTGATCCTTATACCGTTTTCACATTAGAGTGTTTCTCAAATCAGTGTTGAACCTTGCAATAATGAAATACTCAAGACTAAAGTAACCATCTTCAGTGCCCACCATTATTCATATATATATAGCAGTACAATACTGAAAGGCTTAGATGGAGTGAATGTGGAGGGGATGTTTCCAATAGTGAGAGAGTCTAGGACCAGAGGGCAGTCTCAGAATACAAGGTCATCCCTTTAGAACAGAGATGAAGAAGAATTTCTTTAGCCAGAAGGTAGTAAATGGGTGGAATTCATTGCCATAAACAGTTGTGGAGGCCCAGTCATTGGGTACATTAATAATGGAGGTTGATAGATTCTTGATTAGTAGGGGCATCAGAGGTTACAGGGAGAAGGCAGGAGAATGGGGTCTTCATCTCATGGTTTCAGTATTTGTTACTTATTTATTAATATTTTTCCTCTTTTTGTATTTGTAGTTTGTTGTTTTTTTTGCACATTGGTTCTCTGGTCCGTTCTGTTGGGTGTGGATTTTCATTGATTCTATTGTGCTTTTTGTATTTACTGTGATTGCCTGCAAGAAAATGAATCTCAAGGTTGGATATGGTGACACATTATGTACTTTGAACAGGGTAATAAATCAGCCATAATGGAATGGCATAGGAGACTTGATGGGCCAAAAGCTTTAATTCTGCTCTTATGTCTTATGGAGCCATACCTTACAGACACAGGCTTAGCACTAACCATCCAGCTGCCTGAAGGCATCTCCACCAGTTGCTTCAATTAACCTGTTCAGTCCACTGACAACAAAAGGCCAATCTCTTGCTATTAAAGACTCAGGTCTTCAGATTTCTATATACAGATGTATATTTATTAAGAATGCACTTTCTTCTAAATCAGACTGAAGTAAACTGACAGATGCACATTAATATTAAATATATTTAAATAACTGTCTTCATAAATTTAAGAGCAAACATTACAGGATATTTGCAGTAGAGGAGCTGGAATTTGCTCTGTCAAGCATTGCTGTAGTGTTTATGTAAATCACTGAGCCCACTCTTCTTTACATCCCCCAGCAACCCAATATTTTCTCAGCTTTCCCTTAAATGTATCTATGCTTTTCATCACAAGCAATTACAGTGGTTAAGGTGCACATTCTGACCTTTAAATGAAAAAAGCATTTCTTCCTGAACTCCTTAATGGATATTACAAGCAATTAAGGCTTTAATTCATGAGGAAACATCTCTGTGTTAATTCTATCAACCCAGTCATAAACCTAAAGGAATCAAATAACTTCAGTTCTTCTAAAACAGTCCAGCCAATTCAAGCAACACACATCAAAGTTGCTGGTGAACACAGCAGGCCAGGCAGCATCTGTAGGAAGAGGTACAGTCGATGTTTCAGGCCGAGACCCTTCGTCAGGACTAACTGAAGGAAGAGTGAGTAAGGGATTTGAAAGTTGGAGGGGGAGGGGGAGATCCAAAATGATAGGTGGAGGGGGAGGGATAGAGCCAAGAGCTGGACAGGTGATAGGCAAAAGGGATACGAGAGGATCATGGGACAGGAGGTCCGGGAAGAAAGACAAGGGGGGGGGCACCCAGAGGATGGGCAAGGGGTATATTCAGAGGGACAGAGGGAGAAAAAGGAGAGTGAGAGAAAGAATGTGTGCATAAAAATAAGTAACAGATGGGGTACGAGGGGGAGGTGGGGCCTAGGGGAAGTTAGAGAAGTTGATGTTCATGCCATCAGGTTGGAGGCTACCCAGACGGAATATACGGTGTTGTTCCCCCAACCTGAGTGTGGCTTCATCTTTACAGTAGAGGAGGCCATGGATAGACATGTCAGAATGGGAATGGGATGTGGAATTAAAATGTGTGGCCACTGGGAGATCCTGCTTTCTCTGGCGGACAGAGCGTAGATGTTCAGCAAAGCGGTCTCCAAGGGGTAGTTGATATGAGCAGCCTGAACCGGACATACCACACCCCACTAAGCAAAAAGATAGCCTTCAAAACTAATACAAACAGCTCACTAAGCTTAAATGAGGAAAGCAACTTAGTCGTCCACTGTGGTCTCCAAATCATTCTGTTTCAAAACAGTATTTGTGTTTTGAAGTGTTATTTAAAGGCGTTGCATTTCACAAGTTTTGCGAAACAAGAAACTATCAGCTCTCAGCTGATATATCAGGAAAGACCACAGGGCTGATCCAACTCCTTCCCCTTTTGCAAAGCAAAAAACCGCGCAATACCGCTATAAGAGGTATAAAACAAAAAAAAAATACAAAGCCCGCTTTTAAAGGAGAAAGACTGCACAGCACAATACACCACACCCTTCGCCAGCTGTTTAAAGCCAGAACTTGCAGCTTCACACAGCCCCAAAGCAGGGAGGACAAGCGGAAATGTTAAGAGCTACTCGATTGACAGCGAAGACAACAGATCAGGGGTGAAACACACAGGGAGTGACAGGCCGAAGGACCAATCAAAGAGGCAAAAAGGAAAGCTCTTCAGTCTTCACCCTCCTTCCCTGTCAAACAGCGAGCGAAACTGGAGTTCAACACATCCCCAGTGTCAGTGCCATCCTATCCACTCTTTGAGATTCTGCAGCAAGGTACTTAAACCGTGTGTTTTTCCCGAAGGGAGGTTAAAAATGAGAAAAATAACGGCAGATAAACTTACTCTCCCCGACAACCGCCTTCAGCCCAAGCGGCGCCATCTTGGCCTTTCCGCGTCTTCGGAGTGGTTACGTCACTTCCTTTTATAACGCAACCGCACTCAAACGCGCTTCATGTCGTCATCGGTTGATGACGTGAGGTCGTGGTACTGGTGATGTCACGTAATTAGACAAGACATAGGAGCAGAATCAGGCCTTTCGGCCCATTGATTATGCTCCACCATTCCATCATGGCTGATATAATGTCCCTCTCAACCCTACTCCTGCCTTCTTCCCGGAATCTTTGACACCCTTACTTATCCAATGGAATTGAATTGACCTTCATTACATCCTTCAAATGCATAAGTAAAAATCTTTATGTTACGTCTCCGTTCAAATGGACAATTATAGTAATTTATAATAAATAATACGTACAACAGAATAATATAACATAGTACAGTAGCGTCAGCATGAATTAAGCAGTCTGATGGAAGAAGCTGTCCCAGAGCCTGTTGGTCCTGGCTTTTATGCTGCGGTACCGTTTCCAGGATGGTAGCAGCCGGAACAGTTTGTGGTTGCGGTGACTCGGGTCTCCAATGATCCTTTTTACACACCTGTCACTGAAAATATCCTGAATAGTGGGAAGTTCACATCTACAGATGCGCAAGGCTGTCCACACCACTCTCTGCAGAGTCCTACGGTTGAGGAAAGTACTGTTCCCATACTAGGTAGAGATGCAACCAGTCAGGATGCTCTCAATCGTGTCCCTGTAGAAAGTTCTTAGAATCTGGGGGGGGCCATACCAAACTTCTTCAACCGTCTGAGGTGAAAGAGGTGCTGTTGTGCCTTTTTCACCACACGGCCAGTATGTACAGACCACGTGAGATCCTCGGTGATGTTTATGCTGAGGAACCTAAAGCTGTTCACCCTCTCAACCCCAGATCCATTGATGTCTATAGGGGTTCAAGACAAAGTACAAAAGTTCAAAGTTCCAAGTAAATTTATTATCAAAGTACATATATGTCACTATTTACAACCCTGAGATTCATTTTCTTGCCGGCATACGCTATTTAACATTGCTAACCCTTTCTACCTCAGATCCCCTGATGAGGACTGGCTTATGGGCCTCTGGTTTCCTCCTCCTGAAGTCAATAGTCAGCTCCCTGGTCTCGCTGACTTTGCTGTGGTGCCACTCAGCCAGGTTTTCAATCTCACCCCTATATGCCGATTCGCCACCACCTTTATGGCAGTGGTGTGATCAAAAAACTTGAATATGGTGTTGGACCTGTGTTTAGCTGCATAGGCATAAGTGTAAAGTGAGTGGGGCAGGGGAGTAAGCACCCAGCCTTGTGGTGCACCTGTGCTGATGGAGATTGTGGAGGCGATAGCTGGCTGGGGTCTGCAAGTGAGGAAATGGACAATTTAATTGCACAAGGAGGTATTGAGGTCAAGATCTTGGAGCTTATTGGTTAGTCTTGAAGGGACGATGGTATTGAATGCTGAGCTGTAGTTGATAAAGAGCATCCTGATGTATGCAGTTGTACTGTCCAGATGAGTGAAGAGCCAATGAGGTGGCATATACCGTGGACCTGTTACTCTGGTGCACAAACTGGAGCGGATTTACATTGCTTCTCAGGCAGGAGTTGTTATGTTTCAAAACTCTTCACTGCAGTGGACGTAACTGCTACTGGACAAGGGTCGTTGAGGCAGGTTACCATGTTCCTCTTAGGCACCGGTATAATTGAAGCCTGCTTGAAGCAGGTGGGTACCTCAGACTGCCGAAGCAAGAGGTTAAAGATCTCAGTGAATGCTCCAGCCAGTTGATCAGCACAAGTCTTTAGTACTTGGCCAGTTATTCTGTCTTGTCCGGATGCTTCTTGTGGGTCCACCTCCTGATGAGTGCTCACAAGTCAGTCTCAGAGACTGAAATCACAGGACTGTGGGAGTTTGTGATGCTCCCTCTATGTTTTGACAGTCAAAGCCAGCGCGGAAGGCATTGAGCTCATCAGGAAACGAAGACCTGTTGTCACTTCTAAGAGGCCTGCCACAACTGCTGTGCACCCTTCAGTGATTCGTTTGGTCCGGAATGGCCACTTCACTGGGATGGCTTTCCAGAGATCACACCTGGACCTCCTGTAACTTTCCTGGTCACCAGACTAGAATGGCTCTGACCTGGTCCTCAGCAGATTGCAGATCTCATGGTTCTTCCAGCTCTTGTCATTGGAGAAGACTTTGAGAGGACACACAGATCCACTGATGAGACCTTGAACACAGTCCAGTCTACTGACTCGAAGTCATCCTGTAGCCACTCCTCTGCCTTCCACGACCACCTCTTTGCTGTCCTGATCTCTGAAGCTTTTCTCTTTAGCCTCTGCCTGTATACAGGTAGGAGAAGGACAGCCAAGTAATCAGATTTATCGAAATGCAGTCTGGGTGTGGCACAGTAGGCATTCCTTATCTTAGTACAACAGTGGTCTAATGCAGCGGTCCCCAACCACCGGGCCGCAGAGCATGCGCTACCGGGCCGCGAGGAAACGATATGATTTGGCGATAGGAGCCAGCTGCACCTTTCCTCATTCCCTGTCACGCCCACTGTTGAGCTTGAACGCACACGAGGTCATTACCTGCGCGTCATCCATTTCAGCGTGGGAAGAAGATCAACTCGTCGAGCTTGCAAATGACAGCGGGCTGAAAAGTATGTTTGACATAACATCTCTGCCAGCATTCTGGATCAAAGTCAAGGCTGAATATCCTGAGATAGCCACGAAAGCACTGAAAACGTTGCTTCCATTTCCAACATATCCCCACAATGAATGCAACGAAAACTAAATTGCGGAATAGGCTGGACATAAGGAACCCCCTTCGAATATCGCTGTTTCTCGTCACCCTTCGATAGGACCGTCTTGTTGCAGGAAAACAATCCCAGGGCTCCCACTGTTTCAGCGATATTTGTGTGTTGCAATGATTTTATATGTTCATACAGGGAAAATATGTGCTGTGTGTTTAATATCCAAACATTATTTAAAATGTTATGATGCTATTGACTTATATAACCATATAACAATTACAGCATGGAAACAGGCCATCTCTGCCATTCTAGTCCGTGCTGAACACTACACTCACCTAGTCCCACCCACCTGCACTCAGCCCATAACCCTCCATTCCTTTCCTGTCCATAGACCTGTCCAATTTTTCTTTAAATGATAATATCGAACCTGCCTCTACCACTTCAACTGGAAGTTCGTTCAGCATTTACTTCAAGCTCCCCTGTCCTCCCCTGATAATTGACTTATCACTATATTCATGCGAGGAAAATATGCGCTGTGTGTTTAATATTAAATTCGTTAGATAAACCCTTTCAGAAACAAAATTGAGTGTATTAGCTAATTATCATCGCCAAGGCTTCATGGTCATTGTAGTCTTTCTCAGGGTGAACCCAACGTATCTGACTGCTATTCTTGTCCGTTGGCACTCCCCCCGGTCGGCCGGTCCGCAAGAATATTGTCAATATGAAACCGGTCCGCAGTGCGAAAAAGGTTGGGGACCCCTGGTTTATAAAAATCACAAAGAGTAGGGGTCCCAGAACAGATCCCTGAGGCACACCACTGGTCACCGACCTCCATGCAGAATATGACCCATCTACAACCACTCTTTGCCTTCTGTGGGCAAGCCAGTTCTGGATCCACAAAGCAATGTCCCCTTGGATCCCATGCCTCCTTACTTTCTCAATAAGCCTTGCATGGGGTACCTTATCAAATGCCTTGCTGAAAGCCATATACACTACATCTATAGCTCTAGTTTCATCAATGTGTTTAGTCATATCCTCAAAAAATTCAATCAGACTCGTAAGGCATGATCTGCCTTTGAAAAAAACCATGCTGACTATTACTTATCATATTATGCGTCTCCAAATGTTCATGAATCCTTCCTCTCAGGATCTTCTCCATCAACTTACCAACCACTGCAGTAAGACTCACTTGCCTATAATTTCCTGGGCAATTTCTACTACCTTTCTTGAATAAGGGAACAACATCCGCAACCCTCCAATCTTCCAGAACCTCTCCTGTCCTCATTTATCATGCAAAGATCATCGCCAGAGGCTCAGCAATCTCCCTCACTTCCCATAGTAGCCTGGGATACATCCCATGAGGTCCCCGTGACTTATCCAACTTGATACTTTCCAAAAGCTGCAGCACGTCCTCTTTCTTAATATCTGCATGCTCAAGCTTTTCAGTCTGCTGCAAGTCATCCTTACAATCACTAAGAACCTTTTCCGTAGTGAATACTGAAGCAAAGTATTCATTAAGTACCTCTGATCTCCTCCGGTTCCATACACAGTTTTCCACTTGATTGGTCTTATTCTCTCACGTCTTATCCTCTTGCTCTTCACATACTTGTAGAATGCCTTGGGGTTTTCCTTAATCCTGCCCACCAATGCCTTCTCATGGCCCCTTCTGGGCTCTCTTAGTTTCATTCTTAAACTCCTTCCTGCTAGCTTTATAATCTTCTAGATCCCCTAACATTACCTAGTTTTTTGAACCTTTTGTAACCTTTCTTCTTGACTAGATTTACAATAGTCTTTGTATACCACAGTTCCTGTACCCTACCATCCTTTCCCTATCTCATTGGAACGTAGCTATGCAGAACTCCACGCAAATATCCCCTGAATATTTGCCATATTTCTTCCATACTTTTCCCTGAGAACATCTGTTTCCAATTTATGCTTCCAAGTTCCTGCCTGATAGCCTCATATTTCCCCTTACTCCAATTAAACATTTTCCTAACTCGTTTGTTCTTATCCCTCTCCGATGCTATGGTAAAGGAGATAGAATTGTGACCACTATCTCCAAAATGCTCTCCCACTGAGAGACCTGACACCTGACCAGGCTCTCGGACCGAAACGTCAACTCTACCTCTTCCTAGAGATGCTGCCTGGCCTGCTGCGTTCACCAGCAACTTTGATTTGTGTTGCTTGAATTTCCAGCATCTGCAGAATTCCTCCTGTTTACCCGACCAGGTTCATTTCCCAATACCAGATCAAGTACAGCCTGTCCTCTTGTAGGCTTATCTACATATTGTGTCAACAAACCTTCCTGAACACACCTAACAGACTCCACCCCATCTAAACCCCTCACTCTAGGGAGATGCCAATCAATATTTGGGAAATTAAAATCTCCCACCACAACAATCCTGTTATTATTACACCTTTGCAGAATCTGTCTCCCTTTGTGTTCCTCGATGTCCCTGTTACTATTGGGCGGTCTATAAAAAACACCCAGTAGAGTTATTGACCCCTTCCTATTCCTAACTTCTACCCACAGAGACTCCGTAGACAACCCCTCCATGACTTCCTCCTTTTCTACACTATCCCTGATCAACAGTGCCACGCCCCCACCTCTTTTGCCTCCCTCCCTGTCCTTTCTGAAATATCTAAAGCCTGGCACTTGAAGTATCCGTTCTTGCCCCTGCACCATCCAAGTTTCCCTAATGGCCACAACATCATAGCTCCAAGTACTGATCCATGCGCTTAGCTCATCCGCTTTATTCATAATACTGCTCGCATTAAAATAGACACATCTCAAACCATCGGGCTGAGAGCATCCCTTCTCTATCACCTGCCTATCCTTTTTGTACTGTCTCCAAGCTTTCTCTATTTGTCAGCCAAACTCCCTTTCCTCTATCACATCGGTTCAGTTCCCACCCCCCAGCAGTTCTAGTTTAAACTCTCTCCAATAGCAAACCTCCCCGCCAGGATATTGGTCCCCCTGGGATTCAAGTGTAACCCGTCATTTTTGTATAGATTACACCTACCCCAAAAGAGGTCCCAATGATCCAGAAATCTGAATCCCTGCCCCCTGCTCCAATCCCTCAGCCACACATTTATCCTCCACCTCATTCTATTCCTATACTCACTGTCATGTGGCACAGGCAGTAATCCCGAGATGACTACCTTTGTGGTCCTGCTTCTCAACTTCCTTCCTAACTCCCTGTAGTCTGCTTTCAGGACCTCCTCCCTTTTCCTGCCTATGTCGTTGGTACCAATATGTACCATGACCTCTGGCTGTTCTCCTTCCCACTTCAAGATATCGTGGACGCGATCAGAAGCATCCCATACCCTGGCACCTGGAAGGCAAACTACCATCTGCATTTCTTTCCTGCGTCCACAGAATCGCCTGTCTGACCCCCTAACTATAGAGTCTCCTATCACTGCTGCCATCCTCTTCCTTTCCCTACCCTTTTGAGCCAGAGGGCCAGACTCTGTGCCAGAGGCATGACCACTGATGCTTCCCCCAGGTAGGCCATCTCCCCCAGCAGTACTCAAACAGGAGTACTTATTGTCAAGGGGTACAGCCACAGGGGTTTCATGATTACATTAACCTACTTACTAGATTTTCCCATGTAACATTTTGCGTTTAAGCCTCAAATCTAGCATGTACAGTGCCTATAAAAAGTATTCACCTCCCCTGGAAGTTTTCATGTTTTTTTTTGTGTTTTGCAACATTGAATCACAGTGGATTTAATTTGGTTTACTTGACACTGATCAACAGAAAAAGACTCTTTCATGTCAAACTGAAAATAGATCTCTATAAAGTGATCTAAATTAATTGCAAATATAAAACAAAATAATTGATTGCATAACACCCTTTAATATGACATACCAAGTCATCACTGGTGCAGCCCATTGGTTTTAGAAGTCACGTAATTACTTAAATGGAGTTCTGTTTTTGGAGACCTGTGTGTAGTCAAGCTGCTTCAGTTAATTGTAATAAAAATATACCTGTATTTTGAAGGTCCAACTGCAAGTGAGTCAGTATCCTGGCAAAATCTACACCATGAAGACAAAGGAACACTCCAAGCAACTCTGGTATTGAAAAGCACATTTCAGGAGATGGATACAAGAAAATTTCCAAGCCACTGAATATTCCTTGGAGTACAGTTAGGTCAATCATCAGGAAATGGAAAAAATATAGCACAATTGTAGATCTGTCCTCAACTGAGTAACTGTGCAAGAAAGGAACTAGTGAGGGAGGCCACCAAGAAGCTGTGACATCTCAGGAGGAGTTGCAAGCTTCAGTGTGAGATGGGAGATGCTACGTATACAACTGATGCCCAGGTGTTTCAGTCGCAGATTTATTAGAGTGTATGGGGTGTCAGGGAGGGGTAGCACCTTTGGTGGAGGAACATGTCGCGTCCTTTTCAAGGTGTTTAGCCCACCTTTGGTCCCTACCTGGCACTCAGCTCTCACTTGTGGCTCCCTGTAGCCACACCCCGGGCAACGGCTTCAACAAGCCGGCTAAACCAGGTGAGGGTAGCCGACGGGTCTCAAACCCTTGGTGAGATAGGGAGTTGTCTACCCCAGCATGTGAAGACAGACTCCAGTGGATTGAGCAGACGAGACCAATGGAAGGTCCAACAGTCAAGAAGGCGGTCTCTGCAAGCGTTGTTGAACGTGTAGAGCAGAACAAGACACAGAAGATGTCCTGGTCATCCATGGCGCCTAGTCCCATCTCCAGCCATCTCGATTCTTGTCTTGCCACTGAATCCAGATGGGAATTGGGAAGAGAGAGTGAGGCTGACGCTGCGCAACTCTCCCTCACTTAAATCCAAATCATGCGCTAGTCTCGACACCATCATCATCATAATGGTGTTGAGGTCTTTGTTGACACGATGGACGAACAACAATTAGAGAGTGGCAAAGAGAAAGCCACTGTTGGGGGGAAAAAATCTCATGAAATCTCGGCTAGAGTTTCCCAGAAGGTACGTGAGAGATACTGAAGTCAGCTGGAAGAAGGTTTTAAGGTCTGATGAAACCAAAATTGAGCTCTTTGGCCATCAGACTAAACATCAAAAACACACCATCCCTACTGTAAAGCATGGTGGTGTCCAGAAATCCTCAAGGCCTTCTACAGAGGCACCATTGAGAGCATAGTGACTGGCTGTATCACCGCCTGGTATGGGAACTGCACCAACCTTGATCACTGGGCACTGTAGAGAGTGGTATAGAGAACCCAGCACATCTGTGGATGTGAACTTGCCACCATTGAGGACATTTATAGCAGCACATGTAGAAAGAAGGCCTAGAAGATCACTGGGGACACCAGTTACCCCAATCATAAACTGTTTCAACTGCTTCCATCTGGCAAACGCTACCACAGCATTAAAGCCAGGCTATGGGACAGCTTCTTTCTACAAGCCATTAGAATTTTAAATTCACATGTCTGCACATTGCAACGGAGTCATAACACAAAGATTTTTAGTCCTTCACGTTGTGGGATGGATGCAAGATTTAAATAAATTCCAAGTTCTAAATCATGCTGTGGGGGATCTTCACTGCAGCAGGCCCTGGAAGGCTTGTGAAGATAGAGGGGAAAATGAATGCAGCAAAATACAGCGAAATCCTGGAGGAAAGCCTAATACAGTCTGCAAGAGAACTGCAACTTCGGAGATTTATTTTCCAGCAAGACCATGACCACAAGCATAAAGTCAAAACTGTGCAAGAATAGCTTAAAAACAACTAAGTTAATATCCTGGAGTGGCCAAGTCAGAGTCCAGATCTCAATTCAATTGACAATTTGTGGCTGCACTTGAAAAGGGCTGTTCACTCACCTATCCACACTGAATTTAAGACTGTAATTGCTACCAAAGGTGCATCTACTAAATACTGACTTGAAGGGGGTGAATACTTGTGCAATCAATTATACCGGACAACAAATTTTTTCAAAAGTATTGCTTCCTCAGAACTTTTTTTGTTTATGATAGACTGCTTGAAAATGAACACAAATATAGTTTCAGACTACTTGTATCACGTACGAATTTGGAGAAACAACAAATTAACTTTTATTGAATATAACATGTTTAATTACATAATGGTGCTGATGCTTTGCTATAGTTCAACTAAGTTAAAAATATTTTGTTAATGATTTTCATTTGTACTCGATGCCTGAGGCTTCTTGCTTAAGTGTCCAACAATAATTCGCCAGCCTTGATGGATTCCAGTTGCCCTGGTAACTTTTCTCCATGACCGCAATGTCCTGGTGAAACCTTTCACCATGTTCGTCACTAACAGCACCAAGATTTGCAGGGAAGAAGTCTAAATGGGAATGCAGAAAATGAATCTTTAGTGACATGTTGCATTTCATGGTTTTATATGCTTGAAGCATGCTTTCAACCAGCTGCATGTAATTTGGTGCTCCGTAGATGCCGAGAAAAATTTCAACAGCTTCCTTGAATGCCTTCCATGTGATTTTCTCCGGTCCCACTAGAAATTCTTCAAATTGCCTGTCATTGATGACCCGTTTGATTTGTCGATCAACAAAAATAATCTTGGCATCAGTTATTCTGGGAAGCATCTGTCTCAAAAATCAAAATACTTCATAGTAATTTTTGTGCCTGGGGATAGCAAATTCCATCCTTACAGTCCTGAACCCAATAATTATTACTAAAACCTATCCTGCCATGCAGCAGCCATGCCTCCTAAGCATGCCCGAGCATGCCTGGACAAGATAGGAACCTTTCCAGCTTAGGTTGTAGGCAACATTTTAATTGACTTGAATTATGAATTGAAATAACAAATATAGATGATTTCAGAAAATGGCACGTGTTAGGGAAATTTCAAGGTGATTTTCATGATCAGCAGCCCAAAATCCATAAAATACTCCCAAAAGTATTCAGGAAGCAAAATCTTTATTGTCCAGTGTTGTTATGTGTTTTATATTTGTGAATACTTTAGATCACTTTGTAGAGATCTTTTGGTACTTTTACACAAAAGTCTTTTGCTGTTGACCAGTGTCAAAAAAGCCAAGTTAAACCCACTGTGATTCAATGTTTCAAAACAATAAAAGATGAAAATTTCCAAGGGTGGTGAATATTTTTTATAGGCACTGTATACCAAATATGCTTTTAACATAATACAATAAATTCTGCAGATGTTTGAAATCCAGAGCAACATACACACGGTTCTGGAGAGTCTCAGCAGGTCAGGCAGCATCTTTGGAGGGGAATAAACAGACGACGTTTCATTGGGACTAGAAAGGGAAGGGAAAAAATCCAGAATAAGAATGTAGGGGAAGGGGAAAGAGTAAAAATAACAGGTGATAGGTGAAGCCCAGTTGGGAGGTGATAGGTGGAAGGGGATAAAGGGCTGAAGAAGAAGGAAACTGATAAGAGAGAACCATGGACCGTGGGAGAAAGGGAAGAAGGAAGGGTGCCAGGAGGTGAGGGGGTGAGCAGAATGAGGAACAGCAAATGAGGAGGGGGGAATTACCAGATGGTGTTCATGCCATCAGATTGGAAGCTACCCAGATGGAATATGAGGTGTTGCTCCTTCAACTTGAGAGTGACTTCTTCATGGTAGCGGAGGTGGCTGTGGACCAACATGCTGGAATAGGAAGTACAGTACAATTAAAATGGTTGCCACGTTTTGTTGCGAATGGAGTGTAGATGCCTGATAAAGCAGTCCCCCAATCTACATTGGGTATCATTGTTGTAGAAGAGTCTGCAAGGGATGCAGTAGACAACCCTGACAGACTCGCAGGGAAAATGTCACCTGACCTGGAAGGACTTTGGAATTCTGAATGGTGTTGAGGGCAGAGGTGTAGGGGCTGGTGTAGCACTTGTCTCCCACCCGGCAGTTATCCCTGCCAGCAGAATGAGTGGACAAGGGAGTCGCGTAGAGAGCGATCCCTGTGGAAGGGGAAAGATGTTTCTAACATGCTGAGTGAAATATACCAGTGAAACGGGTTCTTCAGCCCTTTTATGCTGCCCATCTAACATGTGTGCAGAAATTAGTGTGACAGGATTCAAAGAGATATCAACCCTACAATAGGAAGGGGCGCAGCTGGATTGTGTGTTGATATGAGACTTCTGCTTTTCTTTAAATTGTCAAAGGGTCTTCTGCATCCACCCAAAAGAAAGTTAAAACCTTGGAGACATGAGAGATTGAAGAAGTGGGAATCTGAAGCAGAAAAACTTCCGGGGCAACCGTGAAGGCAAAGGGATGCTGGACGTTTGAGGTTGAGGCCTTGCATCAGGATTAAGAACGTAGAGGGAAGATGCCCTGTGAGAAGAAGTGAGAGTGAGAGGTGAACCAGGAGCTGATTGGTGATTATGAGCAGATGAAGCTAGGGAGGGGGAAAGATGGGAGAAAGTAGAGAGTGGGTGAAACCTTTGCTTGAACCTCGCTTGAAAGACAGGATGTTTTGAATCAGAATCAGGTTTGTAATCACTGATGTACGTTATTTGTCTTTGACTACAGTTCGTTATCGGTTCTTCATCTTCTGCTTCTGGCATCAGAATAACTAGTAGCTGACACTGAGTGAAATTCAAACACCTCTTTAATAATGTGTATTGTAACAATACAAGTTCTTTTTCCCCATAAAGATTCTTTAAAATTTGACTGCCTCAAGTCTGATCCTAATTTTGGGATTGATACATTATGAAGACCAGTTACTTTTTAAACAAAAATCCCTCATTCACAAAATTGAGCAATAAACCAATTGAAGAGAAACTAATTGTGTCACTATTCTACTGGCAAAGCAATGACCTAATGTTATGTCATAATGTGAGTAATTGTAACCTACTTATTCAATAACAAAGACTCTGAAGATGATGGTGTAACATACAATTGTACATATTCTTTTTAAATAATGTGGGGAAAGAAAATGAAATTACTTTGTGTATTTATGTGGTATCCGTTTGGTTGTTGTCTTGGTAAGTAGAAGTTCTTATTTCAGAGTACACATTTAGAAATTGTCATGAAGGTGTACTCCGTACAGTAGAAATGGCCTCTGCTATTTTTGGAATGCAAGGTATACCATCACAATCAGGTTTATTATCACTGGCATATGTTGTGAAATTTGTTGTTTTGTGGCAGCAGTACAGTGTAAACATAAAATATACTGTAAATTAGAATAAAAATGTTTTAAAAATTAAACAAGTAGTGTAAAAACAAATCCTGCCCAATTAGCGTCAGTATTTAACCAGTAGCACCAGAGGTCCTAACACACTAGACCAATGTTACACTAAGATAAGGAATGTCCCCCTGCTTTACTCACTTTACACTAATGACTGTGAGGCTGAGCACATCTCCAATGCCATGTTCAAGCTTGCTGACAGTGCTACTGTCGTAGGCCGAATCAAAAGTGGCGATGAATCAGCATATAGGAGGGGGTTGAAAATCTGGCTGAGTGGTACATGACAACAACCTCTTACTCAATATCAGCAAGACCGAAGGGCTGATTATTGACTTCAGGAGGAGGAAACTAGAGGTCCATGAGCAGGTCTTAAAGGTTCAGAGGTAGAGAGAGTCAGCAACTTCAAATTCTACTGTGTTATTATTTCAGAGGACCTGTCCTGGTTATGAGGGAAACATGACAGTGCCTCAACTTCCTTAGGAGTTTGCGTAGATTTGACGTGACATCTAAAACTTTGACAAACTTCTATAGATGTGAGGGTATGTTGACAGGTTGCATCACAGCCTGGTATGGAAACACTGGTGCCCTTCAACGGAAAGTCCTACAAAAAGTAGTGGATACTGCCCAGTCCATCATGGGTAAAGCCCTCGCCACCACTGAGCATATCTACACAAGGTATTGTTGCAGGAAAGCAGCATCCATCAGGATCCTCACCACCCAGATCATGCTCTCTTCTCACTGCTGCCATCAGAAAGCAGGTACAGGAGCCTCAGGACTCTCACCACCAGGTTCAGGAACAATTATTACCCCTCAACAATCTGGCTCTTGAATGAAAGGGGATGGCTTTGCTTGGCTTCACTGGCCTCATCATTGAGACATTCCCACATCCTATGGGCTCGCTTTCAGGGTCTCTTCACTGTGTTTTTGGTATTTATTGCTACTGTAATGTTCTATCCTAGATGGGCACATGGATAATAGAAAAATGGAGGGCTATATTTGAGGGAAGGTTAGATTGATCTTGGAGTAGGTTAGAAGGTTGGCACAATATCGTGGGCCAGAGGGCCTGTATTGTACTGTGCTGTTATGTTCTATATTGACCACTCAGTTCCTGAACCAAACAGCATAACAACAATCACTACTAAATAACAATAATTACTAACCAAGTACTCCTTTGGTTTCAAGTTCCTCAGTATGGCAACCCTATGACCACTTTGCACTACATTGGACTATATTTTTGTTCTGTGTTCTTTCTTGTAAAAATTGTGTATAATTTATGTTTAATTTGCTTTTCTTTTGAATATGGACTCACTTTCAAGGATTCTTCATCTTGAATTCTCAATACTTATTGCTTATTATTATTGTTTCTTTCTTTTTGCATTTACAGTTTGTCTTTTGCACACTGGTTGAAAGCCCAGATTGGTGCTGTCTCTCAGTGATTCTATTTAAGTTATTGTTCTATTATAAATTTATTGAGTATTCCTGCAAGAAAATTAATCTCAGGGTTGTATAAAGTGACATATATGTACTTTGATAATAAAGTTACTTTGAATTTTTGAACTTTGACCTTTAAAAAGAGCAAAAAGTAGTGAGGTGGGTTCATTTTCTGTTCAAAAATCTGATTTCAGAAAGCGGAGTGGAAGAAGCTGTTCCTAAAACTTTGAGTGTGTCTTTAGGTTCCTGTACCTCCTTTCTAATGGTAACAATGAGAAGTGGGCATGTTCTGTGTGGTGGGAGTCCTTAATGAAGGATGCTGCATTCTTGAAGCATCGCTTTTTGAAGATGTCTTCGATGGTGGGAGGCCAGTGTTCATGATGGAGCATTACTTTGTAGCATGCAACGAAAATAAATATTCCTTTGGTGTCAAATTCCTTATTTATCAGAAGGGCTAGATTATGTGTTCCAGTAAACCACCTACTCCCATCTCTCCCGCTTAAAAGGATGAAATTGGATTAAAACTCTTGTATTCTTCCAATCTGGTTTGCTTTGAGGTTGAAAGGAGGCCATTTTTATGAAAATACTTTCACACTGATTTTCTCAGTAGAATGAATATGCATTGGGTCATGATATTTCTGTCTAAAGACTATCCTTGTCCCATTTCTTTAGGTCCCATGCCACCAGATTCAGAAACAGTTATTACCCTTCAACCATTAGGCTTCTGAACCTACATAGATAACTTCACCCCCCTCAACAATGAAATGATTCCACAACCTACAGACTCACTTTAAAGGACTCTACAACACACGTTCCCAGTATTATTAGTTATTTATTTGCACAATTTGTCTTTTGCACACCAGTTATTTAAGCTTTGTTTACCTCTTGTTTTCTTTATTTCCCTCTAAATGCCTGTAAGAAAATGTATTTCAAGGTAGCATATAGTGACAAATACGTACTTAGATCACAAATTACTTTGACTTTCATTTCACAAGTGCTAAGCATCAAAGCTGAACCTGAATTAATTTAATTTAATATGAATGTTCACAGATTTTGGAATTGCAGATACCTCTAATGTCTGTATTCTCCTACCCATCACAACTCCATATACACATGCACACGAACATTTCCTTCCTATCTGTGGAATACTTGACACTAGTTGTAGAAATCCTGTACACAACCTAAGGTTATCTAATCCACTCTTTAAGAAAGGAGGAAGGCAGCAGAAAGGAAATTATAGACCAGTTAGCCTGACGTCAGTGGTTGGAAACATGGTAGAGTCAATTGTTAAGCATGAGGTGATGGAGTACTTGGTGACACAGGACAAGTTAGTACAAAGTCAGCATGGTTTCCTTCAGGGAAAATCCTGCCTGACGAATTTGTTGGAATTTTTTGAGGAGATTACAAGTAGGATAGATAAAGGGGATGTAGTAGATGTTGTATATTTGGATTTTCAGAAGGCCTTTGACCAAGTTAAGAGCCCATAGCATTACAGGAAAGTTACTAACATGATTAGGGCATTGGCTGATTGGTAGGAGGCAGTGAGTGGGAATAAAAGAATTCTTTTCTGGTTGGTTGCCAGTGACTAGTGGTGTTCCACAGGGGTTGATGTGGGGACCACTTCTTTTTATGTTGTGTATAAATGATTTAGATGATGGAGTAGATGGCTTTGTTGCCAAGTTTGCAGATGATATAAAGATTGATGGAGGGGCAGGTAGTATTGAGGAAACAGGTAGGATGCAGAAGGACTTAGACAGATTAGGAGAATGGGCAAAAAGGGGCAAATGAAATACAATTTTGGAAAATGCATGATCATGAACTTTGGTAGTAGAAATAAATGTGCAGACTATTTTCTAAACGGGGAGAAAATCCAGGAATCTGAGATGTAGAGGGACTTGGGAGTCCTTGTGCACAACACCCTGAAGGTTAACTTGCAGTTTGAGTCTGTGGTGAGAAAGGCAAATGCCACGTTAGCATTTATTTCAAGAGGTCTACAATACAAGAGCAAGGATGTGATGCTGAGGCTTCATAAGCACTGATGAGGCCTCACCTTGAGTATTGTGAACAGTTTTGGGCCCTTCATCTTAGAAAATATATGTTGGTATTGGACAGAGTCCAGAGGAGGTTCACAAGGATGATTCCAGGAGTGAAAAGATTATCACATGAACGTTTGATGGCTCTGGGTCTGTATTCGCTGGAATTCAGAAGTTTGGTAGTGGGGGTGGCATCTCATTGAAACCTTTCGAATGTTGAAAGGCCTAGACAGCATAGATGTGGAAATGATGTTTTCCATGGTGGGAGAATCTAGGACAAGGGGGCACAGCCTCAGGATTGAGGGGCGCCCTTTCAAATCAGAGATGCGGAGAAATTCCTTTAGCCTGAGGGTAGTGAATTTGTGGCCATGTGCAGCTGTGGAAGCCGGGTCGTTGGGTGTATTTAAGGCAGAGATTGATAGGTTCTTGATTGGATATGGCATCAAATGTTACAGTGAGAAGGCCGGGAGCAGGGGTTGAGGAGGAGGAAAAAAATTAGGATCAGCCATGATTGAAAAAGGCACAATATCACAAGACCCAATTGTGCAAGTGTTAAGATATTAAATCTATGAAAAATTGCACAGGATGTGGTGTACCAAGAATGAGATACAGAAGCAACTTTACCAGAGGGATGCGTCTTGGACAGTTCCCATGGCAAGTCCAACTGCAGTTAAACTAGAAATATCTATGTGGTGGTGTCATACTCAACAGATGGTGGGTTATGACCACAGCACATTGCATTTTGATTCTTGGGACTTCTGTAAGCGCCAGGAGATGTCATTATTACTATCTCGTTAATTCTATCTGCATGGTATCATCATTCATTAACAGATGACCACTCTAATGTGAAAGTCCTGTTGACTGCTACCAAGTGTGCAATCTGGAAGAGCAAACTGTCATCATCAAGCCCCTGTTTTCCTATCAGTGTTTATACAGCCTGAATGGAAAGCTAACACACTTTTCTGCAAAGAACGTGTGAAACCTACTACTGAAAACATCATGTATCTGTTTTCTCAGCTGGTTTTATTCAGGTCCTGTGTGGATTTGTAGCAGACTAATGGGCAGAGACGGACTAACATGATTAGTCAATATCTCCATTACTATTGCGTCCTCTGTCTAACTGGGCCCCTCTGCCTATTCCTTATCATATTGAAGTTCCTCACATGGTATCATCCTCAACTTTTTTTTAAATAGTTAACAGTACAGCATGGTATTGATCCTTCTGGCCTAATAAGCCGATGCCCTCCGCGTACGCCCATGATACCAACTCACCTACTGACCTGTATGTCTTTGGAATGTGGAAGGGAACTGGAGCAGTCAGGAAGCCTGGGGTCACAGGGAGAACATACAAATACAAATGCCTTACAGATAGTGGCAGAAATTGAACCCGGGTTGTTGGCACTGTAACAGCATTACACTAACCACTCAACTCGGGTTGTTGGTGCTGTAATGGCATTACACTAACCACTCAACTCGGGTTGTTGGTGCTGTAATGACATTACACTAACCACTCAACCTGGATTGTTGGTGCTGTAACGGCATTACACTAACCACTCAACCTGGGTTGTTGGTGCTATAATGGCATTACACTAACCAATCTGCTACCGTGCCATCCCAAAGCTCAAAACCTGCAGCTGGTTGGCACCTTTAGCATCCTAGAATGTAGTTGGATTGTACAGAAGCTCCAAGAAATGGCAGAGGTCAAGGGGGAGATGAAATCTTTCATTCATTTAAAAAATAATACTGTGGGTCTGAAATATTGATTTTAAAGAACACATGTGCTGGAGGACCACTCTAAGATGGGCAGCATCTATGGAGGTGAATCTGCCCCCTTCTTTTCCAGTCTTGACGAAGGATCTTGGCCTGAAACATCAACTGTTTATTCCCTACCCTTGCTAATCAAGAACTATCAACCTCTGCTTTATATATACCCAAGGACTTGGCCTCCACAGCCTTCTGTGGCAATGAATTTCACAGATTCACCAGCCACTATGGGTGTATTTAAAGTCTTTGGGTGTATTTAAAACAGAGATTGATCGGTTCTTAATTGTTAAGGGGGCTAAGCATTACAGTAAATAAAACAGCCATGATTGAATGATGGAGCAGATTTAATGGTCCAATTCTGCTCCTATACCTTATGGTCTTCCAGATGAAAACCATCAAAATGAAGTTCAAAATCACTGACACATGCCATGAAATTTGTTGTTTTGCAGCAGCAGTACAGTGCAATAGATAAAATATACTATGAATTACGATAAGATATATATTTTTAAAAATTAAGTAGTGTAAAAAGAGAACAAAAATAGTGAGATATTTCACGTTCAGGTTCAGCTTTTTGTCAGTCAACCTTGCACATCTATACTGCAAAACAAAACAATGTGCCCAAGGTGCACACCACAGTACATATAACTCACACACAAATAATAAGATCTATTTACAACAGAAGTTACAAAGTAAATAGTATAATGCTGCTGGTGCTTCATACATGATGAGACCTGAGCTATTTGGCTAAATGTCCATTCAGAAAATTGTTAGAGGGGAAAGATCTGTTCCTAAAATATTGAATGTGTCTCTTCATGTCTCAGTACCTTCTCTTTAGTAGCATAAGAAGAGAGCACGTCAGGGGTGTTGGATGCTGCCTTTTTGAAGCATTGGCTTCATTGCTAAGTTTGCAGGTACCATACGTATAGGCAGGAAAGTAAGTCATACAATTGGCATAAGGCAGCTACTGGTGTACCTTCTTTGAATCATATCAATGTGTTGGACCCAGGATAGATCTTCAAAGATGACAAGTGGTAAGTTTTTCCGGTTGGGCAGAAATATTCATGCTGTATTACTGTGTGACTCATTGATTCTATCTTCACTGGTTATGATGAATGAGGAGATGGTCTGAGAGTCAAGTGCATCCACTCATTATACTATTGAAGACTACAACTGCTAACTCATTACACAGTATATTACTACACTGCAACAAATGTACCTAATTTACATAAAATTACCTCTATTTTCTTAGAAGTTTGCAAAGATCTAAAACTTTCACAAACTTCTATAGATTCAAGATTCAAGATTCAAAAAACTTTATTGTCATTCTCACCGTACATCAGCTCTGCAGGGCAGAATGAAACAGCGTTTCTCAGGAGCAGTGCAATCATAACATAACAAACGCAACACTAAATAATAAACATGACAATAAATAGTAAAACACAACAGCCACATGTCAGTTAAAATCAAGTTACAAGTGTCCAGTGCAAGATAAAATTGCCCAAAGCAGAGTCAGGTAGAGCAGCTATTTAGCAGTCTGACTGCCTGTGGGAGGAAGCTGTTTAGTAGCCTTGTGGTTTTAGTTTTGATGCTCCTGTAACGTTTGCCTGATGGCAGAAGAACAAACAGTTCATGGAGAGGGGGTGAGGGGTCTTTAATGATGTACCGTGTCTTCTGGAGGCATCGACTCTGTAAGACGTCTTGGACAGAAGGTAGGGAGACCCCAATAACCTTCTCTGCTCCCCTAACCACCCTCTGCAAGGCTTTTTTGTCGACAGCACTGCAGCTGGGGTACCAGGTTGTGATGCAAAAGGTAAGCACACTCTCAACCACGCCTCTGTAGAATGTAGTTAAGATGTTAGTGGGGAGTGATGCTTGTTTAAGCTTCCTCAGAAAGTGCTGGGCATGTTTCACAATCCCAGTGGTGTTCCTGGACCAGGTGAGATTGTCCGAGATCTGCACCCCAAGGAACTTGATGTTTTCCACTCTCTCCACTGTGGAGCCGCTGATGCTGAGGGGTGTGTGCTCAGGATGAGACCGTCTGAAATCGACAATCATCTCCTTGGTTTTGGTGACATTAAGCATCAAGTTGTTATCACTGCACCAGTCCTCTAGGTGATGCACAACGGAGAAGTCTTCTGACTTTTTGCATCATGGTCTGCTATGAAAACACCTATACCCCTGAATGGGAAAAACCTACAAAAAGTAATGGATACAGCCCAGTCCATCACAGTAAAAGCCCTCCCCACCATTGAACACATCTACAAGGAGCACTGTCACAAGAAAGCAGCATCCATCATCAAGGACCCCCACCATCGTTACCATACTCTCTTCTCTCTGCTGCCACCAGGCAGGAGGTACAGGAGCCTTGGGTCCCACACCACCAGGTTTTAGGAACAATTATTTCCCTTCAACCATCAGGCTCCTGAACCAGAAGTTATTACTTCCCCCAACCCAAAACTGAACTGATTCCACAACCCATGGACTCACTTTCAAGGACTCTACAGTTCATGTTCTCAATACTTATTGCTTATTTATTTATTATTATTTTTCTCTCTTTGTATTTGTACAGTTTGTCTTTTGCACATTGGTTGTTTGCCCATCTTGGTGTGTGTGTTTTTCATTGATTCTATTCTATTGTAATTACTGTGAATGGCCACAAGGAGATGAATATTAAAGTCGTAGATCCCGATGTGTACTTCTTTACTTTGAACTTTTGAACCATTGAAATATTGTACCCTTTCATCTTGTACTCCATTACAACGTAAAACTCATTAGTTCAGCTCCAGTGTCTCATCCTCCACTATGGAAAGGGAGCTTGACTTGTTAATCCTTTTCTTTGTATGTCTGGTAAATGTCTCCATCTATGATCCACGTGTTAATCCTCTTGCTTGTCCTTCACTAGCACCCCTGCACAGCCATGTTGCCCCTCCCAATGGATGAATGGGTTTCCCCATTTTTTTTAAGCACCTGACCTATTCTCATCCGTCTTACAAACTTGGACGGATGTGGAAAGCATTTCATTAGAAAGATAGGCCATTCTCAAGCATTAGGTTCAGGAACAGTTATTACTCTACAACCATCAAATTCCTGAACCAGCTTGGATAACTTCACTCACCTCAACTCTAAACACATTCTACAACATACAGACTCACTTTCAAGGACTTAACAACTCAAGTTCTCAGTACAGTTTGTATTCTTGTACATTGGTTATTGTCAGTCTTTCTTCATTTATAGTTTTTCATAACATTCTGGTATATTTTTTTCTGCCCCTGGAAATGCCTGCAAGGAAATGAATCTCAAGATTATATACAGTTTGGCAACATGCATGTGCTTTGATAATAAACTTACTTTAAACTTTGAAGTGTAAGTGGGTGTCGAAATGCTGGTCGAGGAATTACGAAAGTCAAGTTTATCGCTCCTCGGCCTTTTGGCTAAGATCAAGTGTAGTAGAAAAGTCAAGTTTCCTATTTTGTTACTTGTGGTTTGTTCCTCGTGTCATTGCAAGCCAATTACGTTATTTTTATACACAAATTGCTGGAAGACTTCAGCAGGTCAGGCAGCATCTATGGAAGAGGAATAGACAATCCATGTTTTGGGCCAAGACCCTTCATCAGGAACATCCCCTTCATCAGGACAAAGGGTTCTGATGAAGGGCCTCCAGTAAAGATTCCTAATAAATGGTCTAGGCCCGAAACACCGACTATCTTTTCCTCATTACGGCAAGCTGAATCAACCAATGCCTATTGGTTGGCTGACAATCAATCCCAAGCTGACTTTGACTGGTCATCATTCCTAACTGCCTCTTGAATGTGCTTGCCTCAAAAGGGCGGCGTCCACCGTTAAAGACCCCCACCACCCAGGACATACCCTCTTCTCATTGCTACCATCAGGAAGCAGGTGCAGAAGCCTGAAGGCACTCACTCAACAATTCAGGAAAAGCTTCTTCCCCTCTGCCATCTGATTTCTGAATGGACATTGAACCCATGAACACCAGCCTCTCCAATTTTTCATTTCTATTTATTTGCACTGCTTAACTACCCTAGTTAAAGTTTTCAGTTATCTCTCTATTATCATGTATTGCATTGTATTGCCGCCGCAAAGTTAACAAATTTCACACGTATGCCAGCGATATTAAACCTGATTCTGATAAACCATTTAAATAGTCGTGTTCTGGATGCGTTGCTGAGATTTGTAGAGCTTTGCGGTTTTACTGAATAAAGATTTATTCTCGTGTTGCAGATTTGTTCTGCTTCCTGGCTTTGGGTCTCATCAGTTGTTGTAGGTGATCAAACACAACTCCTCTCCATAGATGCTGCCCGACCTGCTGAGTACCTCCGTCATTGGTGTGTGTCACTCTGTATTTCCAGCATCTGCAGACTCTCTTGTGCTCATGTTATTTTTTATTTTGCTCTATCCAAAAGTTCTGAGACTCCCTTTGAAAGTTTAGTTATCGTTGCTGGGACACTTCAGTTAGAAGGTAGGCAGATTATTTATGGATTTCACAGGGTCATTTTACACGGATACTTTATGTTTTATCTCTTTGGGTTGAAGATCCCAGATAACGACATAGCGCTTGTCATGGTTAAGGAACCATTTGTGTCACCAATTTGCTTCCCAGATGACCGGCACTTTGATATGGACACAGTGGAAAATTCTTGGGTTACTGGATGGCAAATGAGAAGAGCAGGTAATTCGAGCTTTCTCTCGTTGGTATGTGTATTTGTTTCTCTCCTGGCATATTAGGTCTTTGCTCCTCCTCACATCAGCCCATACTGGACTTAGACAAACTGTATAGTGTGCCCACTTACCCCCTATATAAAAAAAAAGAGCATCCTACCTCCCAGTCTTGTGCCAATGCCCCATGTGAAGAACTTTAGAACATAAACACAAGGACTACCCTGGGGAGCTGACACTGTACTGAGCATATTTGTTTATTTTTATTTTCCAATTAAAATACTTAACCATAAGACAGGAGCAGGATTAGGCCATTCAGCCCATCGAGTCTGCTCTGCCATTCAATCATGGTTGATATATTATCACCTCAACATCATCCACCCGCTTTCGCCCCATAATGTATGATGCCTTTGCTAATCAAGAACCTATCTGATTTAAAAGACCAATGACTTGGCCTCCACAGCTGTCTATGGTCATAATTCCACAGATTCACCACCCTCAGGCTAAAGGAATTCCTCCTCATCTCTGTTTTAAAGAGATGTCCTATCCTGAGTCTATGACCTCTGGTCCTAGACTCAACCACTGTAGGAAGCACCCTCCCCACGTCCACTCTACTTAGGCCTTTCAATATTCAATAGGTTTCAATGACAACTCTCCTCGCCACCCCATTCATTCTAAACTCCAGAAAATACAGGCCCAGAGCTATCAAATGCTTCTCATACATTAACCTTTTCATTCCCAAGATCATTCTCATGAATCTCCCCTGTATCTTTCAAATCCCAGCACAAGCCTTCTGAGATAAGGGGCCCAAAACTGCTCTCAATACACCAAAGGCAGTCTGACCAATGCTTTATAAAGCCTCAATATCGTATCCTTACTTTTATATTCTAGTGTTCTCGAAATAAATGCTAACATTGTATTTGCCTTCCTTAGCACCAACCACCTGCAAGTTAACTCCCAAGTCCCTTTGCACCTCTGATTGCTGAATTTTCTTCCCGTCTAGAAAATAGTCTGTCTTTATTCATTCTACCAAAGTACATGACCATACAGTTATCTACATTATATTCCATCTACTTTAATATTAATTAAAGCTTCACAGAACCCCTTGTAATGTTTAGTACTCCACCTGAGGAAGATGTGCACCCTACACTGAGAATCGCTGCATTCCACTGTTCAAAAGAAAATTACTTAGAAAAAGAAAGTTATGAAAAGATAAGAGAAAATACCAAATGCTGAATGGGGTGTAAATCCCATACTGGTAGAATTTGCTTCCGTGGCTGTGTGCTCAAGTAAATCATTGATCAATGCTGATCTATCTTTTCACTTGAGCTGATTTGAGAGCTCAAGTGAGCCAACGGAGAGGAGGTGGAAGAGCTCAAGGCTTAGAATAATCTCATCCTCAATGTCAACAAGACGAACAAGATGGTATCAACTTCAGAGAGCTCACAACACTCACACTCCTCTTTACATCGGCGGCACAGCAGTGGAAGCTGCAAGCACTTTCAAACTCCTGGGAGAGCACATCTTGCACAATCTCTCATGGTCTCAGAACACATCCTACACAGTCAAGAAAGCCTCTACTTTCTGAGGAGGCCGAAGAGAGCTGGACTATGCACATCCATACTTGCGTCATTCTCCAGATGCGCAGTAGAGTGCATCCTTGCATGCTGCATCACAGCATGGTACAGAAAGTGCACTGCACCGGACAGGTGTGCTCTACAGCGGGTGGTTAAAACTGCCCAAAGTATCGCTGGCAACAGCCTACCCGCCATCAAAGATGTATATAGAGAAAGGTGCTGGGAAGGGCTTGCCAAATCATGAAGGATCCCAACAACCGGGCTCATAGGCTGTTTGTCCCCCTCCCATCAGGGAAGAGGCTATGCAGTTTCATGCCCCAACCAACAGGCTCAAAAACAGTTACTTTCCACAAGCCATCAGGCTCAACAGCACCTCCACCATTAACCCACCCCACCACATTTTCTGCCAGTCACTTATGTACTGTACATACAATCAGTCTATGTATATAAGCTAATCTCATGTATTTATATTTATTGTGTTCTTTGTTCATTATCTCTTTTATGCTGCCTCTGATCCAGAGAAACAATGATTTCATTTTCCCTTACACTCGTGTACTGATGAATGACAATAAACAATTTTGAATCTTGTTAGTTTCCAAATGTCCAGTGCCGTGATATAATGTTTCTGATACTGTGTCCTTTGTGTGTGCAGCTCACGGTTTCCTGCCTCCTTTGTATCATGTGGTAAAACAAAACGCTGGCCTTGAGAAGCTGGAAATCTGTGAGAAATTCTACCCAGAAAACCTGAGGAAAAATGTGATTTGTGTAATAAACTGGGACAAGAGGTAATCTCTCTGCATGGTAATTTACTTCAATGCAGACCATTCTATTAAATGAGTTAGTAATAATTGTTGGAAATTCTCACGTGTCGGGCAATGATAGATTCATAGTGTTCTACAGTATGGAAGCAGGCCCTCAGCCCTACAGTCCATGCCAGCTTGAGCTAATCCTGTGTTTGGCCCATATCCCTCTAAGCCTTTTCTATCTCTGTACATGTTCAGATGTCCAATAAACATCATAGTTCTACCTAGCTTTATCTCTTTCTTGGCCAGCTTATTCCCCATTGTGGAAAAAATCCTACCTCTCAGGTCCCCTTTAAATCTATCCCCTCTCTCATTATGTCTGTTATGTTTTGTAACTCCAAAAACATAAAACTAATTGCAAGAAAAAGACTGGAGCCCAAGAGAACATGTCTTAGTTTTGATTTTTCTTTAAGCAAGCTGTGCACAAATGATGTGGTGAAGTGATGACGTATGCCATTTACATACTTATATGTATAACCTGCAATAAATTATTTAAATGAACAAGAAAGCTTAATCAAACAATATATTTTGAATATTAAATAGACAACACTCCTTCCTGCTTAGCTATAAACTCAATATGGAATGCATCTCATCAGTATATTATATAATACAACTACTATATATACACACAAAGCATAGTAAATTTTAAATTGTCCTGTACAGGCCTATAGATTCAATTGCTGTGGAGAATTTCTTATTCTTGTAGAATAACATCTTTCCTGACTGGTGGTGGGGTCGCTCTGCTTGGCAGGTGAGACAATCTCATGATCTGGGGCCACCTGCATGGTGGTCATAGGAGTTGACCCTGTGACTGCAGGAAGTGGTTCTGAAAGCTCTGGACATCTTTCTTCTCTTTTTGGCAAGATGCTGCAGAGCATTTCTGTGATTAGTTGTCCTCTTGAATTCGATCTTGTAATTATGTCCTCTTAGAAACAGAGCTGCTGCTGTTAGTGGAACACCTTTCTGTGGATTAAAAATGGAAACCAGTGGTTGACTGTCAGTAATTAGGGCAAACTTTCTCCCATACAAGTACTGATTGAAATGTCTTACCCCCCAAACCAGACTCAAAGCCACTTTGTGCATAAATATTCTCTGCAGTGGTAAGGAAATTTGATGCAGACTACGGGCTGTCAACTTCTGTCACTCGTAATATAATATGACTGTACCTGTGACATGAGATGAGGCATCACAGGCAAGCTTCACTGGGCAATGTGGATCATAATGTCTGAGCACCATGTCTAATGGCACCATTTCTTTTACCTTTCTTAAAGCCACCTCACACTGCTTTGTCCTTCGCCGTATCTTCTGGATCTGCAGTAATGAGTTCACAGGGTGGAGCACATTAGCTCGATTTGTCAGAAACCTGTTAAAGTAATTGACAAATCCCAAAAAGGGCTGGAACTGTGACATGTCCTTTGGCCTTGGAGCATCCACCAGCGCTTGAATTTTCTCAGCACACTTGTGTAAGTACTTGTCCATCAATGGTGTGAATGCAGTTAGTGATGCTTGGTTTAAAGAATTCACACTTGTTGCATCATGCTCTGAGCCCATAATGTTGTAATCTTTTTAACAATGCCTTAGGATTTTGGAGATATTCTTTGTCATCCTTACTGGTAACATTAAGTGCCTGGGCAGCCTTGCAACACCTGGTTCATAGGTTTCTGCCAGAGTGCAGGTGCAGATGCTACTCCAAAAATAAATTTATTATAACGATAAAACCTTTGAGGTGAGAGGCCTCAGCTAAGTCCACTTTGTTGAAGTGTTTTCCCCTTGGAAAAGCTTGTAGAGATATCCTCTATCCTGAGCTGAGGATATAGATCTACTTTCAGTATTGGTTGATGGTGACCTTAAAATCACCACAGATCCTGACAGTCCCATTCTTCTTAGCTACTACAACCACTGGCACTGCCAATGAACTCCTCACAGCATGCAAACTAGTTCACTGGCTACTTTATCATGGATGGTATTAAGAACTGGACAGGCTTTGTAAAACTTGGGTGTGGCATTTTCATTTAACACTATTTTACCCTTGATATATTTGAGTTTTCCAATGCTATTCTTGACCACTGCAGTGGCATTATCCAGTATCTTTCTTCATTTGCTTTCAGTTGACTGGCTTGCAGAGGATGTGGCATGCAAATTGTGGATGGATCAACAATCAAGTTGTAGTTGTCTCAGCCATTCATGGCCCCACAACGCCGGCCTTCCTGTTTTTACCATGTACAAGCCCAATGTGGGTTGTTGGTTGTTGTATTTCCCTGTTACAAATGTCATTCCCACAGGAGTATTCTTTTCTCCTGTATAATTTCTTAGTTGTATATCTGCAGGCTTCACTTCAGTATCTTTGAAATGCCATTCAAACTCATTTTGTGGAATGACTGAAATAGCTGAGCCAGTATACAATTCCATTTTAATTAATTTGCCATTCATTTTGGCATAAACCATATTGCTTGTCTCCTGACAATTTTCACATAGTAAATCTCAAGGCTATTCAGTTCTGTGTCACTCTCACCATCATCAAATTTTTTCATCAACAGCATGCAAAATAGTGCTCTTTTTGAAACTGCAACTTGACTTTTTATCTTTATCTCTTCCCTGTGCAGTATTTTTGTATGCCCAACATGTTCTTTGTGTGTCCTACTTTGCTATCTTTGTTTTTTTTTGCCTTTAAACCTGCAATGGTCTGTGAACCCTTGCTACAGCTGTAACAAATTTGTTCAGCCAGGCAGGTCTCCATGCAGACGCTGCAATTTTATTTATACTCACTTTAATCCTGGCTGCAACTCAGTTGGGTCTCTGTCTGCCTTTTCCATTGATACAGCAATTTCAACTGCTCTTTTAAATGTAAGTTGTGCTTCAGTTAGGAACCATTTTTGAATGCTTTCTTGTAAGATTCCACAAACTGATCAATCTCTTGTTGCATCATTAAACCCATTACTGAACTGACAAGTCTCAGACATTCTCTTCAATTCAGCCACCTAAGCTGAAATGGACTCCCTAATCTTTTTGATTCCTCTTATCAATCCTAAAGCATTCTGCAGTTAGCAATGGTTTTAGTTCTGAATGTTCTTGCATTATTTTTTTGATATCAGTAAAACTGTTGGTTTGGTCGGAGCAGTCAAACTTCTAAGCAAAACTGGCACTTGTTACTCATTGCTTATTTCATTTGCTTCAAAATACTATTCAGTTCATTCTGTATACAGCAGCCAGTTATCTTTTGTGCAATCAAATGTGCCTATTTTTCTGATGTAACCAGCTATTTCCACTTTAAAAAAAAATTATGATTGTTGTCATCCGGTACTCACTGTTTATGAACTTGTGAATTTGTCCTTTTTGTTTTAACTCAACCATGTTCTCTCTCTCCCTTCTGATGAGACATGCGCTGCGCTGCTTTTTCTTTACTCTAACTTCTTGCTGCACGTTTTTAACTCAGTCATCTTGCTGCTCTTCAACAGGAAGGTAGCTGTCTCGTGTTCATTTAAAGCTTTGTCATCACCAGTGTTATGTTTTGTAACTCCAGAAACACAAAAATAATTGCAAGAAAAAGACAGGAACGTAGGAGAACATATCTTAGTTTGGTTTTTACTTGAAGTGAGGCGTGTGCATAGGACATGGTGGTGTGATGACATTTGCCATTCATGTACTTTTATATATAAACTGTAATGAATTCTTTAAACAAGAATGCTTAATCAAACAATTTATTTAGAATATTACTGAAATATTAAATACACAACAATGTCCTCTCACCTTAGTCTTACTTAGCCTGGGAAAAAGACTTTGGCCGTTTACCTTATCCATGCTTCTCATCATTTTATAAACTTCTTCAATGTCACATCTCGGCCTCAGACACTCCAGGGAAAACTAACTCCCTCTTCTTTTCACTCATGCCATCCAGTCCTGGGAATATCCTTGTGACATTTTCCTGCACCTTTTTAAGGACATGAGAGACTAGCTTTATTTGTCACATGTACATTGAAATGTGCAGTGAAATGCCTCATTTGAGTCAATGACCAACACAGTCCGAGATGTGCTGGGGCAGCCTGCAAGTGTTGCCACATTTCCAGTGCCAACACAACATGCCCACACTTTTATTAACCCTAACTTGTACATCTTTTGAGTGTGAGAGGAAACCAGGAAACCCACAGGAGGAAAGTACAAATTCCTTACAGACAGCGGTGGGAATGGACCCGGCTGCTAGCACTGTAATAGTGTTAAGCTGACTGCTATGCAAACGTGATATATCTATTGAATCAGTACCCAAGGGGTGTTGAATGCAATTGCAATTACATTTTTTTTGGCTCACAATAATATTTGACCTGTTCTTTCCTAGGGAGGTTATGGAGCGCCACTCCAATGTCAAGACAAGCAGACAAAAGTGTGGATTATAGCCTGGGCAGCGAGCTTCTGCCAACAGTCCTGTAACTACACTGCCCTCTTCACCAGGTACTCTCACCATCTTGATTGGGTAGAGCGGAGCACCATCTTGGCCGGGAGACCATTCCTTCCCTACGGACTTCCCCCCAAACCCACCGTGCCTTGTCACAAAGTTAGGCATGCCATTGGAAGGAGCTCAAGAAAGAATCCGGCGAGAAAATAGGAACGTAGGCAGAAGTGGAAGAAGAAACCACCGCACAAGGTCACTTTTGAAAGCAGCATATGGCATGCTTTCTGCGGCGAATCCTATGCACTGTTACCTACTTCGTACAAGTTGCACTGCTAAGTTGAAAATTGGAATGAGGCAAAGATTATTGAACTGTGAATATTTATTCTGTATCCACAGTGGATGAATGACCAAGGTCAACAAGGCATGTTACAAATTGAATTCAGAAAACCTGGTCTTTTGTGAGCTAACATCAGATGAAAGGGCAAAGAAAGCGGCCAGAGCATTATTAAATACACAAAGGATCAATCAATGAGATTTTAAAATATTTGCACAGTTTGATTTCTTTCATACATTGGTTGTTTGTCAGTCTTAATTTGCAAGTACAGTATTATTTCATTGATTCTGTTGTATTTTTTGCTTTCCTGCAAATGCCTGCGAGAAAATGAATCCCAAGATAGCATATGGTAACTTTGATAATAAGTTTATTTTGAACTTTATTCTGAGAGCTGACACAGACTTAGTGGACAAAATAACAGGTCTATATTGTAGGGAAATACGACATTTAGTATATTTGTTATGACAGTTTGCAATTGGGACATTTTCCCCTTCTAAGTTCCCAATAGCATGATAAGGTAGAAATTATTTTCTACACCATTTCTTCAGATTTACATGAAGATATTTTGGGGAGTGACCAGAATTAAGTGCAATACTCTAAATGTGACCTAACCAGAGCTTTATAAGGCTGTTATATAACTTCTTGGCTTTTGAACTTGGAGCCTTGATCAATGATTTGTTGTTCTTTAAAAGTCGAATTTTCCTTCGCTAGAGTGGAAGAGATTAAGTGGGAAGTTTTGTGGATACGTATGAACCAAGACAGAATTGTTGCTGAAGATAATTATTCAGATTTTAAACTTTTATTTAGAGATACACATCTGTAACAGGCCCTTCCAGCCCAAAGAGGCCTCACGCCCAATTGTATCCATGTGACCAATTAACCTATTAACCTGTAAGTGTTTGGATTGGGGAAGGAAAGCAGAGCACCCTGTTGGGGGAAAATGGGGCCAGGGAGAACATACAAACTGCTCACAGACTGTGGTGGGAATTGAACCCTGGTCGCAGACCCTACAATGGCATATGCTAACCACTATGCTAACATGCCACAGCATGGGGATTGGTGACCAACAAATATAAATTTAAGATAAATTTGGCCCCTCTTACCTGATCCCATTTCTGACCTTATAAAGACAGGAAGGGCATTGATACAACGGTCTAGGACACTGGTAAAGAACTGCCCCAGCAGTGTACTGGTGCTGGGATTGTTGATTTTCAACAGATATAGTCACCATCCATTGTTGAAAGTATGATTCCAGCCATTAGAAATGTTTCCCCTTCACTCCAGTTTACCAGGGTTGCTCAGAGACAAAACTGGAGAATGTCCCTTTATTAGGTACACCTATACACCTGCTCATTAATGCAAATATCTAATCAGCCAATCACGTGGTATAAAAGCATACAGGTATGGTCAAGAGGTTCAGTTAAGGTAAGACCAAACATCAAAACGGGGAAGAAATGTGATCTGAGTGACTTTGACTGTAGAATGATTGTTGCTGTCAGACGGGCTGGTTTGAATCTTTCAGAAACTGCTGATCTCCTGGGATTTTCACACACAACAGTCTCTAGAATTGACAGAGAATGGTACAAAAAACCAAAAAAAAAAATCCAGTGAGTAGCAGTTCTGTCGGCAACAGTGCCCAGTTAATGAGATGGGCCGGAGGAGAATGGCCAAACTGGTTCAAGCTGACAGGAAGGTGACAGTAACTCAAATAACTACTCATTACAACAGCGGTGTACAGAAGAGCATTTCTGAATGCAAAACATGTTGAACCTTGAAGTGGACGGGCTACAGCAGCAGAAGAGGATGAACATGCAGTCAGTGGCGACATTATTGGGTACAGGAGCTACCTAATAAAGTGACCACTGAATATACTTTAATGACAAGGCCATCACTCTTGTCCACCTCTAGGAATCTGCTTGTAATGTTGCTCCCAGGACAGGAAACCTCTCCACTGTGCTCGGGAGATAAATTCATTCCTATATACCAATAATGTAAGTGCTGCAAAGCCAGGATTTACTGAGCCTTTACCTTAAAGCCTGGATTTATTAAATCTAAATACACAAGTGAGGATTAGCTAAACATAGATTTAAGATGGGATTAATGAGTCAGAATCAGTAGTTACCCAAAGGCTGAATTTCCATTAATATTGTCATGAGCTTTGATTTGGGATCATTCATATATGGTTAATATCCACAGTCAGATGTCTAGGTATTTAACTTCAAATACAATTTTACATAAATTGGAACTTTTTAAAAAAATTCTGGCTCTTTTGAGCGAGTTTTAGACCATAACACGTATAGTTTAAACACTGAGTTTTCAAAGGCTTCAGAAGAGAAACTTACCGAACATTGGAAGGCCTGGATACAGTGGACATGCAGAGGATGTTTCCAATGATGGGGGAGTCTAGGACCAGGGGGCGCAGTCTCAGAGTAGGAGGATGTCCCTTTAGAACTGAGAAGAGGAGAACATTTGTGAGGTAGTGTTTATGGATTTATGGACAGTTCATAAATCTGATGGCGAATGGAAAGAATCTGTTCCTAAAACATTGAGAAACAAGAGAAAATATGCAGAATGCTAGATATACAAGCAACACACACAAAATGCTGGAGGAACTCAGCAGGTCAGGCAGCTAGGAAAGAGTACAGTCGTCATTTCGTGCTGAAACTCTTCAGCAGGACTGGAGAAAAAAAAGCTGAGGAGTAGATTGAAAAGGTGGTGGGAGAGGGAGAGAAACACAAGGCGATAGGTGAAAACTGGAGGGGGAGGGATGAAGTAAAGAGCTGGGACATAAATTGGTGAAAGAGACAGAAGGCCATGGAAGAAAGAAAGGGGGGGGAGGAGCACCAGAAAGAGGTGATGGGAAGGCAAGGAGATGAGGTGAGAGAGGGAAAAGGGGATGGGAAATGGTGAAGAGTGGGGGGGGGCATTATTGGAAGTTCAAGAAATTGATGTTGATGCCATCAGGTTGGAATATAAGGTGTTATTCCTCCAACCCAAGTATGGCCTCATCACGACAGTGGAGGAGGCCATGGATGGACATATCAGAATGCGAATGGGAAGCAGAATTAAAATGGGTGGCCACCGGGAAACATTGAGTGTGTGTCTTCAGGCTCCTATACTTCCTCCCTGACGGTAGTAATGGGAAGAGGACATGCCCTGGGTGGTGAGATTCCTTAATGATGGACGCTGCCTTCTGGAGGCAATGACTTTTGAAGATGTCCTTGACAGAGCTGGCAGGCTGCCTCTAGCACAATCCCCACTGATTTCATTTGACACAAAATGACGTCTCACTCTACCTTTTGCAATACGTTTGCAAAATAAGACTAATTTCATTTTGTGTCAACATCCAACAAAATCCTCGGATGTGCTGGCGGGGGCAGGGGGGTTGCCATGCTTCTGGCATCATAGCTAGATATACATAATTTGCTAACTCTAACCTGTATGTCTTTAACATATGGGAGAACATCGGAGTCCCCAGGGCAAATCCACATGTTCACAGGGAGAATGTACAAACCCTTTATAGACTCCAGCAGGAAATGAACCATGATTGGTGACACCGTAAAAGAGTTATACTGACCATACATTACCGAGCCACCCCTTTAATAAGCAAAAATAAATTACCCCTTTGCTTGTATCCTTCAGATTTAACCCACTAAGTAAATTAAAGAGTTTGGACTCAGTTCTGGGAGTTTGGTCTTCCTGACCAGAAGCAGGAAATATTCAAAGTAAAGTAGACAAAAATATTCTCATTCATTCTCATTTTCTCTCTCTCTCTCTCTCTCTCTCTCTCTCTCTCTCTCTCTCTCTCTCTCTCTCTCTCTCTATAAGCTTTGTTTCACATTTACAGCTCTATGGACTCACTTTCAAGGACTGCATGCCTCAGTTCCCAAGGAGACGTTGGATTGCACATAATTAGGCGCTTGGCAAGGGCTAATAAAATTAAGTCGGGTTTAAGCTGAGTGGCCATTGTGGAAACAGTCATATTGGAATGGGCCAGTGTTAGAGTGGGGAGTTCAGGCTTCGGCTCATATAGGCTTTTATGAGGAAAGGCTGAGCCTGCAAGTAATTTTTTTTCCATTTAGATTTTCTTTCTTTCTTTCTTTCCTATTGCACAGTTGGAGCATGGAGATGTCAGGCAGGATAGTGGAATGCTCACTGTGCTGGATGTGGGAGGGCAGAGTGACCTCCAGTGTCCCTGATGACTACACATGCAAGAAACGCATCCAGCTGCAGCCTGTTTCAGATTGTGTTACGGAAATGGAGCTGGAAATGGATGAACTCCAGAGCATTCAGGAGGCTGAGGGGTTGAGCTACAGGACTTACCAGGAGGTAGTTACACTCAAGGTGCAGGACACGGGTAAACAGGTAATTGAGTGACCATCAGGAGTGGGGGAGAGGATAGGCAGCCAGAGCAGAGTGTCCCTGAGGACGTTCCCCTCAACAACAGTTATACTGCTTTGTATAAGGTTCCGGGAGTGAGGGAGTGGGTGCTGGGAGAGGTAAGCCAGTAAGCCACAGCGGTCGGGTCTCTGGCACTGAGTCTGGATCTGTGGCTCGGAAGGGAAGGGTGGGGGGAGAAGAAGCAACTTGCAGTGATAGGGGATTCATTAGTCAGAGGAACAGAAAGGAGGTTCTGTGGATGAGAATGAGATTCCTGGAATACAGATTCCTAAATGCTATGTTACATCCCAGATGCCAGGTTCAGCGACACCTTGGATCGGATCCACAGCATTCTTAGGCGGGAGGGTGAGCAGCCAGAAGTCATGCTCCATGTCGGTACCAGCAACATGGGTTGGAAGGGTGACTAGGTTCTGCAAAGTGAGTTCAAGGAGTTAAAGGACAGTCCCTCTACGGCTGTGATCGCAGTATTGCTACCCATGCCATGTGCTAGTGAGACAAGAAATAGGGAGATCATACAGTTTAACACATGGCAAAGGAGATGCTGCAGGGGGGAAGGATTCAGATTTTGGGATCATTGGGCTCTCTTTCAGGGAAGATGGGATCTATACAGAAAGGACGGTTTGCACCTGAACTGGAGGGGGCTAATATCCTTGCGGGAAGGTTTGCTAATGTAGCACGGGGTGTTTAAACTAAAGTTGCAAGGGGATGGGATCCAAAGTGCCAGAGTCAATAATAGAGTGGTTGTAGGGAAAGATGTTATTAATCCTACATACAAAGTCAGGAATGAAAGGTTGATCTTGGTGGGACTGATATTCTGAGCTGTGTCTATTTCAATGCAAGAAGTTTTGTAGGAATGCCAGATAAGCTAAAGGAGACTTGGCTGCAGGAGGGGCAGGACTGACAGCTCAATATTCCAGGGTTCCATTGTTCCAGACATGATAGAGCAGGAGGGGTTAAAAGGGGAGGGGTGGCATAACTAGTCAGAAAAATGTCATGGCAGTGCTCAGATAGGACAGACTGGAGAGCTTATCTACTTAGACGATATGAGGGGAGATGAGAAATAAGAAAGAAATGACCATGATTATGTTATAGGTAACCCAACAGTCCACAGGATTTAGAGAAGCAAATTTGTAGAGAAATCGCAGACTATTTCAAAAAACATAAGGTTATGATACAGTAGTAGGAGATTTTAACTTTCCACATATTGAGCGGGACTCCCATTGTAAAAGGACTGAATGGGAAAGAGTTTTTTAGATTATGAGGACACTCAGTCCTCGTTTATTGTCATTTAGAAATGCATGCATTAAAAAATGATACAATGTTCCACCAGAATGATATCACAGAAACACAAGACAAACCAAGACTAAAACTGACAAAACCACATAATTATAACATATAGTTACAACAGTGCAAAGCAATACTGTAATTTGATAAAGAACAGACCATGGGCACGGTAAAAAAAAGTCTCAAAGTCCCGATAGCCTCATCATCTTACGCAGACGGCAGAAGGGAGAAACTCTCCCTGCCATGAACCTCCAAGCGCCGCAAACTTGCCGATGCAGCACCATTGGAAGCACCCGACCGCAGCGGACTCTGAGTCCGTCGGAAAACCTCAAGCCTCCGACCAGCCCTTCGACACTGAACACCATCCTCTGCTGAGCACTTCGACCCCGCCCCAGCCGCCGAGTGACAAGCAAAGCCGAGGACTCGGGGCCTTCCCCTCCGGAGATTCTGGATCACACAGTAGCAGCGGCAACGAAACAGGCATTTCAGAGGTTTCACCAGATGTTCCTCCATGCTCTCACGTCTGCCTCCATCAAATCAGGATTGTGCACGGCACCCTACTTGACAGATTACAGATATTCATCACTGGAGTGGCCGCTGCGCGCTGCGTCACGCCGCCATCTTCTCCTCCCACTGCCAAATCTGTTTGTCAAATGTGTTCAGGAATGTTTTGTTAATCAATGCATTGAGGTCCCAACAAGATAGAGTGTGATACTAGATCTCTATTAGGAAATGAGACAAGGCAAGCACATAAGAACATAAGAAACAGGAGGAGGAGTTGGCCATCTGGCCCGTTGAGTCTGATCCGCCATTCAATAAGATCATGGCTGATCTGGCCATGGACTCATCCCCACCTGCCTGCCTTTTCCCCATAACCCTTAATTCCCCTACTATACAAGTGACCGATGTTTGTGTAGGGGAACACTGTGCATCTAGTGATCATAATGCCGTTAGTTCCAAGATGATCATAGAGAAGGATAGCTCTGGTCCTCAGGGTGAGATTCTAACAGAGAAAGGCCAGCTTTGATGGTAGCAGAAAGGATCTGGCAAGTGTGGACTGGGACAGGTTTTCTGGCAAAGGTGTACTTGGTAAGTGGGAGGCCTTCAAAAGTGAAATTTTGAGAGTACTGTGTTCGTATGTTTCTGTCAGAATAAAGACAAGGATAACAGGTTTTATAGAACCTTGGTTTTCATGAGATATTGATACCATAGTTACGAAAAAGGAGGAGGTGCATTGCAGGTATAGGCAGGAAGGAAGAAATGAGATACTTGAGGAGTATAAGAAATGCAAAGAAACACTTAAAAAGGAGATCAGGAAGGTTAATAGAAGACATGAGGTTGCTCCAGCAGACAAGGTGAAGGAAAGTCCCAAGGGCTTCTACAGGTATATTAGGAGTAAAAGGGTAGCAAGGAACTGGTCCTCTGTTAGATCAGAGTGGTCATCTATACATGGAGCCAAAAGAGATGAGGGAAATCTGAGGGAGTGCAAAGAATCCTACAAGACCACGCTGGAGTACAGGCTCCAGCAGAATAACGTAAGGGATGTGTGGTTGGGCATGAAGCAGATCACTGGCTTCATGGTTAAGGAAAGGAAGACTGAAGGCTGCCTGATAGGGCCAACAAACTGAACTTATCTTTCAACAGGTTCAGCATTGGACCTCCTGCTGTCCCCTCCCCCACTTACTCAAACCACAAAGCCTTCTCCCTCCACCCCTCACTCCCCTCTGGTGAGTGCTTGTCTTCCAAATCCCCTGACTTTGGAGTATCCTACCTCTACGGGGATGTCCACCCTCCCCCACCTGACTGTGACTGCAGGTCAGGTGAAGAGACAGCTGGAGAGACTACATCAAGACCAGGCTGTTGGACCGGACAGTATCAGCCCCAGGGTACTGAAGGCTTATACAAGCCAGCTGTCTGGTATTTTGCAGCACTTTTACAATCTGAGTCTGATTCAGGAAAAGATACTGGTGCTATGTAAGACTTCCTGCTTGATTCCTGTACCCAAGAAGGCAACTCCATCTGAACTTAATGACTACAGACCAATTGCTCTCACATCTCATGTGATGAAGGTGCTGGAGAGGTTGGTCCTGACTTACCTTGGACCATAGGTGAGGTCTTCATTGGACCCTCCACAGTTTGCCTACCAACCTCATGTGGGAGTGGATAATGCCATCATCTGCCTGTTGCAGAAAGCTCACTCTCACCTGGATGATGCTGGTGGCATTGTGACAATCACATTTTTTGATTTCTCTAGTGCCTTCAATACAATCTAGCCACTTTGTCTGAGCAAGAAGCTCCAAAGGATGGGATTAGACAAATCCACTACCTCCTGGGTTACTGACTACTTGACAGACAGTTGCCAGTTTGTACGGCTGGGTAGTTCTCTGTCTGGGATGGTGGTGAGTGGCACTGGATCTCCACAAGGGGCTGTCCTACCTCCAAGTCTGTCCACACTGTACACCTCAGCCTTTCAGTACAACTCTGAGTCTTGTCATTTGTAGAAGTTCTCTGAGGACCCTGTAATGGTTGGATGCATCAAAGATGGGCAGGAGTCGGAGCACAGAGTTTGGAGGAGAAGTTTGTGGAGTGGTGCAGGAGGAATCACCTGCTCCTGAATGTGGCCAGAACTGGGGAGGTGGTGACTGGTTTTAGGAGGAAGAGGACTGTGACAAGGCTTGTATACGTTCTGGGAGAATATGTTGCAGTGATGGAGGAGTACAAATAGTTGGACGTTCACCTCGACAATAGACTTGACTGGAAAACCAACATCAAGAAGGGGATGAGCAGACTCTATTTTCGATAGAAGCTGAAATCCTTGAATGTGTGCAGCAGGATGTTGGAGATCTTTTACCAGTCTGTTGTAATGAGTGCAGTCTTCTTTGCTGTGTTGGGGGAGCAGCATCGGTGCTGGTGGTGCAAAAAGACTAAATAAAGTTATCAAAGAGGCTGAATTCGTCCTTGGCTACAACCCAGACACTTTTGAGTTAGTGGTGGAGAGGAGGTCACTAAACAAACTGTTATCCATTATGGACAATCTGGTACATCCTCTCCATGACCTACTGAATAAACAGTGGAGTACCCTTTCGAACAGATTCATTCAGCTCTGCTGTCACAAGGATCATTACAGAATATCTTTCCTACCAAAAGCAATAAGTATATACCAACAGTTCATCTCTGTGCTACAGGTGAACACACATCAGAGTACAATAGTCTCTGTTTTAATATTTTGCACATTATTGTACATTCTAAATTATTGCACATTGGTATATTATTATTGTGTATATTATTCTGTAGTTCATGTTTGGTTAAGTCTGCACACTGCTAAGCGTGATTTTAAATGCTGTTGTAATGAAGGAATTTCCCACTCAGTGTCAATAAAGTACTTATAATTATAATAATAATAATAATTATTATATTATCTTAGTGATTTTTGCATCCATAGAAGTGAGGCAAAGCAACTCTGGACCGTATACAGATTACAGAGGAGGCATTAAGGCAAATTAGGGTGGATGAATTCCCAGAGCCTGACAAGGTGTTCCCTCAGACCCTGTGGAGGGTTTACTGCAGAAATTGCAGGGGCCCTAGCAAAGATATTTAAGATGTCTTTGGCCATAAAATAGTGGCGCGTTCAGATGCAGTGGCCTCTTAGATGCCAACCAAAGGTGTTTTTGTCTTTATTTTAAGCATCATTTTTACAATTGCAAGACACTGCTGGACATTAAGAACTTCAGGTACTGCAGGTCTACCCATCAGCAAGTTGCTCGTTGGTTGTGGCACTAGAGAAGTGGACTTAGGACGGACCATGTTACTGCCTGCTACAGGAAGGCATCAGGGTCAGTGCACAATGGCGATGTGCTCTCCAACAGCACATGATTGTATTGGACATTCCTCTTGTGATTGCAAGACCCTGTTGGGCATTAGTAATGTAAAATACTGCGTCCATTTCCCTGGCTTGTTGGCGAGATTGACAGCAGGGGAGCTGGGACTAGGCTTGTTGCAGCAGTCCAAAGAGAGGTGACACTGGAGGCAGTATCGTCCAGTATCCATGCAGCTGGCCCTTGTTGTTGGTGCTGCTGTTTAGTGTTCAATCGGTGGAAAGACAAGCTGGATTGCATGTGTGCATGCGTATGTTCATCACAGACTGCTGAGAACTGCTTGCTCCTACTGATAACACCCATACACCATCAATTGACAGGATATATCATTCAGGGATTTGAGCTCTATAAGATACTGTGTTTTGCAGCTTGGCCCTAGAAGGACACTACAGTACTTAGTTTGGCTGTATTCATGTCTGGTTGAATGATAATTAAACATCAACCTGAGATCGTTGCCCCTCTGACTGAAGGCCTGTGCAGGGATCAGTGCTGGATCATTGTACAAAGTGTAGTTTGTCATCTACATTAACAATCTGGATGATAAAGTGGTAAACTGGAACAGCAAATTTGTGGATGATACCAAGATTGGGGGTATAATAGACAGCGAGGAACACTATCAAAGCTTGCAGCAGGATCTGGACTAGCTGGAAAAATGGGCTGCAAAATGACAGATGGAAATTAATGTAGACAAGTGTGAGATGTTGCACTTTTGGGAAGGCAAACCACGGTAGGTCTTCCAGGGTAGGTCTTACACGGTGGCTGGGAGAGCATTGAGGAGTTAATAGAATGAGGGACCTGGGGATACAAATCCACAATTCCTTGAAAGTAGCACTACAGGTAGAGGATCATAAAGAAAGCTTTAGGCACATAGGTCTTCAAAAATCAAAGCACTGAGTACAGGAGTTGGGATGTTATGTTGAAAGTGTATAAGATGTTGTTAAGGCCAAATTTAGAGTATTGTGTGCAGCTTTGGTCACCTACCTACTGTAAATATATCAATAAGATTGAAAGCATGCAGAGAAAAATGACAAGGATTTTGCTGGGACTTGAGGACCTGAGGCACAGGGAAAGGTTAGGACTTCATCTACCTAGAACCTAGAAGACAAGAGGTACCTAATAATGTGGCCACAGTGTATTCCCGTCTGTTTTTGGGTTTATTGCACATCATTGTTGCAACATATGGCTATTTGAGTTACTGTTGGCCTCCTGTCAGCTTGGCTATTCTCCACTGGCCTCTCTCATTAACAAGACCTTGTTGCCCACAGAACATCTGCTAACTGGATGTCTTTTTTTGTTTTTTTTTGCATCATAGTGTCTGTTGTGCATGAAAATCCCCAAGAGATCAGCAGTTTCTGAGATATTCAAAACACCTTATCTGACACCAACAACCATTCTATGGTCAAAGTCATTTAGATCACATTTCTTCCCCCATTCTGAAGTTTGTTCTGAACAACAACTGAACCTCTTGACCATGTCTACGTTCTTTTATTCATTGAGTTGCTGTCACTAGATCAGTTAACTAGATATTTGCATTAATGAGCAGGTATACAGGTGTAACTAATAAAGTGGCAATTGAGTGAATTTCTTTATTCCCCACCCAGTATCTCCTTGAGCGCATTGATGTTCTTTGTCTTTGCTATACCCCTTTGTTCTGCTCCTACGTTCCACACTATGCCACTCTGCAAGTGAAGACATTGCTCCTGAATCATATTTGGACCTGTTAGTGACCGTCTTTCCCTTTCTAGCCTGGGAGTTTTCTTCCCCCACAGATACTCCATCAAACTTCTTCAATAAAAACTCCATCAGGTCATGCCTTTTGTTAAGGGAGAGGTTTGACCTTTCCTCATTTCAATCAGCTCTAACTTAGAGTCCCTGATTAATACTGCAGGGAATTACGCCCTTCAGCCCATCAGGTCCAGGCTGACCAAAATGCTCATCCACACTAATACCCTTTGTCTGGATTTAGTCCGTGTCCTTCTAAACCAGTGGGTTATATTGACCCCCACCCCAGGGGGCAGTGGGGGTTTCTAAGGGGGAAATAAAAATAAAGGGGGAGTTGGGGGTGTATGGTAACAAGGAAGCATCTAAAGCAGGGATGGCCAAGCTATGGCGTATGCACCAAAAGTGGCGCATTGCACCCCAGTGATAATAATAAAAAAGTAAGCCTACTCATGCAAAAGGTATTAATCAAAAACAGACTTGTAGAAAAAAATCTGTAACAAGAATTCAAGTAGCTTAGAGCTAGCAATGGGTTTTACTGAGAATAAATCTAAAACTTAGCAATTTTATTATTTCGTGCACATCTTTTGGCGAATGTTATCTTCATTCACATTAATCTGTTTTCAATTAAAAAATGTTCAATAAATTAAACTAGGAAAGAAGGCCTTTTGTTCTGCAGTCATTCCATAACTGTTCAATACACGTTTGATTCTTGTTTGATCCTGAGGTGCCAGGCATCTGCACCAGCGGTGCGTCGCAGGTTTTTGCCAGTCAGTCTACAATTGACACTTGTGCGCTACGGAGTTGTGCTTTGTTCGTCCTTTGTGAACATTTGCAGTTTTGTACTTTTTCGAAAATTAAGCCTTGTTTTTACATTCAGTTACCCTTCACAGTGCAAAAGGAAATGAGCAAAAGAAAAGCAGAAAGTGATAGTAAGCGTGAATTCAATGAACAGTGGGAAAATAAGTTCTTATTTATAGCGGGTCCGTCAGGAAAACCATTGTGCATTGTTTATGAAAACACTTTTTCACATAATAGAAGACATGATCTTAATAGACGCTATAAAACACATCAGACTGAAATAGAAGGAAAACTGAAGCTAGTGCTTGGGTCTGAGTTACGGAAAGAATGTATGATTAAGAAAAAGGAAGAAATCAAAAGAAGACAAAATATATTTATTAGAAGAAGTTGTGAAAGTTTGGCGATGACAGAAGCATCCTACAAAATTGCTTTAGCGTTGGCCAAAAAAACGGAAGTCTTTCTCTGATGGAGAAGAAATTGTTAAGCCTTGTCTCCAAATATTTGCAAGATGTCTTGGTGATAAAAATATCGAAAGGAAAGTAGACAAAATTACTCTGTCAACGCAGTTACGAGACGCACCGAAGAACTCTGTCATGATGTATCTGAGCAACTGAAAGACCTTGTTCATGGTTGTAGTTTTTCTTTAGCTTTGGACGAATCTGCTGACATATGTGATGTAGCCCAGTTAAGCATTTTTATAAGAGGAATTGAGATAATTTTAGCGTCTTTGAAGAACTTATCGGTCTTGAGTCACTTAATGGAAAAACAAGAGGATCAGACATATTTGACAAAGTAAAATCATGCCTAGAAAATCTACAACTAGATTCTAGTAAACTCATCGGGGTTTGTACTGATGGAGTGCCGTCAATTATAGGTAAAGCCGCTGGGACTGCAACTTTGCTTGAAAACTTTTTAGATTGTCCTCTATTAAAATATCACTGCATTATACACCAAGAGTCACTGTGTGGAAAAACTTTAAATTTGCACCATGTTATGTTACTGGTTGTGAAATGTGTGAATAAAATTAGAACAAGAGGATTAAACAGACGAGAATTCATTGTGAAATGTTAGGTTTGGAATATGGCGATCTCGTCCTTCATCGTGAGGTGCACTGGCTTTCCAGAGGACAGTCTCTGAGTAGATTGTGTAAACTGAAAAATACTGTTCATAATTTTCTAGAAGAGAAAAATGAGCTGCCTGGGAAAAGAGCCCTTTTATGTGTTAACAATTGGTTATTTGATTTAGCATTTTTAGTTGATGTTACCAGCCATCTCAATTATTTAAATTTGAAACTCCAGGGCAAGCTTAGTAAATGATATCAATGCATTCAAGATGAAGTTAAAACTGTTCACCTCTCAGTTAGAAAATGAGGATTTGAACCAGTTTCCGCATTTAAAAGAGCAGAGAGAATGTGCTGAAGATAATGGCAATTTTACAAAATATGTTGAAAAAGAAAGATTATTGCAAGAATCATTTGAAAGCTGTTTTCGTGATTTTGCTAAAGAAGACTGCATACTTGCATTTCTAAACCCATTTTCACTTAGTGAACAGAAAATCATGAAGATGCCTAGTAATGTACAAATGGAACTTATTGACTTGAAAACAAATTCACTATTGAACATGAAATTTGATGAGCTTCCCTCAGTCCCAAAGGCTTCTGACATGATTAATTTCTGGCGATCATTACCCTGTGAACATTTTCCAGAACTAAGAAAATTTGCCCAGAGTTATATCTGTCGTTTTGGAACAACGTACAGATGTGAACAAGCATTTTCAGCCATGAAATTGATTAAAAACAAAACAAGGTCGCGATTGACTGATTCAAATTTGAAGAATCCTCTGCTGCTCTCAGTAACTAATTTAACTCCAAACATTAAAAGCTTTGCGAAATCAAAACAGACTCAATGTCTCATTAAGGTAAGTAATGTTTATGTTGTTTTTATATTAAATCAATATATCATGTAAAAATACTAAATATGTCTATATTAACATATTTTTACAAGAATTGAATGGGGGTACAAGAGTTGTATGGCGCACCTGAACTCGTGCATGAAAAATTGACACATGGAATGTAAAAGGTTGTCCACCTCTGATCTAAAGGATACAGGCTTATTGTAAACATTTGATCCTCAGTGCCTCATAATTAATTACAAAGATCATATTATCATCTCATCTCTTGCTAACCCACCATTCTCTTAGACTTTGCCCGAAGCACATTATAGTTGTTGAAAAGCAACGTGACACTTCTGAATTTGGCATACCATGAGAAATCTGGGCTGAAGAAATTGTGTTACTTCCAGGCACGACCCATTTATTATTTCTGTTCACTACTGTAGTACAGTGTCACCTAGTACAATTCCTGTTCTCTAATCACGCAGTGACACAGTTTCTGTGAATTAGGGTATGGCATTCAATGGGGTAAAGTTCAGAATCTGCCCTTTTGAATAGTCTTGACCATATTTCTTTAGTTCACAGCCCAAATGTGGTATCACTGTCCCACTTATGTAACTTCAGGCAGACAGTCAGGTCTTGCCCAAGCTATGATGATGTCATAACTTTCCCCTTCATTGATTGCAGGGCTTGAGGTTGTTCTTAAGCAGTAAGCGATTGGCCATAGACATTAATCCATAATGAAAATGGCAGAGGCAAACCAGATGAAGAAGAAGTGTAGGCAGCATAGTGTGGAGTACCTGAAATATGTACTTACACCAATACCAAGCAACCAATGTGTCTGTTGTGTGAAAAAGCCTTTTTTTAAAATGAGGGAATGAAACTGTCCAGGCTCCTTGAACCTTCGAAGAGAATACACTCTGACAAAAACAATTAAGAACTTGGCATATTTCCAGTCATTTTATGAAATGTTTCAGAATTGGAAAACAATTAAAAATGCTTGCCAGCACTTCACAACAGAACAGTGAAACTGTGATGTTTTGCATGCTTCATACAACATTTCCTTGCTCAATGTTAAGCCTGGAAAGCCCCAAACAATTGGAGAAGAATTGATTCTGCCAGCTGACAGGAAGGCTCTGAGTACTGCTTTGCTTAAGTCACCAGACCAATTAATTAATTCAGCTCAGCGACAACTCTGTTCAAAGACAAATAGGTGAAATGTTTGAGAATATTGAAGATACATTTTGCAACATGCTTAGGACAACAGAACTTCTTCTACAGTTGGAAGAGGCAACTTAGCCAGGCAACGAATCTTTGCTTCTTGGTTATGTTTCCTTCATAAAAGATGAAAGGATTTTTCATGCATTATTATTTACAAGAGGCTAGAAACTGATGTGAAGGGAGAGTCAAAATTTTGGGTTGTTTATAAATTTTGTCAAAGAGAAGGATATTCCACTCACCAACATTCTTGCTTGTGCAACAGATGGGGAACCACCTATGGCTAATAGGCAGCTGTCAATCCCAGGGGATCATGGGTTTACGACTCTGGTGGGCTGTGTCTTCTCTGGGGTGCAAGCCTGGGTGGGAAGATTTGAAGAACCAGCTGTTGCCCATGCAGTAGGTTCCCCCTTTCCACGTCACTGATGTAGTCCCAGGGAAGGGCAATCACCGATACAGCTTGGCACTGGTGTCGCTGCAGAGGTTGCCACAGTGAAGTTGCAAACAACATCAGACTGCCTTAGGGACTCCGGCTTTGGCTTTCTTCCTCAGGGTTTACTCCCGAAGGCTTTCCCATGGGTGGGTATGGCCGCAAGGCAGCGGAGATATAAAATCAGAGTTCTCCTTCTCCAAGGCGGGCTGCTGTCCAAGGCTGACGAGCCTCACCTACCTGAAGCAATTGGTTTTGAGGTGCTAGTGGTCCGCCTTTGCCCCTTCTCTTGTCAGTAGAAACAGTTTCCACCGGGCCTAGTAGCTAAGCCACACGTGAAGGCCAAGAGTTGGACTTGGTTGTCAGCGGCTGTTAGAGACACATGCCATTTGGAGCACTTATCCTCACCACTACCCCCAGCTATGACAACCTTAGGAAACTGTGGGGTTATTACTTTCTTGAAAAAGGCTGTACCTAATAAATGAAACATATTCACCATTCAGTGTGCAATTTACTGACAATATCTTGTCATAAAAATCTTGTGATTGGTTGCACAAATCATTAAACGCTGTTACCACAGCGGTAAATAAAATCAAGTCCGATGCCCTCAATTCTCGACTATTTCAACAGCTTTGTTTGCATGCTTGCTGTTGCACACAGAATTCAGATGCCTGTGATGTTGCTATACATTTTCTGAAACCGTAATAAAGTTCCTTGAAGACTCAAATACCTCATTTAGTAATCAACTGAGGAATAATAGGCATGACATTGCTTATTTGTCAGAATTATTTGCAAAATTTAATTAAATCAATATTCAATTGCAAGGAAATTATTTGAATCTTACTAAAGCCAAATCAATCATCTTCACATTTTGTCCAAGTTATACCTCGGTGGTTGAGCCCACTAGGGGATCAGCAATTCTGGAGTTGGTGTTGTACAATGAACCGGAATTGATTTGAGAGCTTAAGGTAAAAGAGTGCTTAGGGGAAAGAGATCATAATATAATCAAATTCACTCTAAAATTTGAGAAGGAGAAACTAAAGTCAGACGTATTAGTATTACAATGGAGTAAAGGGAATTACAGAGACATGAGAGAGGAGCTAATCAGAAATTATTGGAAAATAATGGCAGGGATGATGGCAGACCAGCAATGGCTGGTATTTCTGGAAGCAATTCGGAAGGCATAGGATACAGTGTATATACCCAAAAGAGGAAGAAGGCAATATGACACAACCATGGCTAACAAGAGAAGTCAAAGCCAACATGAAAGTGAAAAAGAGGGCATATAATAGAGCAAAAATTAATGTGAAGTTAGAGGATTGGGAAGTTTTTAAAAACCAATAGAAGGCAAGTAAAAAAGTCATTAAAAGGATTAAGATGGAGTACAAAAGTAAGCTAGTCAATAATATTAAAGAGGATGCCAAAAGTTTCTTCAGATACATGAAGTGTAAAAGAGAGGTGAGAATGGATATCAAACCACTGAAAAACAATGCTGGAGTAATGGGGAACGAGGAAGTAGCAGATGAACTGAATAAGTATTTTTCATCAGTCTTCACTGTGGAAGATACTAGCAGTATGGTGGAAGTTCCAGGTGTCAGGGGGCGTGAAGGGTGTGAAGTTAACATAACTAGGGAGAAGGTTCTTTGGAAACTGAATGTTCTGAAGGTGGATAAGTCACCTGGACCAGACGATGTACACCCCACAGTTTTAAAGATGTGGCTGAAGAGATTGTGGAGGCATTAGTAATGACCTTCCAAGAATCACTAGGTTCTAGAATGCTTCCGAAAGACTGGAAAATGGCAAATGTCACTCCACACTTCAAGAAGGGAGGGAGGCAGAAGAAAGGAAATTATAGGCCCGTTAGTCTGACCTCAGTGGTTGGGAAGATGTTGGAGTCGATTGTTAAGGAGGTAGTTTTGGAGGCACATGATAAAATGGGCCTTAGTCAGTATGGTTTCATCAAGGGAAAATCTTTCCTGTCAAATCTGTTGGAATTATTTGATGAAATAACAAGCAGGACAGACAAAGGAGAATCAGTTGATGTTGTGCACTTGGATTTTCAGAAGGCCTCTGACAAGGTGCCACACGTGAAGCTGCTCAACAAGTTATGAGCCCATACTTTACAGCAAGGATGGACAAAGCAGTGGCTGATTGGCAAGAGGCAAAGAGTGGCAATAAATGGAGCCTTTTCTGGTTGGTTGCCGGTGACTAATGGTGTTCCATAGGGGTCTTTGTTGGGACCGATCCTTTTTATGTTATATGTCAAAGATTTGGATGACAGAATTGATGGCTTTGTTGCAAAGTTTGCAGATGATATGAAGATAGGCGGAGGAACAGATAGTTTTGAGGAAGTAGAGAGGCTACAGAAGGACTTAAACCGATTAGGAGAATGGGCAACGAAGTGGCAGATGGAACACATGAAAGGGTAGACTACTTTCAAAATGGAGAGAAAATACAAAAACCTGAGGGGCAAAGGGACTTGGTGGTCATTGTGCAGAATTCCCTAAAGGTTAATTTGCAAGCTGTGTATGTGGTGAGGAAGGGGAATGCTACGTTAGTATGCACTTCAAGAGGACTAGAATCTAAAAGCAAGGATATAATGTTAAGGCTTTATATAGCAACGCAGAGGTCTCATTTGGACTATTATGAGCAGTTTTGAGCCCCTTATCTGAGAAGGGACATTTTGAAACTGGAGAGGGTTCAAAGGAGGTTCATGAAAATGATCCCACGATTGAATGACTTATCATATGAAGAGTATTTGATGGCTCTGGGCCTGTATTCACTAGAATTCAGAAGAATGAGGATGGCCTTATTGAAAGCTATGGAAAGGTGAAAGGCCTAGACAGAGAAGATGTGGAGTGAATGTCTCCTGTGGTGGGAGAATCTAAGACCAGAGGACACCACCGCAGAATACTGGGGTGTCCTTTTAGAACAGGAATGAGGAGGAATTTCTTTAGCCAGAGAGTGGTGAATCTGTGGAATTAGTTGCCATAGGCAGCTGTGGGGTCCAAGTCTTTATGTATATTTAAGGCAGAGGTTGATAGATTAGTCAAGGCATGAAGGGATATGGCGGAAGGTAGAAGATTGGGGCAAAATGGATCAGCCAGGATGAAATGAGAGAGCAGCCTCAATGGTTAAATGGGCTAATTCTGCTCCTGTATCTTCTGGTTTTATGGTCTTATTTAAGTGCAACATTGGCTGTTGTGACTTTTTCAAATTTCTGAGCGTCTCTAAGTTGGAAGAGAAAGAAAGAATACTAGATGATGGTTTTTAGGTATATTGTGCCCATCTGGATGAGCTGCATAAAGATATGTCAGAGGGATTTCAGGCTTTTCTGTCGATCCAAATTCCAGATTGGATGATAACTCCATTGCTGAACATTTATAATGAGGAATTAACAGGAAGGATGGAGGAAGAACTGAACTTACTATAGAATGACTTTGAGCTGAAGCAGACATTCAAAGAAAATCATGTCAAGACTTTTGGTTGCAGAAAGAAATCTCTGATCACTGTCTTGCACTGTGGCAAAAGGTCAAGATGTTCTGTATTATCTTTCCAACATCATACTTAATGGAGAATGGTTTCAGGGCAGTTGCCCAGCTTCTTTTAAAGCAACAAAACAGACTGCTTCACTGTGCTTTGCAAATCAAAATTCTTTTTGGTTTTATATAATGGCCAAAAAAAGGGAGAGGGGTGCGCTGGGGATGTAGTCTGGGAACCAAGAGGGTAGTAACCCAGAGAAGTTTGAAATTCACTGTTCTGAAACTTGCACCTCTCCAAGTGTGTTATGGATGTTATTTTATACCTACCTCAACCATGTACTCTGGCATTTTATTCTACATTTTACTCTCTGTGCAAAAGGAAAAGACTGCCCCTCAAGTTCTTATTAAATCTCTGCCTCATCACCTTAAACCTGTGCTGTCTACTTTTCAATTCTTTTTCCTTGGGATAAAGACTCCGTGTATTCATCCTATCTTTTCCACTCATGGTTTTAGAAATCTCTACAAGATCACCGCCCCTCCCCCCACCACGGTTCAAGTCCCCCAGGCTTCAAGGGAAAAAAGATACAGCCTGCTGAACCTCTCCCTCTAATACTGTCTCTTGAGTCCTGGCAACATCTTTGCAAATCTTTTGCACATTTTCCAGCTTAATAACATCATTTCTACATCAGAATAATCAAAATTGAGTGCCTTACTACATGTGTGGCCTCATCAGTGTCTTGTACAACTGCAAAATAACCTCGCATTTTCTGAACTCAGTGCCTTGACTGATGGGAGCCAGCATGCCAGAACAGCTTTCCTCATCTGTCTACCTCTGACTCCGCACTCTGGGATCCATTTCTAGCACCATTCATGTGAATCTGCTTTTCCCACATGTGCATCACCTCTGCTGAAAAAAGGGCAGAGTTTCTCATTGTAACGTTGATTATAATTGATACCTGTACCTGGCTGGAAGCCCGAGAAGAGTCTATTCGTACTTTCCCGTTATTTCCAAGGGCCTTCGTACTCTTTCTGGAACATGGGAAATAGATCTGTGCTCAGTATCCTCACTGCCCGTTACATATCTGAAAGAATTAATCATCTGCTTATCAGAAGTGCGTCAGAATTAAGCTCCATGTCTCACTAATCTCATTGGATGTTTACCAAGGATTTCTTAGGCTTGTCGTGTGAATATAGGCTGTGGAATGAATTAAGGGGACTGGAGGGTTTATAACCCCACAGTAAGCAACATTTAGACTCATCAAAGAATGCAGGCTGAAGGATCTGTCCAGATATCCGTGTGTTCCTGATTCAACAGCCAGGGTAGAGTGGCTTGTGTTCTCTTGCTGTTGATCAAGTTCCTTGAAGGGCAATGACGGAGGTTTACTGAGTGGAAGACCAGTGAGGATTTTGAACACAAACTCTGATTAGTCCTTTGAAGATACTTGAAGAGTGAGCAGTGTTCAGCCATCTCCCAGAGATGAGCCATAGGGAATCAACGGAAGATATTAACACACTTGGCAGCTCTGCATCTGACAAGGAGGAATTACTGCCGGCTGAAGTAGACGGTAACTGCCAGCCTAATGTAAGTATTTCAGTCTCTCAAATTCTTCCAACAGGGTGGTCTTCTTGTCATATTCCTTTCCTTCTTCCTGACATTGTTCTTCAACGAGCTGCATCAGGAGCACTAGCCTCTCCATTATTGAACACATCTTCAAAAGGCAATGACTCAAAAATGCAGCATCCATCATTAAAGACCCCCACTACCCAGGGCATGCCTTCTTCTCATGGCTACGCTCAGAGAGGAGGTACTGGAGCCTAAAGACTCACACACAACGTTTTAGGAACAGCTTCTCCCCCTCTGTCATCAGATTTCTGAATGCTCCATGAACACTAACACATTACTTTTGTTATCTTTTTGCACTACATATAATAATATATGTATTGCTATCTATTTCTTAATTGTAATTTTTAGTACTAAAACCACTGCTTCTACAAAATGACAAGTTTTACAACGTATGTCAGAGATAATAAACCTGATTCTGACTTTGTCTTGGACTCTGATTTTCAGAAGGTCACGGATACACCTGCCTCTGGACTTCCTGCCCTCCATCTCATCCAATCCCAGGGTGTCTGTGCTCCATCTCTGCCCCTCCAAAAGTATCCAGACCCTTGATTTCCAAGGTTCGATCCCCCTGGTTGGTTATTCAAGATGAAAAGTGAGCTTTACTTGTCCCATCTACGTGGAAACATACAGTGAAATGCGTCAATTGTGTCAACAGATGTGCTGGGGGCAGCCAGCAAGTGCTGCTACATTCTGGCATCTGCATAGCATGCCCACGACATACTAACCCTAACCAATACTGTACATCTTTGGAATGTGAGAGGAAACCAGAAAATCCAAAAGAAACCCGCGCAGTCACAGGTAGAACATACAGACAGCAGCAGGAATTAAACTCCAATTTTACAGTGGGTTTTGTCAGCACTAACTGCTACACAACCATGCTGCCCAGGGTCTACAGCCTCAACTGGCCATTCCTGGTTGGGGAGGGAATCCGGAATTGGATCAGACTGCTCTACACAGACATCCGTAGTGCAGTCCAGGTCAACGGGTGGGAAACAGACAGCTTCCCCATCAGGTCTGGAGTCAGGCAGGGCTGCCCCCTCTCCCCTGTCTTGTTTGTCTGCTGCATAGAACCCTTTGTGGAAGCCATCAGGAGGGATGAGGGCATAAGAGGGGTGACGCTGCCAGGCAGTGGAGGGACCCAAGTGAAAACCTCCCTGTACATGGACGACGTCACCGTCTTCTGCTCTGATCCGAGGTCAGTTCGCAGGTTGATTGGCACCTGCGAACAGTTCGAGCTAGCGTCGGGGGCCAGGGTCAACCGCACGAAGAGCGAAGCCATGCTCTTTGGCAACTGGCCCGACCGATCCAGCGTCCCCTCCACCATCAGGTCTGACCACGTGAAGGTGTTGGGGATCTGGTTCGGAGGGGCTGAGGCGTGCAACAAGAACTGGCAGGAGCGGACTGCCAAGGTGAAACAGAAACTGGGACTGTGGGGAGGGCGCTCCCTGTCGATAACGGGCAAGAACCTGGTCATCAGGTGTGAGGTGCTCTCAGGGCTGCTGTACTTGGCGCAGGTGTGGCCCATCCCCCGCTCCTACAGCTCGGAAATCACCCGAGCTGTCTTCAGATTCGTCTGGGGATCCAAGATGGAGCGGGTGAGACGGACCGCCATGCACAAGTCCCTGGACAACGGGGGCAAGAACGTCCCCAATGTCGCCCTCACCCTGATGGCCAGCTTCGTATGTGGCTGAATCAGGTTGTGTATAGAGCCCAGGTATGTGGGCACCAAGTACCACTATGTGCCCAGGTTCTACTTGTCGCCCTGGCTGCGAAGGATGGGTCTGGCCCCACTCCCGCGCAACGCCCCAGTCAGCTGGTCGTTGCCGGCATACCTGTCCCACATAGCAAAGTTCTTCCAGGAGAACGCCTTTGACCACAAGGCCATCAGGCAGTGGTCGGCACGTAGTGTCCTGCAGGCACTGCAGGAGAAGGACGTGATGGACACAGTGGGGTGGTTCCCTGAGCAGACTGTCCAGTTCATCTGGCAAAATGCCTCATCGCCAGATCTCACCAACAGGCACCAAGACCTCGCCTGGCTGGCGGTGAGAGGGGCCCTCCCAGTCAGAGCCCTCCTGTACGCCCGGAACGTCATCTCCGCACCCCACTGCCCACGGGAGGACTGCAGTGAGGAGGAGTCTGTGACCCACCTCTTTGCACACTGCCAGTTCGCAAAGAGGGTGTGGAGGAGGATGGACGGGCTAGTGTCACGTTTCATCCCCAGCAGCTGCGTGACAGAGGACTCTCTGATCTACGGGCTGTTCCCGGGGACGCACACGGAGACCAACATCCGGTGCTGCTGGCAGATCATCAACTCGGTGAAAGACGCTCTTTGGTCAGCCCGAAACTTGATGATCTACCAGCACATGGAGATGTCCGTGGGAGAATGCTGCCGACTGGCACACTCTCGGCTGCAGGAGTACGTGCTGAGGGACGCACTGAAACTCGGTGCAGCCACCGCAAGGGCCCGGTGGGGAAGGACCACAGTATAGGTTTCTCCACCCGTGGGAGTGGGAGGGGTCGGTGGGCGGGGAGTATACCCCTCAACAATGAGATGCTAAGCTGAACTACTGGAGTGCCACGTGGGTGGCTATAAACACGGGTATTTTACTGAGTATAATGGAAACGTATGTAAAGGATGAAAAGTTATTGAATGGTTTATTGTATATATTTATTTTTGAATACAGTATATTTTGAAATAAAAAAAAAACTTCTTTAGTTGACAAGTTAGCACAAAGAATAAAAAATAAATATTACCTCCAGCTACCCTGTGAGTCCTGCTGCAAATCAACTGTGATTTTGCAAAGTTAACTTCAGGCAAGGCTTTTGATTCATTTCAGCAAAACGTTTCGCAAAATTTTAACTTGTAAAAGATTTGAAATAAATACGAGCCTCCCTCTCTTTCGCACAAGCCCATCTTCCTGTTGATGTCTTTCATCAATGTGACATTAATGTATGTGTGTGTGTGTGTTTTATGGATTCACAAAGCAACTGGCAAATGTAGAAATATGAACCAGATGTGGGGTCATGTCAGGTTTTACAGTGGCCTAATTATAATGCACTTAATTTAATCAGGATTAATACCTTTAACAAAGTGTAATCGCTCAGCGTAGTTCAATGCTCTCCAAGGGAGAAATTGTATTGCATGACCTCTTGTGGATAGCTTGACCGTCTATCATAATCAGATAATAAGTACATTCAACCTACTTTTATGATTTTATTGAAATGGCAGAAGTTTAAAATCGGAAGCAGAAATTGCTGGAAGTAGATAGGTCTCAGACATGAAACATTACCCCCGTTTCTCCTTCTACCGATACTGCCTGACCTGTTTGGTCTTTCCAGTATTTCCAAAGCGTCTGATTTTATTTGTGTCTTTTAAATATTCCATCATGCTCCCAGTGTACTGGTGTTGTGCCAACCTTTTAGCTAAATACAAGATCAATCTAACCCTTCCCTCCTAAATAGCCCTTAATTTTTCTATTATGCCTGTGCCTGTCGGATATCTTCCTCTACCACCGTCCCTGCCAGCACATTTCATGCACCCACCACTCTTTGTGTCAAAAAAACCTACCCCTGATAGCCCCCTAAACTTTCCATCCAACACCTTAAGCTGTGTCCCCTTGTACTAACCATTTCCACTCTGAGAAAAAAGGACTCTGGCTGTTAGCTCTATCCGTACCACTTACCATCTTGTACTCCTCTATCAAGTCACCTCTCATCCTCTGCTCCAAACAGAAAAGCCCTAGCCCACTCAACCTTTCCTCATAAGGCATGCTCTCTCATCCAGGCAGCATCCTGGTAAAATCCTCCGTGCCCACTCTAAAGCTTCTACATTCTTCCTAAAATGAAGCAATCAGAACTATCAAAACATACCAAGTGTATTCCAGGAGGGAGGAGAAGATGGCGGCGCAATGCAGCGCGCGTGGCCGCTCCGAATGATATCGTATGTGTTAAGTAGGATGCCGTGCGCAATCCTGATTTGATGGAGACAGCTGTAAGAAGCACAGAGGAACACCTGGAGAAACTTCTGAAATGCCCGCTTCGCTGCCGCTGCTACTGTGCGATCAAGAATCTCCGGAGGGGAAGGTCCCAAATCCTCGGCTTTGCCTATTGCCTGTTGCCAGGGCCGGGGTCGAAGCGCTCGGCAGGGATGGTGCTCGGTGCTCGGTGTCGGAGGGCTGGTCGGAGGCTGGGAGTTTTCGGACAGACTCAAGAGTCGGCTGTGGTCGGGTACTTCCAGAATGCTGCATCGGCAAGTTTGCGGTGCTGGAGGTTCATGGCAGGAAGAGTTTTTTTTCTTCCTTCTACTGTCTGAGTGAGATGATGGGGCTTTTGAGAGACTTTGAGACTGTTTTTTACCGTGCCCATGGTCTGTTCTTCATCAAATTACGGTATTGCTTTGCACTGTTGTAACTATATGTTATAATTATATGGTTTTTGTCAGTTTTTCAGTCAGTTTGTCTTGTGTTTCTGTGATATCATTCTGGAGAAACATTGTATCAGTTCTTAATGCATGCATTACTAAATGACAATAAAAGAGGACTGCGTGTCCTCATAATCTATAATCTAACCAGAGTTTTATAGAGCTGCAACATTAACTCGTAGCTCTTGAACTCAGTCCCCCAATCAATAAACACCAACACACAATATGCCTTTTTAATCACCCTATCAACTTATTGGGGTATTGAGTTCAAAAGCTAAAAATTAATGTTGCAGCTCTGTAAAACTCTGGTTAGCCCACAGTTGTTATATTGTGTTCAGTTCTGATTGGTTTGAGGGATCTATGAACATGTGTTCCCATAGTTCCTCACACTGCTGAGAATCGTGCCTTCAAGTTTGAGCTTCCAAAGTGAATCACTTCACACTTTTCTGGTTTGAACTCCATCTGCCACTTCTCAGTCCAGCTCTGCTTTCTGTCAATGTCCCGTTGTAACATACAAATATTCTGCAATAGCCAGGTTCAGGAACAGTATTACTCTACAACCATCAGTCTCCTGAACCAGCATGGACAACCTCTCTTACCTCAACACCGAATTGATTCCAAGCTATAGACTCAATTTCAGGGACTCTACAACTTATTGTCAGTTTTAGACTATAAGACCATAAAATATAGGAGAAGAAATAAGCCATTTTGGCCCATTAAGTCTACTCCACCATTTCATCTTGGCAGATCCATTTTACCTCTCAGCCCCAGTCTCCTGCCTTCTCCCCCATATCCCTTCATGCCCTGACTAATCAAGAACCTATTGGCCTCTGCCCGATATATATATACCGATGCCTTGTCAATGTTTCAGCTCTGGGCTGAGGCAGGTTCTCAGCCCAGAATATTGATAATTCCTCTCCCAAGCCCTCCACCCACAGATGACGCTCAACCCACTGAGTTCCTTCAGCTGTTTGTTTCCCTCTGGAGGGAGCAAATAATTATTGACCTAAGGTCAACACATTCAGCATTTTCTGATATTAAATCTGATCTGGGGAAGCAAGCGTAAATACCCTCATCCTGTTGGAGGCAATGAATTACAAATCAAAGAGACATCATCACCTGCCCAGTGTTTATGTCATTAGCCAGAGCTACAGATCAAGTTCAAAGTTCAAAGTAGATTTATTACCACTATTTACTACCTGAAGATTCGTTTTCTTGCAGGCATATACGGGAAAACGAAGAAATAAAATAGAATTTATAAAAATATAAATAAAGACTGACAAACAACCAATGTGCAAAAGTAGACAAATCATGCAAATAACAAAAAAGTATACAAATAAAAATAAATTGTAGAGATCTTGAAAGTAAGTCTGTAGGTCAGAGTTGAGGTGAGTGAAGTTGCCCATGGCAGTTCAGGAGCCTGACGGGTTGTAGAGTAATTACGTTCCTGAACCTGGTGGTGTGGGACCTAAGACTCCAGTACCTTCTGCCCGATGGTAGTGGTGAGAAGAGCGTTTGGCCCGGGTGACAGGGGTCCCTGATGATGGATGCTGCTCTCTAGTGACAGTGCACCTTGCAGATGTGCTCAATGGTGTGGTGTGGACTAGGGCGCATCCACCACTTTTGGTAGTCTGTGGTATACTGAAAAATTCTCAGTGGAAATACATTTTGCTGAAGATCAGTATTGTTGTCCAGAGAGGACACCAAAGGGATTTAACCTGCCGTAGGAGCAGATTGGAGAGGCTGATCTGTCTTTCAGTCCCAGATCAGTGTACTGAATTGTTTGATCTGTTCTGTTTCTTCCAGAAAAGTGAAGGAAATGATGCAGAAAATGAAGGGTTCTTCAACATGGTGAGCCACACTCAGAGAAACCGCATGGATGACCAGCGATGCAATCTGAAGGATAACAAGATGCCCTCCAACAAATCAACTCTCATCGCAGCCAGCGGTGAGTACACAGCAATATCATAACTTGAAATGTCACGCCACAATGAGGAGACTTCTGAAGTGATGCACTGGGTCTGCTGTGAATCCAGCTCAGTGTGAAGAGAAAATAAAACTCTTTTCTTTTGCCAATGTCAAGAGTTGTAACTGAATGGATTGCAACATGTTCTCAGTTAGATTGGCATGGCTCCACAATGCAAAACAGCCAGTGGTTCTGCAGTATTGTGTGCCTGTCTATTGTGCGGCCGTGTGTGTGTTTCTGTGTGTCTGTGTATGGGCATGTCTGTGTTTCAGACAGTACATGTGCTTCTGTGTGTGTATGTGTGCATGTATCTATGTGCGTGTACTGTATGCTTGTGTGTGTGTGTTGGAGAAGTTGCACTTTCTTTTAATATGGATTTGTTGATGCATTCAAAAAAAACTCCTTCGATGTTTTCTTTTGCAAGTTATTTGTGAGCTTGTTCATAATTATCCCAGTTATGTACTCTAGAAATTTTCCCACTTCTCACTGCAGTTGATCAGTATAAGTGTTGGTTGTTATACAACAGTGAATGTTATAAAGATAAAGGTTAAAAGATCAGTTTTATTTATCACATGTACATTGAAACATACATCATTTGCATCAACGACCAAGACATTCTGAGCATGTACTGCAGGCTATGTTTCTGTTTCCAACATTGCATTCCCACAATTTTACTGACACTAATCCGTACATCTTTGGAATGTGCGAGGAACCCACATGGTCACGGGGAGAGCATAAAAATTCCTTCCAGATGGCAGCAGGAAGTGAACTGTGACTGGCGATTGCTAGTGCTATAAGGTGATTGTGTTAACCGCTATGCCACCACATGGTGCCACCCCATATTTGTGACGAGGATAGACTCATTCACCAAGAGAGCGATGATTCTTTGGAATTAATGCCCAAGGGGCCTGCAGAGGTTCACTCACTGAGTATACTCAAGACAGACACTGGCATATTTTTGAAATAAGAAATGATTTAAAGAGCTGGCTCTGGAAAGTGACACTGACTTGTTGGATCCTGATGTTGCTGTGACCCAAAGGTTCTTCAGAAGTTGAGAATGAGGCATAAAATTTGTTGCTTACAATCATTTTATTAAGCGTTACAAGAGCAAAGAAGAAATGTTGAAAGAGAAAACACAAGAGAGACTAAAACGTAGTGTAGTCTTCTCATACCAGACTAGAGATACCAGACATAACCAATAAGATGGCCAGATCATGTGATGTGATACCAGTTACTGAAATCAAGAAGTTTCCAGAAAAATACGAATGTAAGTACTGGAAAGCTCACTGAATAATTACATGTATATAGGTGATTTTATAAAAATATGAAAAAGCATAGGAAAGTTAAACTACAAGAGACCTCATCAGGGAAGAGGCTGCCCAGCATCCATGCCAGGATCACCAGACTCAAAAACAGTTTCTTCCCCAAAGCCAACAGAATTAAATGATCTTATTGAGCGGTAAAGCAGCCTCAAGTGGCCAAATCTTCGTCCCAAATTTCATGTGCTTATGAAATTATATTAATTAATTATTGGCATTCATCCTGTGATTAAATGAGATCTTCGCTTTCTGTGAACCAGATAGCAGCTCTGATCGGCCAATTAATGAACTCCTGGACATGCTGGCTGACAAACAAGGGCAGCGATTGGACGATCAGCGGGTTACCTGTGACAATTTACCAGGCCTCCAGCTCTCCGAGTGTTTCATTCGGCCCACTGTCGAAGGTAAGGAGAGCTTTTACTGCCACTCACACCAGCTTGTTTCTCTTATACTCACGTCTGTCTGATGAGAGCCTCTCTGCTGGCTTGTTTTGTTAAAAATTAACTTGACTTATCACAGGTGTCAGCATGTATCAATCCCCAGTAGCATTATAGGGTTTACTTTTTAACTTGTGCTGTAAAAGCACCTTATTTTGTGTTATATTTATTTGTGGTAGTATTACTTTATGGTGTGTGTGTTCTGTACTGTGTTATGCATCCTGGTCTGGAGGAACATTGTTTCATTCGGTGGTATACATCTGTTCGGTTGAATGACATTAAATTGAAGTTGAACTAGATGTACATCAAAATATAGAGTGAAATGCATCATTTGCATCAAGGACCAACGCAGTCTGAGGATGTGCTCGGGGAAGCCCACGAGTGTCAGCACACTTCCAGTGCCAAAATAACATTCCCACAACTTACTAACCCTAACCAGTATGTCTTTGGGATGTGGCATGAAACCCACGTGGTCACAGGGAGAATGTACAAATTCCCTATAGATAGCGGCAGAAACTGTACCCTGATCTCACAGGTGACACTGTACAGGATTACACTAACCATTATGCACCAAAACAAAGATGAGTAAATTCCTAAATGTTAAGGGAACCAAGGAATCTGGGGATGGCACAGTAGGACACTGTTGAACGAGATCTCAATGACTAGCAGAGTAGGTTTGTTGGATGCTTATTCCTTTGGCTTTATGGTTATTATGCACAATAGTCACAGCTCATATTTTCCCATGTTGTAAAGAGGAGTATCAGGGATGTGTGAATGCCGTGATCTGTGTCCTGGGTACCCGGATCTGGGATGACGTTCCATTGACTGTGGAAAGCAGACGACACCCCTGCCCTCTGGGTCCTCATCGCTCAAGGGCAAAGCAACCTCAGAGCAACTCAAGCTGAGAGCTCGGGGCATCGGAGCTCAGAGTTCAATTCCGGCACCATCTGTAAGGAGTTTATACTGTGCGTTCTCCCGGTGACCACGTGGGTTTCCTCCGGGTGCTCCAGTTTCCTCCCACAGTCCAAACACTAGTCGGTTAATCGGTCATTGCAGATTGTTCTGTGATTAGGTTAGGGTTAAATAGGTGGGTTGCTATGCGTGGCTGAAAGGGCCTGTTCTCTCAGGTATCTCTACATAAATAAATAAAGAGCTCCCTCCATAGCGAGAGCTTGTTCACATTGAAATATTGTTGCCCCATGGCCTCATTCAATAGCACCCACTCAACACCTATTTTTTACTCTCTGAAGGACTTTTTGACTACTGTACTTCACTTTGCTGAGCCATGTATGCTTTCTTCCAATTAATACCGTTAGATTTCTGAACCAATTGTTTTATGCTCTTTTGTTTCAGAGAACTCTCCAGAATAGACATCTCTGGACAGGATCCATCGGGCTGGAGTAAAAGCTGTGTCGTTGGCAAACAGCCAAAGGCAACACTACCGGACCATCACGTAGACCATAAGACCCAGGAGCAGACTTAGGCCATTTGGCTAATCAAGTCTGCTCCGCTTCTTTTACACGCTAACCTTTGTGGACATGTCTTCATTTGGGACAAATCTTTCTGTTCTTTGTTGTGGTTTTGTAACCCAGATAACTGTGATAGACATTGGTTGTCTTAGCCTGGTCTTTCATGTAAACACCAAACCTCCCGACATGATCTCTCTGAGAATTGCCTCAACGTACTCACAGATACAATAATATCTGACATCACTTTTTAACAGTTGTTGAAACAAAATGCATCACAGGCTTTCGTTAAGTGGCATAAAATACGAATAAAGATATTTAAATGATACAGTACTTGATTTACTGATCTTTCCTTGCACATTCAGATTTACCAGGATGTTCCCTGGATTATAGGGCATGTGTTATAATGAGAGGTTGATTTCTCTGGAGCAGCAGAGGCTAAGGGGAGTTCTGATAGAGGTTGATAAGATTATGAGAGGAATTGACAGAGTTGACAGACAGTAAGCTCATCTCATTTGCCTACAATTAGCTTTATTCCTCTAAACCAGGGGATTCCATCCTTTTTTATGCCATGGACCAATACCAAAAGCCAAGGGATCCATGGACCCCAGGATGGGAACCCCTACTCTAAACCTTACCTGTCCATGTAGTTATCCAAACTTTGTTTAATTGAAATTGGTTTATTATTGTCACGTGTACCAAGATGCAGTGAAAAGCTTCTCTTGCATACTGTTCATACAGATCAAATCATTACACTGTGCATTGTCATAGAACAAGGTAAAACAATAACACTGCAGAATAAGATATAAAAACTACAGAGGAAGAGCAGTGCAAGTAAACAATGATGTGCAAGATCATAATCAGGCAGGTTGTGGAGTGAAGAGTTCATTTCATAGTACCTGGGAACCATTACATATCTTCTAACAGTGGGACAGACATTGTCCTCGAGCCTGATTCCCTGTGCTTGCAGGCTTTTCTATCATTTCCCAGATGGGAGAGAGGACAAGAGAGAATGTCTGGGGTGGACCGAAGCAGCAAAGTGTAGACAAAATCCAGAGGGGAGGCCAGTTTCCATTATGTGCTGAGCTGTGTCCACAAATCGCTGCGGATTTGTGTGGCCGCAGGCAGAGCAGTTTCCGTGATGCTTTCTCTGGCACATCATAGACATTTATTCAAGTGTTCACCTCGATTCTTTCAAAGTGGCATAAATATGAATAAAGATATCCAAACACGGCAATTATTAATGGTCTTAGATTCATTCTCCTGGCCCTCCCCTTCAATTACTCAAGTGAAGATGCCTACCAACCGCATGAAGAAATGTTGACTGGACTCAAGGGACTGGGCCATAGGAGAGGTTGGAGAAGCTAAGATTTTATTCCTTGAAGCATAGGAGACTGGGAGGAGATCTTATAAAATCATGAGTTGTGTAAGTAGGAAGAATGCGCATCTACTAAAGGTAGGTTTGTAGATTGTCAGAAGCAGTTTTTTTTTACAGAGTGATGGGTGTGTGGAACATGCTACCAGAGGCAGATGCATTGGAGAGAGTTGAGATGCTTATACAGTATAGGCAGATGGAAGATAGGAAAATGCAGGGCTAAGTGAGAAGGCAGTGTTAGATTATTCTTAGAGTAGGCTAAAAGGTTGGCATAAAGTAGGCTAAAGGGCCTGTACTGTGGTGTACTGTTCTATGGTCTAGAGGGTTAGGTTTAAGGTGACAAGAGAAAGATATAACAGGAAACTATGGAACAATTTTTTTCCTCACAGAGTGGTGTACATACACTCAGTGGACACTTTATTAGGTAACTCTGTGGCCAGTGAGTGTATGAATGTGGTTTTCTGTTGCTGTAGCCCATACACTTAAAGGTTTGAAGTGCTGTCTGTTCAGTGATGCTCTTCTGCACACACCTCCATCGTAATACGCAGTTACCTGAATCAGAATCAGGTTTATTATCACCGGCATGTGACGTGAAATTTGTTAACTCAGCAGTTCAATGCAATACATAATCTAGCAGAGAGAAATAAATAATAATGATAATAAATAAAAATTAAAAAAAATAATAAATAAACAAGTAAATCAATTACATATACTGAATAGAGTTTTTAAGAAGTTCAATACAGAAAATACTGTATATTAAAAAAGTGAGGTAGTGTCCAAAGATTCAATGTCCATTTAGGAATTGGATGGCAGAGGGGAAGAAGCTGTTCCTGAATTGCTGCGTGTGTGCCTTCAGGATTCTGTACCTCCTACCTGATGGTAACAGTGAGAAAAGTGCATGCTGGAGGTCCTTAATAATGGACGCTGCCTTTCTGAGAAACTGCTCCCTGGAGATGTCCTGGGTACTTTATCGGCTCATACCCAAGATGGAGCTGACTAGATTTACAACCTTCTGCTGCTTCTTTTGGTCATGTGCAGTAGTCCCTCCATATGGTTTATTATTGGCATGGTTTGAACCAGTCTGGCCATTCTCCTCAGACCTCTCTCATTAACAAGGTGTTTTCACCCACAGAACTGCCACTCACTGGTTGCTTTTTGTCTTCTCACCATTCTCTGTAAACTCTTGAGATGGTTGTGTGTGAAAATCCCTGGAGATCAGCCATTTCTGAGATAAAGTCAAAGTTATTTAGATCACATTTTTTCTCCATACTGATGTTTGGGCTCAACAACTGAACCTCTTGACCATGTCTGCATGTTTTTATGCATTGAGTTGCTGCCACTTGATTAGTTGATTAGATATTTGCATTAACAAGCAGGTGTACAGATGCACCTAATAAAGTGGCTACGGAGTGTATATGGAAAGATCTGCCAACATAAATATCTGAGCCAGGTACTTGTAAAAGGACACTTGGACAAGTACATGGATAGGAAGAGTTTGGCGGGATATGGGCCAGGTATGTGCAAACAGGATCAATTTGGACATACACCTTGGTTTGCATGGATTAGTTGGGCCAAATAGCCTGTTTCCATGGTATTTGTGTTCAAGTTTATTATCATAGGTATACACACTGTACGCTGGGTTTAAAATCTGATCTATTGAATCCTATTTGCGCATTTTCCATCTGATCCAGTCACGACCTCATTTTACAGTGAAATTTTTTTTTCCCAAAAATACTTTATTCAGAAATATTACAAAATAAAAATAATTACATACAGGAAAAGAAAACCATTCGTTGACTGTGAGTCCTTATTCAATACAGTTATTAACAATAAAAATCTTGCATTGACTCTATTCATTTACAAATGAAAGATGTTTGCAGTGAATTCCAATAAAGAATGAATAGGATTACATTCATTCCACAGTACTTTGTCTGCACGGTTTTCAGAGTATCTACTTGCACCACCCATTCAGGTCAAAGGGAGCAAAAGTTTTTATCTAGTATTAATGTTCCTTTGAGCAGAAAAAATAAAATAACAAACAATAGCGCCATCGTTATCCAAAACTAAAATGACAAACATGCTTATCCAATCAAAAGTAGACGGAATAAATTCGTCAAGTGCGAGTATTGAAGTTTCGTCACGATTGTACGCTCCAATAAAGTCACTGAGAAAGGACACAAGTAATTGGTTTATATAGACGTTAATCATGTGTATTATCCAATCACTGGGTGGAGGAGGTGGAATTACGTGACGTTCAGCAGAATGAGTTCGGATACCCACCAATCAGCGTGGGAGCTGGTTGTTAGCCGGGAAGTTGGGTGACGGCGAGGTGGCCTTGGCAGGGGAGGAATCGGCGACGGAGATGCCTGACTTGTCGCAGAAATCCGACGTGGTGTTTGTAAGTAAACTGCAGTGAACCAGCGGCGTCATTGACAGGCTCGGGCAGTCTTTGTAACGTTAGGCCCAACTGAAGCCTCGGGCTCAAGTTAACACTCAGCCGGCTACTGTGTGGGGCCTGCCTGTGCTAAGATTAACCGTAAAGTGTAGGAGCTGGTTTGGGCCATTCAGCCCATCGAGTCTGCTCCACCATTCATTTATTCCTTTTTCTTAACCCCACCTCCCCTGAAACCTTAACCCTTTTATTAATATCTGCCTCACATACACAATGAATATTAAATATACCCCACAGCCCTCAGGAATCTTAATTCCTCAGATTCACTGTCCTCTCTGAAGCAATTTCTCCTCATTTCAGAAACGTTGTGAGTCTCTGCCTGACTTGCTGAGCTCCTCTAGCAGCTTTTTTATATTGTTGCTCCATACTGTAACATCTGTAGTTACTTGTGTCACTTGTGTTTTTTGGACTTGGGCCATGTCCCTATTTTCCCGTTTTCACTAATTGTACACGTACGTATACACACACACACCCACCCACCCACCCCAGAAATATACAGATTAGTTTAAATTGGAATCATGGTTAACAGTGGTGGGATGAAGGGTGTGTGGCTGTGTTATACAGTGGGGGTGTCAGCAGGTTATGCTGCATAGGTGTATACAAAGGGATAGGTAACGTTTGTGGTGTTAACCCTGCTGTTGGGTTGGGGTGACGCACTTTCCCAACCAGCAAAGCAAGAGGGTCTTTGCTGTTGGCAGATGAGCTCCCCAGCAGCATAGAAGTGAGTTCCCCTCTGGCGTCTCCATGTTCACTGAGTGAAGGAGATCATGCCGCAGATATACCAGGCTGATAAAGTTGCAATTGAGGATAGTGTGTGCAGAATATAACAAATAGGATGAAGAATTGGCCAGACAATCAGGTCTGCAGTGTCATTGTACAAGGTTGTGGCCAATCTGTTACCTCAAATGCAAGATTCCATTATCCACATATTTACTGGCCTGGTCACTCTTTGTTGTACTCACTCGAAAGCAAGTACTGTATACTAACACTTTAGATAATCCAATAACAGATAGTCTGACGTTAAGGAGTTTATATATTCTCAGTGTGGCCACATGGGTTTCCTGTAGGTGCTCCAGTTTCCTCCCACATACATCCCAAAGAAATACAGTAGGACTGATGAAGGGTCTCAGATGGAAATGTCGACTGTTCGTTCATTTCCATAGATGCAGCCTGATCTGCTGAGTTGCTCCAGCATTTTGTGTGTGTTGTACAGGTGGTAAGTTGTGGGCGTGCTATGTTGGCACAGGAAGTACTGTGATACATGCAGGCTGCCCCAGAACGTCCTGGGACTGTGTTGGTTGTTGATGCAAAGTGGTGCATTTCCCTATATGTGTTGATGTACACGAGACAAATTAAGTTTTATATGAGCAGAGGGTCCAGTGTGCAAACAGAATGTGTGGCTGGGATCGGAATCCAGACCGTGGCTTGGTTCTGTGGTTGGGACTGGGGTCTAGGTTGCTTTTGTGATTAGTTTCTAAACTTTCTGCTCTCTCTTTAAACTCTGGGGTCACTGAGGCATTTAATATACCATTCTTAAGTATTTAGAAAGGTTTTAAAAGAGGAGCTCCTCAGAAGCAATTTTGTTTCTTGGGTTTATGGTCCTTTTATGCTGTTGTTTTGGGGTTGTATTGACAAGATCAGATGTTCATTATATTCTGAAGTGCAACAGTTTTATACCCTGGAACTAACTCAGTGGCCACTTTATTAGGTACACCTGTGCACCTCATTTAATGTAAATATCTAATCAGCCAATCGTGGCATCAACTCAATGCATAAAAGCATGTAGACATGGTCAAGAGGTTCAGTCGTTGTTCAGAACAAACATCAGAATGGGGAAGAAATGTGATCTAAGTGACTTTGAGCATGAAAAGATTGTTGGTGCTAGGTGGGGTGGTTTGAGTATTTCAGAAACTGCTGGGATCTCCTGGGACTCTCAAGCACAACAGTCTCTAGAGTTTACAGAGAATGGCGTGGGAAAAACAGAAAGCTATCCTATGAGTGGCAGTTCTGTGGACGAAAATACATTGTTAATAAGAGAGGTCAGAGGAGAATGGTCAGACTGGTTCAGGCTGACAGGAAGGCAACAAAAGCTCACGTTACAACAGTGGCATGCAAAAAAGCATCTCTGAACACACAACACGTTGAACCTTGAATGGGCTGCAGCAGCAGAAGAGCGTGAATGTACATTCAATGGGCACTTCACTAGGTACAGAAGATGCCTAATGAAATGGCCACTGAGTGTAGATTGGTGACTGTTTTGAGGAAGATTTGTCTTCTATCATATTTCTCACCTGAACTTCACAGGAAGAAGATGATCTACCTTATGAAGAAGAGATCATTCGCAACCCCTACTCTGTCAAATGCTGGATCCGTTACATAGAGTACAAACATTCTGCTCCCAAACATGTGGTGAATATGATCTACGAACGAGCACTCAAAGAACTTCCTGGCAGGTATTGTGGAAAAACTTCCCTACTACAGACAGGCAGGCAAAGACCTTGTTGGGCTCGAGGACCTGAGTTAAAGGGACATCTTTAGAGTGTGGGAGAATGAGGGCAGATGTAATAGAGGTATGCAAACTTATGCAGCGTATAGATGGTTTTTTTTCCACTGAGTCTGGAACTGGAGGGAGACATGAGGGAGAACTTCTTCACTCAGAGGGTGGTATGAGCTGTCAGTGGATGTGGGTTCAGTTTGGAAATTTGGATAGGTACCTGGATGGGAGGGGTATGGAGGGCGATGGTCCAGGTGCAAGTTGATGGAATGAGGCAGAATAATAATTCAGCATTGACTAGATGGGACATGGGCCTATTTCTGTGCTGTAGTGTTCTAAGACTTCCTATGACTAAAATGGAGGCAGTTAAATTGAAGTCACTTGCCTATTTAAAGAAAAAATTTAAGTTTATTTAACCATTTACTTCAGCATCCGTCACACACTTGAATCACATTTAAAGTTTCATGTTTCATATTTCACATTTGAAGAAAGTGTTCCTTGATCTGTGCATATGGTATTTCAAGCAATACAAAAGGTCCCCAGAACAGTTTGAGTTATAGATCTTTAGAACACCATATGGCCTATCAATTTCATGATATCCTTATCACCTATTCAGTCCTATTCACCCTAGTTCTAAAAGTTATTTTCCCTCTAATGCCTTTTCTGTTCTTTTAATGCCCTTGATTGACTCCATAACTCTTCCAGGCAAAGTAGATTCCAAATTGCAACTACTGAGCTTATAAAACTAACAATAAAGATTTTCCCTACTCTCCTCGCTGTCTCTTTGCTGCATCATTTTCAATCTGTCTTGTCTGCCTGGATCATTGAGCCATCAGCCTATTTAAGCAGACTTTATTTGGCTAACCAATAATCGATCGACATTGAATAAGCAGTGAAAGCACCTACAGAAGAGAAGTGAGAAAGTTGGACAATATTGTTTGAAGCCTGAATTCCTGGGTGTCACTATCTCAGAGGACCTGTTCTGGACCCATCACAAATACTATTGTGAAGAAAGCATGACAGTGCCTCTACTTCCTCAGGAGTCTGTGGAGGTTTGGCATGACATCGAAAACCTTGGCAAACCTCTGTAGATGTGTAGTGGAAAGTACGCTAACTGGCTGCATAATGGCCCGGTATGGGAACACCGATGCCTTTGAGCGGAAAATCCTACAAAAGGTAGTAGATTCGGCCCAGTGTATCACAGGTAAAGCGCTCCCAGCCATTAAACACGTCTACATGAAACGTTGACATAGAAAAGCAGCATTCGTCATCAAAGATTCTCACTACCAGGCCATGCACTTTCCTCAATGCTGCCGTCAGATAGAAGGTACAAGTGCCTCAGGATTCGCAACACCGGGTTCAAGAACAGTTACTACCCCTCAGTCATCAGGCTTTTGAACAAAAGGGGGTATCCTCACTCATTTAAGGGCTCTGTTATATTGTTATTTCATGCTGGTTATTTATTGTTAGTTATTTATGTCTGCATTTACAGTTTGCTTAGTTAACAGTTCCTGTTGTTTACGGTTACTCTTCTGTAGATTTGCTAAGTATGCCCGCAGAAAAAGAATCTCAAGGTTGTATGTGGTGACATGAATGTATTCTGATAATAAATTTTACTTTCAACTTTCATGTATCTTGTTCTAATGAATTTCCTTAGCCTTGAGGAAGTTAAAATCAGAATAAATTTATTATCAGCCTGCATACATGTCACCATACATGACGTTGAGATTCATTTTCTTGCAGACTTTTACAGGAAAATAAAGAAATACAATACTATTTTTGAAAACTATACATAAAGACTGGCAATCAATATGCAAAAAGTCAAATTGTGCAAAAAAAAAAGCTATAAATAATTTTGAGAACATAAGTTGTAGAGTCTTTGAAATTGAGTCTCTAGGTTGTGGAATCATTTTAGCATTGAGGTGAGTGAAGTTAACTACGCTGGTTCAGGAGTCTGGTGGTTGAGGGGTAATAACTGTTCCTGAACCTGATGGTGTGGGACCTAAGGCTCTTGTACCTCTTTACCGACAGCAGTAGTGAGAAAAGAGCATGGGGATCCTTGATCATGAATGCTGCTTTCTTGTAGCATGGCTTCTTGTAAATGTGCTCAATGATTGGGTAGGCTTTGCCTGTGATGAGCTGGGCTACATCCACCACATTCTGTAGACCTTAATGTCCCTGGGTATTGGTGTTTCCATACCAAGATGTGATACAACCAGCATGCAGTAGAGGTGTTAGTGTGCTTTCTTGACCTTAGCGTCTGTGTGGTTGGATCAGGACAAGGTTTTGGTGGTTTTTACACCATGGGCACTTGAAGCTCTTAATCATTTTAACCTCAGCACTCTACAGGATGTGTGTTCTGCTTTCTGAATTCAATGACCCGCTCTTTTGTTTTGTAATAAATTCTAATATGTTAATTCTGCTCATTCTTTCCCAGTTACAAGCTGTGGTATAATTACCTGAAGCAGCGACGGAAGCAAGTGAAGGGGAAATGCATCACAGACCCTGGGTATGAGGAGGTCAACAACTGCCACAAGCGAGCCCTGGTGTTCATGCACAAGGTATTTGTGTATTAGAATCTTAATCAGGTTTATTGTCACTGACATAAATCATGAGATTAGTTGCTTTGTGGCAAAGACTATAAATTACAAAGTAAATAAATAGTGCGAGAAAAAAGAAAAGCGAGGTAGTGTTCATGGACCATTCAGATATCTGATGACAGGGGAAGAACTATTCCTGAACTGTTAGGTATAGGTTTTCACTCTCCTGATGCTGGTAATGAGAAGACGGCTCGTCCTAGTTGGTGCCACCAAGGTCTTGCTGCCTGTTTGGTGACAGATTTTGTTTTAGTGTGATAGGTTCCTGGAAGCGGACAGTTTGGTGAAGTTTAAGAAGCATTATAAAGACCTGTGTTGATCAACCAGCTGAAGAGTTTACTGATATCTTTAACTGAGGTTAGAGGGACTTCAATTATACTGGTGCCTAAGAATAATGTAGTAACCTGCCTCAATAACTATCATCCAGTAGCACTTGCATCCACTGATCCACTGTGATGAAGTGCTTTGAGAGGTTGGTGAAGAAACAGATTAACTCCTTCCAGAGAAGTGATTTGGGTGCACTCCAATTTGCAGTCACAATAGATCAACAGCAGATGATGTTTCATTGGCTCTTCACTCAACCCTGGAACATCTGGATATGGAAGATGTGTACATCAGAATGCTCTTCATTGACTACAACTCGGTATCCAGTGTACTATCATCCCCTCAAAACTAATGACCTTCAAGACCTTCTTGAGCAACCAGATCCTCGGTTTCCTCATTGCAGACCTGGTCAGTGTGGATTGACAGCAACATCTCCACAATCTCTATCAACACAGATGCACCACAAGCTGTGTGCTTAGCCCCCTGCTCCTATCGCTTAATACTTATGACTGCGAGGCTAAGCACAGCTCCAATACTATATTCAAGTTTGTTGACACTGACATTGTCCAAGTTGAAGATGATGATGAATCAGCATATATATGAGGGAGATTGAAAATCTGACTGAGTGGTTCCACAACAACAAAAAATCTCTCAGTCAGTGTTAGCAAGACCAAGAAGATGATTACTAACTTTATGAAGAGGAAACAAGCGGTCCATGAGTTGGTCCTCATTGTGGGATCAGAGGTGGGGGGGGGAGCGGATCAGCAACTTTAAATTCCTCAGTTATCATCTCAGAGGATCTTTCCAGGGCCTAGTGCACAAGTACCATTGCAAAGAAAGCACAGTAGTGACTCTACTTCCTCAGAAGTTTACAAAGATTTGGCATGACATCTAACACTTTGACAAACTTCTATAGTTGTTTGATGGAGAGTATATTGACTGACTGCATCACAGCTTAGTGTGGAAAAACCATTGACCTTGAATGGAAAATCCTACAAAAAGTAGTGGATATTGCTCAGTCTATCATGGGCAAAACCCTCCACACCATTGAGTACATCTACATGGAGCGTTGTTGCAGGAAAGCAGCGTCCATCGTCGGGGACCCCCACCACCCAAGTCATGCTCTCTTCTCGCTGCTGCCATCAGGAGCCTACGGACTCGCGCCACTAAGCTCAAGAACAGTTATTACCCCTCAAATACCAGAGGGGATAATTTCACTCAACTTTACTTGCCCCATCAATGAACTGTTCCCATAACCTATGGACTCACTTTCAAAGACTTCACCTCATGTTCTCCAAACTTTTTGTTTATTTTTATTATTACTATTATTTCTTTTTTTTTTCTTTTTGTGTTTGCAGTTTGCTGTCCTTTGTTTATTGATTGTTTCTCCATCCTATGGGGCTGTCGTTGATTCTATTGTGTTTCTTGGATTTACTGTGAATGCCCACAGGAAAATGAATCTCAGGGTTGTGTTTGGTGACGTATATGTACACTGATCATAAATTTCTTTTGTACTTTGAGCATGAATATGAAAAGAATGGAGGGACGTAGATGGTTCAGGAAGAGGATATAGATCAGCGTCAAGATTGGCACAACGTGACCTGGGTGCTGGGTGTCCCTGATGATGGATGCTGCTGTCCTGCAGCAATGCTCCATGTAGATGTGCTCAATGGTGTGCTGGGCTTTGCCCACGATAGACTGAAGGGTCCATCCAGTGCTGTACTGTGCTACGCTCTATTTAATGTTGAATGGCATGTGGAAGACCATGAGATCATAAGACATAAGAGCAGAATTAGACCATTCGGCCCATCGAGTCTGCTCTATCATTTGAACAAGAATTTCAACTTGGATAAGTGAGATGATGTATCTTGGACAGTCGAGTCAGGACAGGACCTAAGTAGGCATTTGTTTAGGTCCTATCCTCAACTGAATAGCAGGACATTGATGAGTGTTGTGCAACAGAGGAACTTGGGAGTACAAATGTATAGTTCACTGAAAAGTGGCTGTACAAGTAGATAGGGAGGTGAAGAATGAGGGTGACCTTAGGAAATCATGGGAGTTGTAGATAAGGTGGATGGTCTTTATGCCCAAGGTTGGGGAGTCCAAAACGAGAGGGCACAGATACAAGATAAGAACACAGAACTTTACAGCACCGTACAGGGCCTTCGGCCCATGATGTTGTGCTGACCTTTTAGCCCATTCCAAGATCAATCTAACCCTTCCCTCTATTATTCTTTCAGTCCTATCTGAGAGTCTCTTAAATGTCCCTAATGTAACTGCCTCTACCATCACCCCTGGCAGGGCGTTATGCGCACCCACCATTCTGTATGTAAGGAGCATACCTCTTAAATACCCCCTTGTATTTTCCTGCAATCACCTTAAAATTATGCTCCCTTGTATTAGCATTTTCTGCCCTGGGGGAAATAGTCTCTGGCTGTCCACTTGACTTATGCCTTTTAGAAGGTTACTGGGGCCTCCCTACCTTCTGTCCAAGACCTCTTTCAGAGTCGATGCCTCCAGAAGACACGGTACGTCATTAAGGACCCCTCACACCCTCTCCATGAACTGTTTGTTCTTCTGCCATCAGGCAAACGTTACAGGAGCATCAAAACTAAAACCACAAGGCTACTAAACAGCTTCCTCCCACAGGCTGCTCTACCTGACTCTGCTTTGGACACTTTTAACTTGCACTGGACACTTATAACTTGATTTTAACTGACATGTGGCTGTTGTGTTTTACTATTTATTGTTATGTTTATTATTTAGTGTTGCGTTTGTTATGATTGCACTGCCCCTGAGAAACGCTGTCTCATTCTGCCCTGCAGAGCTGATGTATGGTTAGAATGACAAAGTTTTTTGAATCTTGAATCTTATCATCTTGTACATCTCTATCAAGTCACCTCTCAACCTCCTTGGCTCCAAAGAGAAAAGCCCTAGCTTACTTAACTTCTCTTCATAAAACATGCCCTCTATCTACCAGCATCCTGGTAAGTCTCCTCTGTACCCTATCTAAAGCTTTCACATCCTTCCAGTAATCAGGCAACCAGAACTGGACACAGTGTTCCAAGTGTGGTCAAAGCAGAGTTTATAAAAAGGTTCGGGAAACCTGAGAGGTAACTTCTTGTGTTGGTACGTGGCCAAGTGGTTAAGGTGTCGGTCTAGTGATCTGAAGGTCGCTAGTTCGAGCCTCAGCTGAGGCAGTGTGTTGTGTCCTTGAGCAAGGCACTTAACCACACACTGCTCTGCGATGACACCGGTGCCAAGCTGTATGGGTCCTAGTGCCCTTCCCTTGGACAACATCGGTGGCGCGGAGAGGGGAGACTTGCAGCATCGGCAACTGCCGGTCTTCCATACAACCTTGCCCAGACCTGCGCCCTGGAAACCTTCCAAGGTACAAATCCATGGTCTCATGAGACTAACGGATGCCTATAAAACCTCTTTACATAGGGTGGTGGGTATCTGGAGCAGAATTGGTGGAAGACCATGTCATTGAGCGATACAGCGTGGAAACAAGCCTCTTGACACAGCTAGTCTGCACTGACCATTGAGCACCCATGGTTTCACTAATCCCATTCTGTTCTCCCCACATTCTCATCAACACCCACCAGATTCTACCACTCACCTACATAGTGTGGACAATTTACAGTGACAAGTTAGCATAGCAACTCTTCTGAAGATTACTGGGTGAGTTAGCAACTTCAGAAGGGGTGAGGGGGTAAACAAACAGTCATGTATGTATGTCTATGTCCTGCCGAAGGGGCTCAGCCTGAAACGTCGACTGTGCTCTTTTCCGTAGATGCTACTTGGCCTGCTGAGTTCCTCCAGCGTTTTGTGTGCATTGCTTGGATTTCCAGCATCTGCAGATTTTCTCTTGTTTGTGACCTTGTGTGCGTATTTCCCACTTTTTTCAGATGCCGCGAATTTGGCTCGACTACTGCCAGTTTCTGGTCGATCAATGTAAGATAACACGAACCCGCCGCACATTTGACCGCGCCTTGCGGGCCCTCCCTGTGACTCAGCACTATCGCATATGGCCCATGTACCTGAAGTTTGTGCGCCAGTTTCCAGTGTCCGAGACAGCGATCCGAGTCTACAGGCGTTACCTGAAGGTATGAGAGTGAAGGAGGCTTGTATATTGGGGCTTTCATGTTGGGAAATTGAGATCAAGAGCCGTGAGGTTATATTACAGCTCTATAAAACTCTGATCAGATCATACTCCGAGTATTGTGTTTAGTTCTGATCACCTCATTATAAGAAGGATGTAGAAGCTTTAGAGAGGGTGCAGAGGAGATCTACCAGGATGCTGGCTGGATTAGAGTGTCTGTTTATGAGGAGAGGTTGAGTAAGTTAGGGCTCTTCTCTTTGGAGCATAGGAGGATTAGAGGCAACTTTATAGAGATGTATAAGGTTTTGAGAGACTTGGATGAATAGCCAGCACCTCTTTTCCAGGTCAGCAAAGGCCAGTACCAGGGTACGTGCATTTAAGGTGAGTTGAGGAAAGTTTAGGGGAGATGCCAGAGATAGGTTTTTATCACAGAGAGTGGTCAAGAGATTAGCTGTACTAGTCACATGTACATCAAAACATACAGTGAAATGCATTGTTTTGCATCAGCAAGCAACACAACTTAATGTTTGTGCTGGGCCACACTTCTGACACCAACATAGCATGCCTGCAATTCACTAACCCTACCTTTGAAATGTGGGAGAAAACTAGAGCATCCAGACGAAATCCACAAGGTCGCAGAGAGAATGTGTGAACTCCTTTCAGAGGGTGGTGGGAATTAAACCCCAATCGCTAGTGCTGTAAGGTATTGTGCTAACTGTTAAGCTACTACGCCCTGTACTACGCTTAGTACGTGCCTGGAATGCACTGCAAGGGCTGATGGTAGAGGCTGATGCAACAGGGGCTTTTAAGAGGCTCATTTAGATAGGCACATGGAGGTAGGGTTATGGGCTTGTGTAGGAGGGAAGGGTTAGATTGATTATAAAGTAGGTTAAAAGGTCTGCACAACATTATGGGCCAAAGGTCCGTATTGTGCTGTAACGCTCTGTTTTATCTTTCTATTGTTTAATATTTACAGCTGTCCCCTGAAAATGCGGAAGAATACATTGATTATCTCCGCTCAATCGACCGCTTAGATGAGGCAGCTGTCCGGCTTGCTGCTGTTGTCAATGATGAATCATTTGTCTCAAAGGAAGGGAAATCAAATTATCAAGTAAGTTTATTTCCAATTTATATTCTTTTTGTTTGATGACAGAGCAGACACAAAGACTGCTGGAAGTGAAATCTGCGTCTGTGTTTCCCCATGCAGAAAGGTTGCCAGTATTAGAATAGGAATTGTTCGAATGCTCAGGGTAAAGACCATGAAACATAGTAGCAGAATTAGGCCATTCGGCCCATTGAGTCTACTACACCACCCGAGCATGTCTGATTTGTTATTCCCACACCACCCCATTCTCCTGCACATCTCCCTTAAACTTGCCCCTATCTCACCCTATATTTATGTCCTCTAGTATTTAACATTTCTACCCAGGGAAAAAGATTCTGACTTTATTTCTCTCATAATTTAATAACCTTCTATCAGGTCTCTCCTCAGTGACCAACGCTCCAGAGGAAACAACACAAATTGGGCCAGTCTCAATCTTTATAATTTGAATCCATGTAAATCTGCTTCTGTCCCCTTCTAAAGCTTCCATATCCTTCCTAAATTGCATACCGTTGCCTAGGCAAAATTATCTGGCCTTTTACCAAGAGGGGACAGAATTTGGTATTGAGATTACCCATCATTGCATAAGCCTTCTTCTGGTATCTGTTTCCTTCAGTTTATTTCCTCTTGCATGCTAGTCCACCACCGCTTTCTTCATTTGACTGGCATTGCTTTATTATTGTCACGTGTACCAAGATACAGTGAAAGGTTTGTCCATACATATCAAATCATTACACAGTGCATTGAGCTAGAATGAAGTATAACAATAACAATGCAGAATAAGTGTAAAATATACCAAAACAGTGCAGGATCATAATGAGGTAGAGGCCATTGAGGAATTGACATTTTGTTGATAGAGTTCCAATTATAAAATTCCAATAATTTATAGAAAGTGACATTTGAAATTAATTTTAGTTTAAAACTCACAATGGAGCTGGAATACAATGATAACAATGCTGACTGGCTTCATAGGAAGCTTGACAGAAAGCCTAGTGTGCTTAACAGTTCCGAAGAAATGCATTCTCTGATTTGATGTCATACATTTTCAATTTGCAATTTGTCACATATGAATGAAAAGATAACCTGGTGACTCGTAGTTTTGGAACTCACTTCACGGTTGGGTATGTTTATGTTCTAACTCTTGTCTCCCCTTCCACCACCAACGTGTATGAATGAACCACATGTTCAGTGAACTGAATGCCTTTCTGGGAGAGCAATGGAAGTCTTGTTTCCTTTATTTGAGAGGAGAGTAACAGATATTTCTTTTTCCGCAGCTGTGGCATGAACTTTGCCATCTCATTTCCACAAACCCAGACAAAGTAAAGTCTCTGAACGTTGGGGCTATTATCCGGGGAGGTCTCACTCGCTTTACTGACCAGCTGGGAAAGCTGTGGTGTTCCTTAGCTGATTATTACATTCGAAGTGGCCATTTTGAAAAGGTAGGAGTTCCCTATGGAGCAAGGTTCTACTTTAAAACATCTAAACAAATTGAAGCACCATTCTCAACAGCAAATTCATTTTGAGGATTTTTTCTTTGCTTTGAGTTTTATATATATTTGATTGTATAATGACAAGTTGTTAGAACATGGCATAATTCCAGAACTGAGTTATTTATACCCTAACAGACAAGCAGATAATTATTAACCTTGATGCAGAGCTTAACAGCCTACGTTGCTTTGTTGGTTGAATCCTGCATTTAACAGTTCTATTTCTGTTGCATGTAATAGTTCACATTAATGCTTCTAATGATCCTTTGGACTGCCTGACAGCCTCTTGTGTCAAATGTACAGCACAAACCAGTTGAACCATTTGGCTCAACTAATGCTTCTCACTCCAGTCACCGTAAATTTTCTATTTCCTCATATAGTTGTCTCCATTTTCGTAAAAGGAATCAATGCTATTTATCTTGATTGTTTCCATATTGGAGCAAATTGCACCTTCTCACCTTTTGGGATAAAGGAATTCAAGATCAAGCTTATTGTCAAGGACATTGATACTCAGTATAAATACTTCAAAATTAACTGCTGCAGCAGCACAGTACATCGCAAGCACGACGAACATTAATTATATTGATTTAAATTATACATATTTTACATGATCAATAGGCATATTAATGCAATTTGAAGGAAATACCATGTTAGAATTGGGGTTTGACGGGTCCTTTCAAAACCCGATAGAAGTGGAGAAAAAGATAGATGCATAGAAAACCCACAGCACAATACAGGCCTTTCAGCCCACAAAGCTGTGCTGAACATGCCCTTACCTTAGAAATTACCTAAGGTTACCCATAGCCCTCTATTTTTTAAACTCCATGTGCCTGTCCAGCAGTCTCTTAAAAGACCCTATCATATTGGCCTCCACTGCTGTCACCAGCAGCCCATTCCACACACTCACCACTCTCTGTGTTAATAAAAAAAAAAACAACTTACCCCTGACATCTCCTCTGTACCTGCTTCCAAGCACCTTAAAACTGTGCCCTCTCGTGCTAGCCGTTTTAGCCCTGGGAAAAGGCCTCTGACTAGCCACACAATCAATGCCTATCAGACGTTGAACCTTAAGGTG